>NW_005371799.1:0-76455 GCF_000412655.1 Myotis brandtii | reverse complement strand
TCCCCCAGGGAGCGGGCCTAAGCCAGCAGGTGGACATCCTCCGAGGGGTCCCAGACTGCAAGAGGGCATAGGCTGGGCTGAGGGACGCCCCCGAGTGCACAAATTTTTGTGCACCGGGCCTCTAGTTATATAATAAAGTAGGTTTTCCAAATGCATATGTTAAAAATTTGACAAATTAGTCTACCTGTTTTCACTTATGCACACATGTTTGTGTAATTAAATTAAGTATGTATGAAAAGATTAATTTCACAAAGTTTTCTAGATGTGTTGCAATAATTTTAAATTTACAGTGAATAAGTCTAGTAAATTCATGCATTCACCAGTCCCTGGGAGTAAACAAATGCACAGAGTGGGGTGTGGCTTAGCACGTGTGGGAACATTGGCCTTTGGGTTAATGCTGCTGCAGAAAGCCAGGCCATGGGACAGCAGAACCAATTACCACTTCAGATGCAGTGTGATCAGGTACTAATCATTCCCAGAACATTGTTTACAAGCAGTGACACTTGGATTTAAATATGTAGACTATGGTTGTAGATAAGCAATATTTTCTAAAAGTTGTTCAAAGTAACAGTTCATTTATAACAAAATGTTGTAGATAAGCAATATTTTCTAAAAGTTGTTCAATGTAACAGTTCATTTATAACAAAATAATAACAAAAACAACCTGTTAATTTAATTATAAGCAAATCTTGGTTAAAAGCATTTTAAAATTAACAGGGTGTTAATTTTCACATATGAAATATGGGCCAGAAATTTTGTCCATTAAATCCAAAGTCTGTGAAATCGAGGTTCGCTAAATCAAGGGTTTACTGTGCCTATTTGTAGAACTGTTTTTAAGATGAAATAAGTAAATATACGAAAAAGATATAAAACATGCCTAATGTGATTTTTAAAATTGTTATCATTATTATTGTTTTGTTGTTACTATAGCTTTTATGCCCAATAAGGTGTGAGTCAACTAATTCAAACTCTGTCTTGACGTCAGTCCAAGAACTTGTAATTTGTAAACTGCCCCTTTATCTTTGTCTTTTCTTCTATGTGTGCTTTTTTTCTTCGTTAGTGCTAATTTTAAAGTTGCCACTCCCCCAATTCTAACTTTGTCTTAGCAGCACTGAGAAAAGGGCCTTTCCACACTAAGTTGGGGGTGGGGTATGGAGAGGGAGGGGTGTTAAGTGGCCAGCATGGTTGCGGTTTGGCCAACTAAGGCCAGGATCTCAGATTTCAGAGGAGCAGGAGAATGGGAGCAGGACCTGGGGAAGAGCAGGAGTCTAGACAGGCATGGTTGAAGTTTCCCTTATGTGACTGCAGGTAAGAGATGGACCAGACCACATTCAAATGCACTTAGAGCACCTTCCTAGTAAGAGCTGATGTCCCCCTCAAGTGTGTGTTTATAATACTTTCATTTGAATGTACAAGTACAATAGGACTTTTGCTTCCTAAAGGCTACTTAAGATTCATACTATTTGTAAGTTACACACTTTTCACAGTAAACAAAGTTAGATGTAATGTCAAAACTTTCCAATGAAATAGATTAATGAGAAAAATCAATGTACGATTTGTTGTGAAAATAATATTAAAACATAACTTCACAGTAGATATACTAAAGTTAACAAGCAATATGATTTATCTCTGCCACATCAAATTTTCTCAGAAATGTAGTTCTGGTGAAATGTGTTAAACTGTTAAGCAAAGGTCTTAGCTAGATTTGAAGTTCCCTTTGTCAACAAGTTAGCTGCACCAACCCAGTGCCAACAGGTGTCCCCAGTCTGGCATGCACTGTGTGCAAACTAGGGAAACACAGCCTCCACATCGGGAAATGCAGTTCTGCGGCTTTCCCGGGGAATCCCAGCTTCAGGTGGAAACCCTGGAAAGTGGGCTCTGCGCCCTGGTCCCTAATTGGTCCACTTTTTATGCAAATGAGAGACTATACTTGCAGCTTGATTGGTCCAGGGAGCACTGTCCTGATTGGTCAGAACTGCACATCATGATTGGTCTTTCCGGAGCCACTCTGAGTGGCCAGTGAAGATGCAAATATGAGGACACTGCTGTGCAGCTAGGGTTGAAGCCTGCACCTTAGGAGAGGCCTCTGCAAACTATGTCTGCTAGGTCTGATTATTCCGATTGGGCCCAGTGAACCACAAGGAGTCCATTTTGGCAGGCCCAGCCCTTCTAGGGGGTCGACACCTTCATTCCCAGTTGGTTATGACCCACAGCCACAGGCCTCATTCGTCAGGTGCAGATCAGTGGCCCCTTTAACTTAGTGTGCGTGCTGCCCCATTAGTGGTGCGGCCAGCAGGCTTCCTGAGCTCAAGAGTGATCAAGTGGAGGGCCGGGTGGGCCGAGAGGAGGTGCAGGTGAGGGAGCTGCTTTCAGGTGCTCCCTAAATCTCAGCTCTGCGTGCCGGACAGAAGTGGGTACCTGAGGAAGAGGTGGCTCAGCTCAGAAGGCTGTGCGATAGCGACTAGGGAATGCTCTCCGGGCAAACCCTGCGCCCACAAGGCGGAAAATGGAGAGTGTGCCGCGTGCAGGACGTGCGCCCGGTTAGCTTGTGGGCTGAAACAGACCTCAGGGGGGCGGCGGGAACACAGAACTGCACGGACTGCTGAGGCGCGGGCGCCGCGGAGCCCATGCGGTGCCGAGATCGTGTGAACAGGAGGACAAGTCGTGCGGGCAACGAGGCTGGAGAGGAACAAAGGCAGAGCTGGGCGGCGAAGGCCCTACAAAAAAAAAAAAAAAGTCAAAATCCTGCTCTCATTGAGCCTACATTTTAGTGAATATATATATATATATATTCATTTTTTAATACACACATACATATATATATATTTGTTTATTTGAAAATAAATTACCAAATATCCTTCTTATGATGTTCTCAGTCTGTCTATTTTTTCCTGAGTTATTTTTGACCTGCAACATTATATTAGTTTCAGGTGTCCAACATAATGATTTGATATTTGCATGTACTGTAAAATGGTCACCGCAATAAGTCTAGTTAACATCTGTCACCAAATATAGTAATAAAATTTTTTCTTGTAATGAGAGTGTTAAGATCTCTCTTAGCAACTTTCAAATATGCAACACAGTATTATTAACTGCAGTAGCGATTTTCAAACGGTGTGCCACAAGAATTTTTAGAACATGCAATACTATTTAGCCAGGGGCACTGACCTCTTTTTCCTTAGATTGCCAAATAAAAAGTGACAACAGCCCTAGTCGGTTTGGCTCAGTGGATAGAGCATTGGCCCATGAGCTAAAGGGTCCCGGGTTCGATTCTGATCAAGGGTATGTACCACAGCCCCCGACGCTGTACGGCTGATGACCTTCAGGCTCCCCCCTGGTGTGGTCTTCAGCCGAGGTTTCCACCCGGAGCCTGATTTGCCGCTGGCGCACGCCTGCGAGTCCCTTCCGACCATTTTCTGGGCTTGCCGGACTCCTGCTGTCCTACTGGTGATCACAGCCTCCGGCCCGATTTCATTTTCCTTGCAAAGTGGACCCGCCGCGAGTGTCCACAGCCTCGCCACCGCCGGCGCTTGCCGGGGGCCCTGGGTGTGTCTCCCTCCGCGAGCTGCTGACACTTCCCTGGGCCAGTGGTCCTAGGTGTCCGCTTGTCCGTCTCCACAGCATCTTCAGGGAAGGATGCCAAGAGCATCTTCCAAGGAAGTGGCCCCGGCCAGCTTGAGCGCCGGGACAATAGATGACCAGGAGGCGTCCAGGGCTTATTCGCGACGACTCCACTCGTGCAGAAGAGCCCACATTGATGCCTTATCTTGGGTTTATCCTCGTGCTGTAACCATGATTCCGGATTGTCCTTTGTTTCCACTTCTTTCCCTTTTTCCCCCCCTCTATTCTTTTTGCCCATTTTATCTTCTGTAATATAGCATTTGCCTAAAAACAACAAAGGAGGAAAACACCCAACTAGCATTGGCAACAACAGTTTCAAGATTCCTTTTCAAATTGTGGTTAATCCTTCTGATGAAGGATAGCCTGGGGAATTGAAGGATGCATAGGAAACACCTGAAGAATGAGAATCAAGAATTCTGATAAATGTCTGTTTGTGGGCAGCTGCAGTATATAACAAATGAAGGTCTTGTTCTTTGCTTATTTAAGTCATTTTGGGCAGATCATTCAAGTTTCTATGAAATAAAAATTATAGTGACAATACTTACTTTCAAGATACTTTTGTTTAGAGGACTCCTGAAGGCAGATTTTTTTTTTTTTAATGAACGTTAAAAGGTGGTAGGTAATATTATAGCACAGTAGGATCTTGGGTTCTGGAATTCTCACAAGGTTATCATAATACACATAAAAGTGCCTAGAACAGTTTCTCTGCAGATTTTTATTTTGCATAACATTTATGTTGAATAACATTTGTAATACAGGCAAAGATCTTCATTTGATTTTTCACATATATGCTAAGCACCTAAGACAAAGTCAATAAATACTTGTTAGATAAGTGTCTATGATAGGCACTATTTTAGACCCTGAGATGCAGCCAAAAAAAAAAAAAAGTCAAAATCCTGCTCTCATTGAGCCTACATTTTAGTGAATATATATATATATATATTCATTTTTTAAAGATATGTTTTTATTGATTTCAGAGGGGAAGGGGGAGGGAAGAGAGATAGAAACATCATTGATGAGAGAGAATCATTAATCAGCTGCCTCCTGCATGCTTCCCACTGGTGATGGAGCTGAAACCCAGGCATGTGCCCTGACTGGGAATCAAACCATGACCTCCTGGTTCATAGGTTGATGCTTAATCACTGAGCACACCAGCTGGGCAAACTATATTTTAGCAGTGCCAAGACATTACTATTGAAATCTTACTAAGAATGCTTTTAAAATATAATGAAAACCTATTATAATACTCACTTACATGGGTGGAGAAATACATGAATTCTGATGTTATATGTATAGTATGTTATGGGCTCAGGTTTGATGCAACATATTAAACATTATTTGCTCTTTTCTCTTCATTTGATGTTTTTGTTCTTTTCATAGGGCAAAACAATTGAATACTCATTATTTCAAATGGTTTATACTAATAAAAGCTGAGAGTCTTGTTGAAGTTAGGACAGTGCCTTTTTTTTCTTCTTTTAAAAAAAATCAGTCCCTTTTAAGTCATACTTTGCCAAGATCAAAACTTTGAGTCTTAAGGTTACCACTCAGTAATTTCATCTATGTCTTCATTTAATAAATATTGATACAATGACAGATAATTTTTTTTGCTCTATTGAAAGTTAATGTCTAGTATCTTGGAGTTGTCTAATAAGCATTATATTGCTGTATCCAGTAGAACATTTTAGGAGTTTGCTTAACATATCATAGTAATTGAGCAAATATTGCACTGTTGGCATTAGACCAGTGTTTCTAGTTGAAATCAGTTACCAGGCTAATCTCGATGGTAAAACCAGAAAATATATGGACCCCTGAAAAATTTCGTTGTCGTACTCTTGTAACTTTTTTTGCATGTGCATCTTATATCACTTATATTATTTTTTGTTTTCCTGGACCTTTATGTTTCCGGGAGTGTCAAGAGATGAGCTATTATGGACACTGTGTTTCAAAAC
Source organism: Myotis brandtii (assembly GCF_000412655.1). Classification (NCBI taxonomy): domain Eukaryota; kingdom Metazoa; phylum Chordata; class Mammalia; order Chiroptera; family Vespertilionidae; genus Myotis; species Myotis brandtii. The sequence continues at coordinate 70,885 of NW_005371799.1, read as the reverse complement.
CAATGTATTTCAATACCAATGCTTTCTCATGATTTTTTATAAACTATATCTGAGCACTTTCACATTGTGTGGATAATTAGAGCAAAGCCTTTACTTCCTCTTCACCTAAATCTTGTCACCAGTAGGTGTATCTAAGGGCAATAGAGGTAGTTCTAGACTCGGGACAGTTCCAGTCTCTCATAAGCTTTTCATCTGCAGCCATCCTGTCTCATCAGAGTTCTTTTTTGTTTTGTTTCTCCCTAGTCTAAACACATATTAGTTTACTGACTTATTCTTACCTTTATTAACATATCTAGCATTCATTGTTTTTGGTACTCAGTTGGACGCTAGGTATTTTAGTAACCAATGTGTTGGAGAGGCCTGTGTTTGGATCCTAGCTTTGTTTCTTTCCAGCTCTATGATTTGTACCTGAACCTCAGTTTCCTCAGCTATAAAAAATGGAGTTATTAAAAGCCAATCTGCCTGACGTATATTATTAAATGACATAATATATATAAAGCGTTTAGCGAAGTGCCTACTACATAGGCCCCCTCAGTACTTGTTTATTGGGTGGGTAAAACCACAGGAGTGTGTTAAGAGTAGTTCAGTATAGATATAACAGGGTGCTTAGAAGTGACTGGGGGCAATCCCACTAGATAACCATAGCAGGAGGATAGTAGGAGAAGGGAGAGGCTGAAAATACATATATGATGAGAATTTGAACTAAGAAAAAAGCAGGAATTAAAAATGATAGATTAGAAGACATTTCTGAGCTGGAAAGATGAGATATGACTGCTGGATGTGAGAGGGAACAGGAATCAAAGATAAAGCAAAAGCAGCTTTCTAGCTTGGACTAAGATGTAGTATTAATGTCTTTAACCAAGAAGAAGGCCAAGTTTGGAAGATGAGGTAATGAGTTTGTGGCTTTCCAAATGTTGTATTTGTGCAATACTTTGGGGATATCTGGTGGAAAAGTCTCATAGGTATTTGGAAGTATCTCTCTGGAGTTTTTAGTTTAGTAGTCATCTGCATAGCAAAGATAGCAAATGGATGCATTCACCCGGGAAAGCTATATTTAACGAGATGAAGAAAGAAACTTGGGCAGAACAGATGCTATAGGTTTGAGCAGGAAGGGAAATTGGTGAGGTTTAAACATTGTCAAGAAAGGGCAATAGGGGAGAAACTAATACTCATTATGTGCCAGAAAAAAGCCTGTGACCCCTGATACTCCTCGAGATCTAAGTACTGACCAGCTCAAACTCTGCTTAGCTTCAGATTGGAAAAAACATGGGTTAGAAGAGACATTAAGTATGTCCTTGTTGAATCAACAAGTGGATCCATTTTAATACAGTGATTAGACCTAATAAAGTTTGCCTGCAGTGTAGGTAGGGAGTGAATGAGAGATAGTAAGGAGGAACTAGTCAGTAAATGTGTTTCCAGAAATGTGCTACTCTGGACATTGGTCCTCAATATCTCTGGGAGGAGAGGGGAAAAATGATTTCTGTTGGGGAAATAACAGCATACTAAATCCTTTTTTTAAGACTGAGAAAGTTCTGTTCTAAGAAAACCCATTTGTTTCATCTAGAATTTTCCAAACATTAGACTATGGAGCAAAGAATATGAGGGTGATAGGTCAAAGTAGTGGAAATGACTAGTCAGGTTCAGACTAGGTAGAAAGGGACATGCAGCCGGAGTCAGGTTATCAAGAACATGTAAGTTACTCTGAGATGGAGAAAGTGGTTTAGAGAGCAGTAGAAGGTCTGTGATTGGAGGGAGCTTGTGTATTTTGAGAGTCCAGAGGAGGACCCTTGGTGCTTTTGCTGGAAGTGGAATGGAGGTGAAGGTTATGTGTTGAGTAGGTTAAGTGTGAACGTTGAAATCTAGGATGAGCTGGAAAAGGGAAATCCTGTGAGATAGTAAAGATTGTCGAACTGGAAGTAATACAGAGGATTGTATCAAGAAAGTTGATATAACAGATGCCATGGCCTCAAAAGCGGGGAGGCTTGTTGAGTTTTAAAGGCTGGATTCAGATGGTGAAGAGGCAGACATGCCACACAGAGACCCGCACTGTTCTTCGTTTCCAGGACTTCTTTTCTCTTGAAAATGCTCTCTCTTGGTTTTAAAATTTATATATTTTAGAATTTCATAACTATTTTAGTTAGCATATTGTTTCACATCACCTATATAATAGTATTATGTAAAGATATCATTTCAAACCTTATTATCATGCAGGTTTTGAAGTTGCTAAATACAGCAACTCATAACAGAATCAGTAATGTGTGTAGGATCAATTTTGTAAGGCGAGGTTGGCTTCTTGAGTGTTTTAGAATATTAAAGTACTTTATATGCTTGGTTCTGTCCATTAGTTTGAGTGCTTCCTTGCACACTGTTTGCTCGTTGCTGTAATAATCATCCCCTGAATGTTATCTCTACTGTATTTTTATAAGCTGCAAAATCTGCTAGCTTTTGCTATTCAGGAGAGAGTAGTGGAGTTTGCCTGCATGCCCTGGAGAGTAGTATTTTTTTATTTCATTGGTTGTGAAGCATTTTTATATATAACATCTCAGTTGATCCTCTTTAAATTTTAAGGTAGATTGAACAGGTATTATATCCTAATTAAATGGAGGCTGCCTGTATGATTAATCATCCCTTATAAGGCTATTCCCTAAGACCAGCTAATAAAAGAAATTATAAATTTATATATCTTTATTTTGAATGAAGTAATTATATTTTTTCTTTTTTGAGATAATTGTTTTAAGTTCTTTTTCTTTAATGCTTTTTAAAAAAATGTCTTTTAGTGATAATAATTTTCTTTTTCTTTAAAGACAATTTGAACATGTTTGATAATTTGTAGGAATTAATCCCAGGAGTTGAATTTTATTATGATGTAGTTTTCTGGCTGTTGTTAAGTTTTAAGTTTTTGAATTTTAAAAAAAGGAACATGATTTGGTGTTTAGCTATATGAAGACATAAGTCATGTGGACTGTTAGCTTGTGGGAGCAGTGATGCTGCCATTCCAGTGATGCTGTCACTAGTACTTGATACATGCTTGGCAAGTGGGTGCCTGAGTAGGCACATTATTTCCAGATGTGGAATTGATTTTTCTCAATAATTAGTTTTTATAAGATTTTGCTTTGTCATTTATTCAACAAGCAGATACTAAAATGCACTTTGAAGCAAGTAAAATATGTGATACTTTTTAACATTTAGGGTTGATGAATTTTTAAAGTCATTACTTAGAACTTAAAGGAATACATGAAAACTATAAATAAGCAAGCTAAAGAGATTATGCAGCATGTGGTATCATTTTGACCATCATTGTGAAGACATTTTTATTTTAATGTACCTAGTGTATTTTATCTGGCAACCTGAACTAAGTGATCCAGATAAATGGAATTGCTCTCCCTAAATAACCTGGCTTCTGGTATTGGAGAAGGACAAATCAGGCAGATCTTAGCTTTGCTTTTGTATTGTCCACTGCTTAACTGCCAACATAGACATTGCCTCCATCTGAGGTGACAAATAGTCACTATCAACTACTAAAATAGGGCAGTGGACTGTTAGGAGAAGAGAGAACAAACCAGTTCCTCTGTCGCTGTTTGATTGTATTCCCAACAATGTCTCTTGATTCTCCTGATTCATTTTTGTGAACCCACTAAATATATGAAGAAAAAATTATATGAGATCATAATTGTGCTTTATGCATGAGTTTGTTTATGTTACTTCTTTGTCTTACATATGACTAGTGGCCCAGTGCATGAATTCGTGCACATTGAAAGGAAATTAATTAGAAGAAATATTTTAATATTGCTATTCACCCTTTCTCTATAATAGAAGTGTCAACCAAATTCACAATCAACAATGACAGATCAAAACACATGCGTGCAATATGCCAGCGAGAGCTTTATATGCATCGTGCATGTGCGAGTCAACTTAGCCTTTTATAGATACGGAATAAACTTGCTTAATTAGGCCTGTTTTCTGATTTAACTAAACTTTTTCCAGCCCAGTGAAGCACCCCAACTTCTCTTTCAGGTAATTGTCAGCATAACAGCAATAAATATCAACACTAAGCAAATGATTATTGTAGATCACGCAGGGAGAACAAAGGGTAAAATATTTAACTGCAGCAGTGTTTGACTATATTCTGCGCAGTGAGAAAACCTGAAGTCATTTTCAAGGTCCACCATTTCTTACTTCTTTTCAGTCGGGTCAAGTTTCTAAGCTTTCTAAATCTCTGTTTTCCAGCTAATGAAAAGAAAATAGGATTCTGCAGAGACTCCTAGCTACCTACTCCAGGACTTAAGTGAGGATCAAATGAGATGAGGCATGGGAAAATGCTTCACAGACACTTGGTTACAGTGTAAAATGTTTCCACCTGGCTATAAAGCAAGTCATATTCCTGGGCTGAAGAAACTCCAAGGAGGGTAGTTGCTAGGGAGAGGAAGCCGGGTGTTGCTATGTTATGTCATTACCTGGATGGACACTTAGCATATTAACCTTTTATAGATGTAGATAAAAGAATTGTAATAATTAGTGAAATATTCAGCAGAAAATATGGTAAAGATATACATTTAAGTATAATTTTTAGAAAATTACAGGTATGGAAATAAATTTAGGTTTGATATATTGAAAGATAATAAAAATGACAAATTGACTCAGCTATGTAGAATCCCAAAGAATGTAGTTTCTATTATCATTCTCATAACAAAATTTGTTGCATGAAAGTACATGATATATGTATTAATTTTTTTAAATCCTCACCTGAGGAAATGTTTTTTTTTTTTAATTGACTTTAGAGGGAGAGGAAAGGAGAGAGAGTGAGAAAATTGACGTGTGAGAGAAACTTCAATTGGTTGCCTCCCGCATGTGCCCCGATGGGGGAATCTAACTGCAACCCAGGTACGTGCCCTGACTGGGAATCAAACCCACAGCCTTTTGGTGTATGGAATGGGACAACACTCCAACCAACTGAGCCACCCAGCCAGGGCTGTATTAATTTTTGATTGAGTACAAGTTGCAGCAACTTCTGTCTTAATCAGTTTATGCCCGTAAGGTCAGAATATTTCAACTTGTTTGACCATTGAATTTTAATATATGTATAAAATAATGAAAAATTCACATAATATGCCTAATTTGCATAGTAAGTAGGTGATCTTTTCCTTAAAGCAGCAGTTCTCAACCTGTGGGTCACGACCCCTTTGGGGGTCGAACGACCCTTTCACAGGGGTCGCCTAAGACCATCGGAAAACACATGTATAATTACATATTGTTTTTGTGATTAATCATTATGCTTTAATTATGTTCAATTTGTAACAATGAAATTGGGGGTCACCACAACATGAGGAACTGTATTAAAGGTTTGTGGCATTAGGAAGGTTGAGAACCACTGCCTTAAAGCATTATACTTCCTATTTTATAAGGTGTTAAACAGAACAAGTTTCTTTTTATCCGAGATTATCTCAGGAAACCAGCTCATTGATCACCAATGTTGTTTCTGAATGCTTTGAAGATTAGTACTATGTAATATTAACCTTCAAATAAATTTGGTTTTTAAAGTTGAGTAATTTACAATGGAGCTATCCTATAAATTAAGAGAATATGATAAATTGATTTGGTTAAAAGTAAACCAGATACTTCTGACATATCAATTTGGTAATCTTTAAATCAGGACTTGGCATGGCCTTGTTGACCACTGATAAACTCTTAAGTCTGGTGTTCATTTTAATTGATGATGTTGCTTATTTAAAAGGAAACGACATTTTTTACAAGAACTGATAACACATAAGAAGCTAAGAGAAGACATTAAAACTTGGAAGCTTCACAATTTGAACATACAATACTATTGAGTAAATTCTTTTCTGTTTTAGAAAATGGAAGTGTTCAAGTTGGAGAATTATTACCTTGCAAGATTTGTGGAAGAACATTTTTTCCAGTGGCATTAGTGAGTACCTTCTTCCTTTGGGATGTGATAGATCAGTAGTCGTTCAATACTTTTGGACAACTCTCCTAGAAACAACCTCTGTGGAATAATTGGAAGAGATACTGGCTGGTGTTCTTTGTTCAAGAGTAGCAGTTCCATCCATGTCTCCCTTCCATGTCTTCTCATCCCTTCAGAGTTTGATTGGTCTTCAGAACTTCTCTGTTAAAGTGTTGAAGTGTTCCTCTCATTGTGGGGATATTAACAAAAACAAAACAGAAAACTCTTAGAAATGCATAATAATGTATTTAAAGGTATAGAATGATACAGTGTCTGGCTTCAGAAAAAAGCTGGGATAAATGGAACAAGATAGCTAAAGGGTTTGTAATTGTTGAAGCAGGGTGATGAGTAAAAGGGAGTTTATTACACTATTTTCTCAGTGGTTATGGACGTTTGAAATAGTCCAAAGAAAAATTGTTTTCAATTAAAAGTGTACCTAAAATATATTACACATTCTTTAGATACTTAGTACATACAAATAAAAGCAATTTTTAACTGATTTTACTATAAAATAGCCATCTAAATAGAGAATAAGAAAAAAATGCCTATGTACCTTACATATTTTATTGTACTTTCAAATATAAATATACATCTATTAATATTTTGATGTAAAGACTTTTCTTTGAATATGGGTCTGATTAGAATTCTACCATATAGTATTTTTCATCCTCTTAATATTTTTAATTTGTTTGTTTTAAGCAAAGTGAGGAATTAATGATCCATAAATGTCAGTCTGACTACAGACTCCTCTTACATGACAACTCTTCTTAATTCTTTAAAATTGGCTTTCCTGCCCTAGCTGGTTTGGTTCAGTGGATAGAGCTTCGGCCTGCGGACTGAAGGGTCCCAGGTTCGATTCCCGTCAAGGGCACATGCCTGAGTTGCAGGCTCGATCCCCAGTGGGGGGCATGTAGGAATCAGCCGATCAGTGATTCCCTCTCATCATTTGATGTTTCTCTCTCTCCCCCTCGCTCTCTGAAATCAATAAAAAAAATGTGTAATTGGCTTTCCCACACTTAATTCAGTGATTTTTAAAAATCAATTCACTATTTTTCATATCATTTTCAAAGCATTCACCTGAGTTTCCATAGGAAAAAAGTTCTTTTTTTGCCCTCATTTATTTATGTAGTAGATTTAATTAGATGATGTGATCACTGTAACAGCTACAACTGGCATATACCTCAGTTTTGGGGACAACCACTACATACTTTTGACATAGACAACTCAACATGCGAAAGACGTTTAAGTCGCCTGTTAGCCATACTTCTTAATACTTAAAAGATTTTATTCTAATAGCTATAATTACAGTGCTTGTTTGTCAAATGAAAAGAAGAATGTACAACAATAGATTACTAATTGTGTATTGAAAAATAAGAGAGGCTCCAGGACACCGAGCCAACCAGTTTGGAGGTTTCCTCTTATTGAACAGTTTAAGCTGTTCAGTTAGTGTTTATCAAAGTATAAAAAGGAAAAAAGTGCATTTAATGCACTGATGTCATCAGTCCACATGTTTTATTTTGCGGAGGGAAAAGGATTATTCAGTAGATTAATTGGAGGTCAGTTAACAGAGCTTCTATTGTAATGCTCTTAAAATGAATAAATATGTGAATAATTGAATGAATGAATTGGCAATCATGTTAAGAAAAATATCTGTAGGAGTGGAGCACTAGAAGGCTCAAGAAAAATCCTGGGTAAAGAATGGCAGAAAATGTGAGTTCTAGAAGGGAAAAAAGGAATAATTGTGGAGGAAGGACACAGGGACACAAATCTGACCACTTTGTCCTGTTATTTCATGTTAGCTTTAGTAATCCGAACTACCTCTATTATAGCAATTTTATAATCCTAATACAAATGCATTCTCCACATACACTTTTTTTTTTAGTATTAATTTTTAGGTATTTAATGATGAAAATAACTTTTTCCCCACTCAAATAGCTTTGACTTAGTGACATTATTACCCTTATTCTTAGCAATGTGAACCTGGGAGAATATTAAATAACTCAAAATTTTGAAAGGGTTTTTATCTATACCTTTTATGGTAAGAAAGATAACTAATAGTATGCATTATATATGCTTTATAACAATTTTAGTCAAAGCAAGGTATGTCTTATTTATGTATTATTTATTGCTTATTTCATCTTAGGTTTTTAAACTGACAATTTAAAGTCTTCCCTTCTGTAGAAATGAAAATGATATATTGTGTTTCTTTACCTTAACAGAAAAAACATGGACCCATTTGCCAGAAAACTGCCACTAAAAAACGGAAGACTTTTGATTCAAGCAGACAAAGAGCTGAAGGAACTGATATTCCAACAGTAAAACCTCTTAAACCTAGGGTAATTGTATAACATTTGAACAGTATGAGCCTTGCTGCTATGTATATGTATTGAAAAAATTATCATTATGTGTTATACTAATCTATAATAAAAACATAATATGCTAATTAGACTGGACAGCTGAATGATCTTCTGGACGAAGCTGCTATGGCGGGGGCCGAAGCAGAGATGGTCAGGGGCAATCAGGTAGGCAGGCGAGCAGTTAGTGGCGATCAGGCAGTCAGGCAGGCAGGTGAGCGGTTAGGGGTGATCAGGCAGGCAAGCAAGCGGTTAGGGGCGATCAGGCTGGCAGGCAGGATGGTTAGGGGTGATCAGGCAGGCAGGCAGGGTGGTTAGGGGCTATCAGACAGGCAGGCAGGTGAGTGGTTAGGAGCCAGCAGTCCCGGATTGCAAGAGGGATGTCCGACTGCTGGTTTAGGCCTGATCCCTGGCATCGGGCCTAAACTGGCAGTCAGACATTCCCCGAGGGGTCCCGGATTGCGAGAGGGTGCAGGCCAGGCTGAGGGACACCCCTCCCCCAATGCATGAATTTCGTGCATTGGGCCTCTAGTATTGAATAATAACCAAAATTTTGTGTACTGTTCTCAGTTTAGAAATGATCACAAACTTATTTATTTTAGACTTCGGAAAGAGGGAGGCCAAACTACTCTCTCAACTCCAACTGTTACAGTGAGGTTATTCAACATTGGAGGATCACTTGCTTAGCTGTAGGCTGGAAATAATTAAAAGCCCACCTCACATGTTCCTTTTAAGTCATTGTTAATGACCTCGGCTATGCTTTAATGTGTTAAAGTCTCTCTTACCAGTAGAGCAATCCCTGTATACAAAGGTAAAGGTATAATTTATAGACATCTTAGCATAATAGAGATTGGTTATCTTGATTGATAGATTGTCAGTATTTGTGATCTTATTATGCTTTTGGGAAAATCTTTTATCAGTTGCTCAACTGTCCTCACATAGCCATTGACAGCTTCTTTTCTTTCTTGTTATCAAAGCAATGAATCTCCTATGATAATGTCTCTTTAATATCACTGTGATAGTTTATATTGCTAAGAATAAGTCACATAAATACTTTGTCTGACAAAGTTTTAAAGAGTTATTTCAGTGAAATCGTCAAAATTTGAATACCTCATTTTTGAAACAACCTTGCTTTCAGTGGTAATAACTTCTCCCAGTGGTACAAAAAACATTTTGGACTCTCAGAGGGAAGGCGGGGGAGGATGGGTGGGTGGGAGATAATCAATCAAAGACTTTGTATGCATATATGCATAAACCATGGACACAGACAATAGGATTGTGAAGGTCTGGGGTGGGGAATGGGGGCAGGTTGGAGGGGATCAATGGGGGAGAAAAAGGGAACTTATGTAACACTTTCAACAATAAAGATTTAAAACGAAACCAAACATTTCCCTGTGGACCAATTAATCTTACTGATAAAATCATTTGGGTAATAGAAAAAATGGAATGTTCATTTTTGTATTTTTGTCTATTTATACAAGGGAATATTGGTGAATTTTGAATAAGGTAAACCATTATTTGAAGTTTTTCATAGTCACCTTCCAGATATATAATTGTATTCGCTTTAATTAGCTTTGAAGATAAACTACTGAAATCTCTGGGAGCAGTATAACATAGTGGGTGTAAAAAAGGCCCAAGAGTTAGACTGCCTGATTTTAACCCTGTTCTGTTATTTAGCATGTTGTGTTGAGTGAGTTGCTTAATCCATACTTCTGTTTATCTGTAAAATGGTAATAGGAGTTGTAGCATCCATCTCATGGGATTATTATAGGGATTACATAAATTTATCCATGGCAATCTACACTAATAAAAGAGAAAGATGCAAATTGACCATACCTTCATGATGTCCACCAGCCAATCAGGAGTGAGTATGCAAATTAACCCAACAAAGATGGTGGGTTAATTTGCATATGCAGGCGCCGAGCGGCTGGGGTGAGGCGGAACACTCGCGTCATTGCCATGGCGATGATGCAGGCGTTCCACACTGCTCTGGGCCTCTGGGCAGTGTGGGAAGGCGGAAGGGCGGCTCTGGGCCAGAGGGCTCCGGGCTGGAGAGAAGGCGGTGCCGGCAGCCAGGGGAAGAAGGCCCATTCTTGCACGAATCTTTGTGCATTGGGCCTCTAGTCTCTTAATAAGTGTTATCTTTATCCTATGTCTTTCATATGGGTTTATATACTTAAAAATTTAATCTTCAGAAAAAAGCAAGTACAGCCATTGATTTACATTAAGTAGTTTACATTCTTGCTACTTTTAAATGGTGGTCCATAGAGCAATAATATCAGCACCATTTTGGAACTTGTTAGAAATGCAGAGTTTCAGGTCCCACTCATGCATACTCATTCAGCACCTGCATTTTAATCCAATCCATGTTTGAGTCATACACATATTAAAGTTTGAGAAGTAGTATGTTAGAAGATTTTGAAAATTTAGTAGCTTAATTCTCAGTATCTTTATCTGTATTAAGGAAATCCTATAAAATCACAAGCAGAGTAGAGCAAAGCAAATACAAAATCCATTTTTGGGGAAAGTAAAGGCAGGTATAATCCATAGACCACCAAATGCAAGGGCTGCCCAAAGCACCTGAGGTCCAGGAGAAGCTCCCCAGAAAGGAAGTGCAGGAAGTGCTGGGGGGCCGAGGGCCCAGAACCTGGCAACTTGGCATCTTCCAGGTGACCCCTTGATGCTAAGGGGTCTTATCAGGAAGTTTATATCCCTGTTTACTACAGCCGGCAGGAACTGGGCTGAGCTGCAGGGGATTGGGTAGCCAGGGACTGGAATGAGCCTGGCTGAAATGGACAAAAGCCAGGAGGGAGGAGGTGGGGAGAAGAAGCAGAGTGTTAAGAGGCTCTACTAGTGGCAGAGACTCTGAGAAAGCACTAGAAAAGGAAAATACCCTTTCTGAGGGCGCGGCGCCCACGCAGGGCTGTGTCCTGTGTGAGGGAGTGTGGCTGGCAGCAGGAACCCTCTTGACCCACATTGTTTTAGAGAAGCAGAAGGGGGATGTCTAATCACACTTTGAGGCCTTATTTGCATTTGTATCTGATGCCAACAGAGAAGGGAGCTATTGGTATGTGTAGCCTGGAAGGCTACCCTGGGCCTCTCCTCCCTAAAACCTTTTATAAATAGCTGAACAGAAGAAACCCTAACTCATGTCGAGCAATAAAAAACTACTAGCTCAGCACTGATACAGACACTGTGAAAAAGGGAGAAGAGGGCAGCAAGACTGACCAGTAGGTGAGCGATGCTCACTGTAGAGCCCGTTGGAGTTGTGATCAGACATTTCAGTATCAAGTATGAAATGTCAGAGTCGCTCATCTCAAACGTGGAAATGTTTGTATCTTTAGTTAAGATTTTTGCATATATATTCATGAGAGAAGTGGAACTATAATTATTCTTTTTATCAGAGTTTTCTTGTAAGACTAGTAAGAAAGTTGTTCTTTTTATTTTCTATATTTTTAAAGAGTTTTTAAAAGATTGGATGCTATTTTTTCTTAAATATCTGCAAGAATTCAGTAGGGAAGACATCTGGGCCAGGAGTTTTCTTTGTGGATTTTTTAAAATAATAGATTCATTTAAAAAAATATTTAAAACTATTGTGATTTTCTCTTTCTTGTATCTGTTTTGTAGTATTTGCTGAGGATATTGTTCAATTCATCTTAATTATCAAATTTTTTAACACAAAGTTTTTTTTATAATGTTTTCTTTCTCTTGTTTGTAAGAACTGGATCATGTACTATTTTGCATTCTTGGTAATTTGATTCTCTTTCACTGTTTCTCTCTCTCTTTGATTAGTTTTGCCTGATTAGTGTTTTTAAAGAACCATGTTTTGACTTTGTTGATTCAACTTATATTCTTGATTTAAAAAATAAAGACATAATAGGAATAGTTGAATATTTCAATAATATGACAAAATAAATCTCTGGTAGCACAAGAGCCAGCATCATGTTTAATGGAAAGATACTTAAAAGTAATTCCATTAATGTCAGGAACAAGATTAATCTCTAACCAGTATGGTACTAGCTGATAGAAAATAACAAGAAATTAGGTGTGTAGGGACTGGAAAACTGCCATTATTAAGAGATGAAAACCCAAAAGAATCAACTGATAAATTACTACCAATAATAAGAGAAGTCAGTGAAGTAATGAAATATAATATTAGTATACAGAAACTACTAGGTTTTATATTTCAACATAAAAATGAAGAAAATACCCTTTATAAAAGAGAAACACCAAATATAAAATATTTAGCAATAAACCTTAAGATAATAGAGGTATGAGTTCCACAAAGAATAATTTAAAATACTACTGAAAGACAAATGAACACTTCTTCAAATGGAAATATATCTCATATTCTTGGATAGTTAGACTTAGCATATTAAGATTTTAAGTTCCTTAAGTTGATTATGAATATAATGTTTCATTTTTACAATTATAATAGTCTTTTTAAAAAAATCAGACAAGCTAATTTTAAAGTTCATATGAAAAAATATCATGCAAGGATAACCAGAAAAGATAGTAAAAGAAGCAGAATGAAGTAAGCTACCCTACCAGATATTAAAATATCATAAAATCTCAATATTTAAAACAAGTATTGACACAAGGATAGTCATAATAATGGAACAAAAGGGAAAGTTCAGAATAAGCTCAAATACAAAAGAGAATATGTTAAAAGTATTGTCCCAGTTCAGTGGGAAGAAAAGTCAGTAAAGGATGGTGAGACAGCTACATAGCTATGTTAACAAACAAAAAATAAAGTGAAATCCATATGTCACACCACCCATCAGGATAAATTCCAAACGAGTAAGAGATTTAAAATTTTAAATGAAACCACGAAAGCTCTGGGTGGAAACATGGAGAATTCCCATTTTACTTTGGGGTAAGATTGGGCCTTGTTAACTGTAACTACAAATCCAGAGATCATAAAGAAAAGATTTGTAAATTAAACTACACTTACAAAATAATTCTTCACATCAGAAGACTCTTTGAAAGGATAAAAATATGGACATGATTATTAGGGAGGGTTGGGGCTAGTCTCCTTTAGAGAGTTATTGGAAATTGTTTAAGAAAAAAAAGAAAAAAGATGAATCATCTAGTAGATAAATTGACCAGGCATATAAACAGTTCACAAAAAGGCGATGCTAATGATTCTTAGTTACATAAAAAGATGCTCACTCTTACTATAAGAGAAAAGCCAGTGAGAACCACAAAGAGGACTATCTTTCACCTCTAATCAATTAAAACCCAAAAAGTGTGATAACATAATCAATTGGAGGAACTATGGGAAAACAGGAAAATATCTTAGTGGGAACTTAAATGCAGTGTGACACCTAGAGAAGTCAATTTAGTGTCTATTACAATTAAAATTGCATTTCAAAAATTACATATAACGTAGTTGCATTAAGTTCTCTTTTTGTAATTGTAAATTTGGGAAGGAAATCATTTAAGAATTCCTGGTAAGAGAATATTTAAAGTAATATGGCATTTCCTCAAGTTTTATCTCAGTTTAGTGTAAAAAAATGTTCTAAAATTGATTGTGTGTTTTTTTATAGCCTGAACCGCCAAAGAAACCATCTAATTGGAGAAGAAAACATGAGGAATTCATTGCCACCATAAGAGCAGCTAAAGGCCTGGACCAGGCCCTTAAAGAGGGGGGCAAGCTTCCTCCTCCTCCTCCACCTTCGTACGATCCTGGTATATGCCTGTTGTTGACAGTAGTGCTCATGTGGGGATAACATATTGGTAGAATTTTTATAAATTTTAAGTTGTTATTAAACTTAATCCGTAATAATGGAACCTGATGAAGCATAATCTTTAAAAGTTTTGCCTCAAAGTAATGTTGATAACAAGCATTTAGGCTTATTAATATACATCAGTGTTGAACATAGAAATGCATTATCTTTTCATCTCAGTACTTCTATTTAAACATTATAATATCATTTTTAAAACTATTATAACTATTAAATTTTAATATTCCAGGAAATATTTTAATCATGCTCACTCTGAATTGAAATGTAGTCATTCAGTAAAATTCACACAGTGATGTTGCTTAGTTCTTTGGAATCTTCTCATCTGGGAAGGAAGAAAACCATAATATTGTTTCAAAAATATACAGTTCGTGTGAGGAAATTACCATATAAACCGATATACCTAAATATGCCCTAAACTCATGCATTACATTTTTTTCATTGAGTGGGTAAAAGTTGCTTGTTATTGTTATAAAAAACAAACAAAAACAAGGCAGGATGCTGGCCACCCCATTTGAGTTGTTACGATACTAAAAGGTTTAAAACAGCACAGCTGACATTTTGATATTGATGATTACAGTAGCCTGAAGAGGTAGTTATTTTAATGTAATAAGTTAACTGCATGAAAATTGTGTTAGTATTCTAGATTTGGATTTATTTCTTTGTAAAGAGAAATTTCTTTAGAAAATCTAGATATGATCATTTTTAATGTTTTATTATAGAAAAGAAGTTGGCAAACTATTTCTATAAGGGCCAGATAGTAAATATCTTAGGCTTTGCAGGCAACACTCAGCTCTGTTGCCCCTACTACAAGAAATCAACCACAGACAATATGTAAGTAAATGGGTGTAGCTGTCTTCTAATAAAACTTTATTTATCAAAACAGGCAACTGGCAGAATGGATTTGGCCTAGGGGCCCTAGTTTGCCAGCCTCTGTTGTAGAGTAATTAACTTTAATGTTAGGTGTGTTTCTGGGATGACCCAACTAGGTTTGGGTCTCTTAATTCTCCCTAAATTTTCCCCATGAAGTTGAATTTTCTCTGTTTTGGAGGAATTTGTATATCATGTCTTTTTCAACATAGCTATATTTCTCATGTTTACATAAGTAAGAGAGCAAGACTTCCAGTAGTTCAGCATGATTTGGGCTATAGAAATTTTAAAATCTCTTAGTTTTGACAAAACAACTTCTTTGTTATTAGAAATTTTAGACCTACTCACTAATTAGCAGGACAAATTTCTGAGCTTCAAATGAGTATAAATTTAAAGGTAAACTCCTATAGAAAAGTAAACTTGAAATAAATTGAGATTTTTTTTTTGACACTGCTAAATTTTTACATTCATGTCTTTTCAGTGTCTCAGTTGAGATCTTTTATAGTACTACAAAATTTAGTTCAGCTTGGGATAATTTGGAGATTTAATTTTAAAATAAATTTTATTTATAGTATACATTGCATTTTAGAATATTTTATCATGGAAGCATTTGCTCTTAAATTTGAATGGATGTTCAACCATGGAATCATGCCATTGGGCTGAATTAATTATGTTGAGATATATTGTTTTACTTCTTTCATCTGTTGGGGCCCTTTAAAAGAAAATAAATACAGAGTTGATAAAGTATTTTATGACAATTTTCCTCTAATTGAAATACAATATTTTAATAGATCCTAAATTTTAAAACATATTTTGAATATAATGTGCTATTACTGCTAAATTAGTCTAACATGTAAAAATATGTATATATGATGAAAACATGGCATTATAGAGGTAAAAAGAAATAACATTTTTCCTCCACTTCATATTTGTATCGAGGATTTATCTTTTTTTCCCCCTTCAAATTTGATTCTAAGCTGGAAGAACATTGGACTTTATCATATACCAGAGGCCTGATGCACGAAATTCATGCAAGGGCCTTGGCCCCCGCTGCCGTGGCGGCCACCTCTGCCTCGGCCCCTGCCCGCCAAGGCTTTGTCCAGTTGGAAGGACATCTGGAAGGATGTCTGGTCTAATTAGCATAATATGCTTTTATTATTATAGACTAGCACACTTTTTGCTTAAACATCTTTATACTAAGTTTGGATAAGTCAGGTTGAGTGGTTATAAGGAAATGAGAGATTTTGCTTATTAAATGTTTTTATTTATGCTTATGTCTTCATATAAACTTATAATTCATATGTCCTATTTAAAGTATTGTGTTATTAATTGCTTCTTTTTTTTTTTGCTTTAGATTATATTCAATGTCCATATTGCCAGAGGAGATTTAATGAAAATGCAGCTGATAGACATATAAATTTCTGTAAAGAACAGGCAGCACGTATTAGTAATAAAAGCAAATTTTCCACTGAGGCCAAAGGCAAAGCAACTTCTCGGACACAGGTGAAATGCGCTACTTAATCATTTCTACAAACAAATGAGATAATGACTTTTTCAAGTTAACTGTTTTATGTTTATGCTTTATAGAACATTTAAGTATCATTTTCTTACCTGCTAAAATTTATGTATTACTGTTCAGGGATTTAGTAATAAATTTGAATGGCTAATTGAAAACAAATAATTACAATTAATCAATTTGAAATGGACTTGAGTTAGTAGAGACTTGTAAGTATACAGATTTTGAAGAGGTATTAGGAAATATGTAAGAAAATAAGTTAAAATTGGTGAAGCAGATGCAGAGGAAACCAGAGGTGATAGAGGAGTAAGAAAATGCCAGTCAATTCCTCATTGAAAATCATGTAAGTGTTGCTCTGGCTGGTGTGGGTCAGTTTGTTGGAGCGTCGTCCTGTGTACTGGAAGGTCTGTGTACTGGAAGGTCGCTTGTTAGAGTCCTGGTCAGGGCACAAGCCTAGATTGTGGGTTCGGTCTCCATTCAGGGCATGTACAGGAGGCAACGAATCAATGTTTCTCTCACTCTCCCTCTCCAGCCCCTTCCCTCTCCCCTTCAGCTCCCTCTCTCCTTCTCTAAAATCAATTATTTAAAAAAAATCATGTAAGAACTGAATGTTTCCATGTTATGTATGAGTAATGTTTCCATGTTATGTATGAGTAATGCTCATGAGGGAGTGAATGTAGGGTCAAATCCAAATTGCTAATTTTAGCCTTTATTTCTTCATTTGTGCAGTGGTGATTTTCATGAGTATTGTGAGAAGCAGATGGAGTAATGTATGTGAAAGCATTAGCACACTAGTAACCATAGAATGATTTTGTTATATGAAATTGATTTTTACAGTACTATTGGTTTTCTTTAAGCATATTGGAAGTATGAAAATGTCATACTTCCAAGCAAATTTCATTTTTTTTATAAAGCTTTCATTTGTAAATAATTCTTTTAGTACTATAAATCTAGCAGGTAATAAATCCATTTCTCTTGTTACAAATAAAATATTGAACTAAAAGTCTCCATTACAATTGGGGTCTTCTTGAGAGAATTTTTTCATTGAATTTTTGTTAATATTATTGGAAGTAGAGCACATCATTATTACCATCACTGTGGGGAAAGAACAGTGACTCATTTTGAATGATTTCCCAAACAGACGTCAAACACATATCTTACATATAAACAGTTAAGACCGTAATATGATTTTTAGTTTTGTTTCAAGAATAAAATAATCAGCAGAGCAAAGGAAATACAATAGAATGTGTATATGGCAACAACTTTGTTCCAAATGATTGATAAATGTGAAATCCAAGTAGTTGATTTTCTCACCTTAAATCAGTGTTAATTCCATGCCCAGTTGTGTATGTTCATTTTAGTTTAACCCCATATTTTCTTTCTTTTTAAAAATATATATTTTTATTGATTTCAGAGAGGAAGGGAGAGGGAGAGGGAGAGAGAGAAACATCAATGGTGAGAGAGAATCATGGATCGGCTGTCTCCTGCACGCCCCCCACTGGGGATCGAGCCCGAAATCCGGGCATGTGCCCTGACTGGAATCGAACCATGACCTCCTGGTTCATAGGTTGACGTTCAATCACTGAGCCACACCGGCTGGGCCATATTTTTTTGTTTCTATTCATTCAACAAGTTTTTATTGAATACCCTGTTCGAGTCAGACACTGTAGCAAGTACTGAGTGTATATTAGTAGACTAAATACAGTACTTTTTCTAAAGAGGTTTAGATGCATCCTTGTCATGTATTTTCATCAGCATGCAGTATTATCAGTCCTGAGCATTTTTAGTGCTTACTTGAAAAACCGTTCCAAATAGTACCTTCTGCCATTTTATAAGAAACTAGGGGCCCAGTGCATGAATTCATGCACCTTGAAAGGAACTGTGGTAGGCACAGGGGCTGGTCTCAGCCCATCCTCTGGGCCCCCGCCTGGCCCCTTTTGCCACGGCCTCCGGTCCCTTGTCTGCCTGCAGCCCAGCTCCTGCTGCTGCCGCTCCCACATGCTGATGGCGCCGGCCCTGTTCGAACCTGCTTATGGCGCGGAGCACTTGGGGCCGGCGCCAGCGGCGGGTGCGAGTGGTGGCTGCTGCCCTGATCGCCCCTCAGGAGCAGAGGGAGGTGGAGAAGCCCTCAGGGGTCATCAGGGCCGGCAGCTGCCGCTTGCACCTGCTGATGGTGGTAAGTGATTGGAACTGGCACCAGGCACTGGCAGCGACTGGCGCCCGGCTGGTCTGGCGTCCCCGCTCACCTGCTCCACCATCCTATAGTGACCAGTTGTTCCGTCGTTTGGTCTATTTGCATATTAGCCTTTTATTATGTAGGATTAGTGTCTTCCATGTTCTTTAAGCTTTTCCATTCAAGAAAGTCTTCGAAAATATAAATATTTTACTAAGGAAATTTACTTGAGTTGTGATCAGCATAAAAAAACATGAAACAATCAGCACCTACCAAATACTTAATGAATGAAAGAAATAATATATTGACTATAATTGTATTAAAAGACAATTATTTTGTTCTTTTGAATGAACTTATACAAAATTGTTGATAGCTAGTCATCCTGAAAGCCTTTCTGACGCTGGTAGAATCCGGCTAGATGTTGTGGGAGAGATAAAATGCAGCTCAGTGAGGAAAGAGTCCCGTTATCTAGGGCAGGGGAACAGCAACCTACTGAGAGGCAGGTGAATATGCTTTAAACAAAAGGCACTCAGTAGTAGAGGATTCACAAAGGAAACTAACCTGACTCTTGTTGAAAGTAACAGGAGCTATTAGAGGAGATAGATAAGGTTGGGCTATGTTCTAGGGACCTCAGGAAGCAATAAAATTGAGTAAAATCGTAGAAGGCCCAATATAGAGAGCAGAAAAGCAAAGCACCGTTTGAAAGGCATATTCTGCCTTTTTCAATTTCTAATCCATTAAGTTAATAAATTCTGAAGTGTACGTAAAAATCTGTAGTGCTCGATATGTAGTTTTACCAGGCCCTTCCTGCCTGTACTCAACCTGAAGGCTTGACCTCTCACTATGCAATGTGCCCCCCTTTGTGTATGCAGCTCATGAGTGGGTCACCAATTCTGTTTCTTAATTCAGTTTTATGGGCCCTGTTTTTAGTAGACATGTCTCTGGTATTTTGACAATTTTTTTTTTACGTGTTGTTTTCCATATTTATTTTAAAATCTTTTCTAATATCTTCATTGGTATTTTAGTGGGAGACATACAAACAAATGCCCTTTTATTTTTTTATTTTATTTTAAAAATATTTTTATTGATTTTTTAGAGAGAAGAAGGGAGAGGAAGAGAAAGAAACATCTGTGAGAGGGAAACAACTTTTGGCTGCCTCCTGCACTCCCCTTACTGGGGGAGTGAGCCAGCAGCCCAGGCATGTGCCCTGACCTGGAATCCAACCGGCAACCTCTGGGTGCATGGGACAACGCCCAACCAGCTGAGCCACACAGATGCCCTTTTAAACCAGAAACACCTCAGCCCTGCCAGGTTGCTCAGTTGGTTAGAGTGTTGTCCCGAAATGCCAAGGTTGCAGGTTCGATCTCCAGTCGGGGCACATCCATGAATCAACCAGTGAATGCATAAGTAAGTGGAACAACAAATTGATGTTTCTCACTGCTTCCTCTCTCTCTCTAAAAATCAGTTTAAAAAACCCAAACAAGCCCTAACCGGTTTGGTTCAGTGGATGGAGCGTCAGCCTGCGGACTCAAGGGTCCCAGGTTCGATTCCGGTCAAGGGCATGTACCTTGGTTGCGGGCACATCCCCAGTAGGGAGTGTGCAGGAGGCAGCTGATCTGATGTTTCTCTCTCATCGATGTTTCTAACTCTCTACCCCTCTCCCTTCCTCTCTGTAAAAAGTCAATAAAATATATAAAAAACCAAAACAAAAATCCTAAACAAACCAGAAAGACTTCTCAGGTTTTTAAAGAAACTGTCTAAAGCAGTGGTTCTCAACCTTCCTAATGCCATGACCCTTTAATACAGTTCCTCATGTTGTGGTGACCCCCCACCATAAAATTATTTTCATTGCTACTTCATAACTGTAATTTTGCTACTGTTATGAATCGTAATGTAAATATCTGATATGCAGGATGTATTTTCATTGTTACAAATTGAACATAATTAAAGCATAGTGATTAATCACAAAAACAATATGTAATTATATATGTGTTTTCCGATGGTCTTAGGCGACCCCTGTGAAAGGGTTGTTTGACCCCCAAAGGGGTCGAGACCCACAGGTTGAGAACCGCTGGTCAAAGGCTTATCTCCAAGGTCTTCCAGTCATTTGTTCATCTGATAGTTATTGAAGGTTTTCTATTTGCCAAGTGCTCAAGAAATTTTAGTGTCTGGCATAATAGTTCCAAATGTGCATGGTATTTGAGTGTGTGTGTGTGAGACCCTTTTATCAAGATTTTTTTTTAAAGGTCATATACTGAATTTCAGAGAGTTATAATGTTTGACTTTAAAATTTGTGTTTAGCTAGCCACATTTTAGTAGTGCTACTATATTATAAAATATGATTTGACTTTTGAAAATCAGGTTTAAAACCCATTTTCAGAAAAAGTCCTAAGCAGTCTACTGCATTAGGCTAACTCAAGTACACACGCAATGCAGTAATCACCTTATAATGAAGCATTGGCTGGCACTGAGGTGGCCTGAGTCTTCATTTCTGTTCTGTTGTTAAGTTGGAGTGTAAACCTGGGCAAGTGCATTTCTTTATATCAGATCAGGTGGTTGATAAGATATTTTTGTATTTAGTAAATGAGCAAAATTTGGATCACAAGAGACAGTGAAATAAAATTAATAGTGATATATCCCTTGAGAGAGTGGAGCACAAATAAAAATAACAAGCTGATGTGCCCTGTTCTTTCTTAACCCACATCCCACCCCTCCGATGTGTTCTGGTGGGACGGGAAGCCAGACTTGGCTGTCTCTTCACTTTGGGGCATCCCGAAGGCGCCTCTTGTAAACCTGTCTGGGCTGATATGTAATCTTAGGCATTTTGATCGGGAAATGTGGCTGGAGTATACATATGAAATATAAAACCACACCCAGGAGCATGTTATAGCCTGACCTTTAAAAGTCGCTCCACCCAGTGAGAAGCATTGGGTGTCTCTCTAAGTTTTTCTGTTAATACTTGCTTGGTGTTTAGAATCTAACATTGAGGAAATATTTCCCACTAAGCCTTTCCCTGTGAACTGGGAAAGTTGCTCTTTGTTTATTTTAGAAATGGAACATCTTAGCCAAACTTTCAGTCCAGCAGTTTTGAGAAGGAATATTTTGGGAAACCTCTCTCTGAGGGGACACTTTCTAATCTACACTTTCTTACTTTGGGCAACAGTAAGGCATAAAAGGATTGCTCATTGAAGGGAATAAAATAATAGTTGTGAAACAATAGTTTACAATTGATATTAAAAATGATGATGAAATAATTTATTTTCATTATTTTAGTATAAGCCGCCTGCTCTTAAAAAGTCCAATTCTCCTGGGACCCTGTCATCGGGATCTTCACGATTACCACAGCCAAGTGGCACCAGCAAAACTGTTATAGGTAATGAGAGCCATGAAATAATTCGCTTTCATTCTTTGTTATTATTTATAGTGTTGGTAGAGAAGAAAATGAAGATAGTGTTCTATTCGGATCATTAAAATAGATTTATAATTAGTTAAGAGATAAGGAGGGTAAAAATAAAGTTACTTTCAGTAGCTTTTACTTTATATCAGTGGTTCTCAACCTTCCTAATGCCGTGACCCTTTAATACAGTTTCTATTGTTGTGGTGACCCCCAATTTCATTGTTACAAATTGAACATAATTAAAGCATAGTGATCAATCACAAAACCAATATGTAATTATATATGTGTTTTCTGATGGTCTTAGGCGACCCCAGTGAAAGGGTCGTTTGACCCCCAAAGGGGTCGAGACCCACAGGTTGAGAACCACTGCTTTAGATGTTTTAAAGTCCTTTTTTAAGCTTCAGTGATTATCCTTGATGTTGTTAATGATACAGCATTTGTTCAGAATAGTCAACCAAGTTCTTTTCTTGATTCTTTGACTATTTTTCCCTCATTTCAACCTATACTGCTCTGAACTTGATAATTGTTCTTAAAAGACAAATGTTTAATGGTTAGAAGACAATATTGACTACTGAAGTGTACTTTTATTTGTATGTAAATTATAAGAAATGTGGAAATTAGAAATGAAGGATACTAGATATTCCCTGGAAATTTTATTTTTTTAAGAAAAATAATTCTTAGTTTATAATGAGTTTAGATTTATTGCCAGTAATCCATTATTTTCCTTGTCAGATGCTAATTTATGTGATTTCTTTTTCAGAGTTTCATTAAAACTAATACCTTTTTATTGTAAGGTGTCTCTTCAGGTAGAATGCCTTCAGTTAGCAGCTCGTTGGGAAACAAACTTCAGACCTTATCTCCTTCGCATAAAGGGATAGCGGCCCCTCATGTAGGGTAGGTTAACATTGAACCTAATTCATTAGTGACATATAGATGTATAAATAACACTAAGGTTTATTTTGTTTAGATAATTGGCTTTTTCATTAACCTTAATTTTCTTCTAAGTTCACTTGTCTGTTAATATTGCTGCTCAGGACCACACTCATTGCTGGCGAGGCTCTAAATTAGTATACTCACTTTGGAAGGAAGTCTGCCTAACATTTATTAAGAGGCTTAAAGTATTCCTATTTTTGATTGAATAATATTACTCGGGGAATCAAGCTAAGGAAATCATTTGAAATACTGAAGATTTTTGTAGTAACCATGATTTAGTAAGCGTTATGTATCAGGCACTGTGCTAGACATTTTACACACATTTTTATTAAAATCACCCTACTACTGTATCGTGAGAGGGTCCGAGAAGCAAAGTAATTTGTTCAAAGCTGCATAGCTGTTAAAAGTTAGAAGCAGGGTACAGATCAGGGTCTCTTTAGCTCTAAACATTGGTCTCTTTTCATGTTTTTATTACAATGTAAAAAATATAAAACCACCTAAATGTGTCTAGCTTTGTTTGAAGAGCAGATGTTGAAAGTTTACAAAGGGATATTTTGCAACCATAAACAGATATATAAATCTTAATAAGCTGATTCTGCTATAACACGAGTGAAATGTAGGGTACAAACGCCATGTTTGCTATGATAGAAGGTAGAAAAATAGATGTGGACAAAAAAAGACCAAATATGCTGAAATAGTAAAAATGGGTGATTCTTTTCCATTTATTTAATATTAAGTACTTTTTATTTTTCTACAGTTTTATAAACATGGTTTTCAGTAAAGTAGCATAAGTAAGCTTTCAATAATTATGTTACTGTGGGGGAATTATTGATTACACTAGAGATTTTAATAGAAGGCCTGGTAGTCCACTAAACTCAATTTCTCTTCCATTTTGATGTCAGAAAATGAAGGATTACCAT
This sequence comes from Myotis brandtii, assembly GCF_000412655.1. Classification (NCBI taxonomy): domain Eukaryota; kingdom Metazoa; phylum Chordata; class Mammalia; order Chiroptera; family Vespertilionidae; genus Myotis; species Myotis brandtii. The sequence continues at coordinate 47,019 of NW_005371799.1, read as the reverse complement.
GTGCTCATTAGAATGCAGGTTGATGTCTACATCTTTAGAAATGCCGATAAGGTTGGTATAGGAAATATAGCCCATATTACTTTCAGATATAGGTTATCACTTCAGTTTTTATGTAAGAAATATACTAGTATATTAGGGTAAATATAAAATGAGAATAATTGCCTTTTGTGTCCTAATTTGGATTATGTAGAAAGTGCAAGAACTAAAAGGAATTTAATTTCTTTTGGAGAAAAAGAAGAACAATCAACTAACAACATCTGATTAGTTAAATGTTTTTTTTCTTTTTGTTGTGCTTCCAAAAAGAAGAGACAGGCTATCCTTAAGAAAGAGAGAGGTTATCAGTAGAACAGGTGGTTGAAAAGTAAAAGGTTCTCAGCTTCCAGTGCTAAAACGGATTTTTTTCTTGCTTCTCTACTGATTTTATTTTAATAGCTGAAGTAAAGACATAGCCATATGTGTTTTAATTTACAAAGCCTTTCTAACCATATCACAAAGAATTACCTTCCATGTTAGTTTATAGTTTTTGTTTCTAGTGTTATTTATAGTTTCCTTTGCGTGTGATTATGAATTAAAAGCTGGTATTTTTAGGACCTCTCCTATCATGCTGGTAATTTAATCATTTGGCAATAGTGAGTTGCACTGACACCCTGTATTCTTAAATAGGGCGAGTGAAGCTGGCTGGTATCATCAAAAGGGTGGCTGACTTTGAATTAGAAAATGAGGCTTCTGGGCCCAACTTCGTTACTAAATAGCTTTGTGACTTTGACTTTGTGCCTCTCTCCTTTCTGTCTCACTCGGACCTCATCTGTGACTCTGCTTGGATCACGACAACTGACCTAAGAAAGTCTGATCAACATTTACAATCATCCCTTGGAGAAAATGTTTTTACTAAAAGCAAAGATTGTGAGCACACATTTTATGTTATGTACTGCTTACAATATGATGAAGAGTTAAAATTTCTGGTTCTCTCACATCATATAAAACTGTCAGATATAACTATTCAAATTCCATTTGTCCATTTATATATGATACTTACATGTTACTGGAGTGCTTTTAGATACTGGGAAGAGAGCGGTGGTGTTTGCTTCTGGCTAATATATTACTATATTAACTGGAACATAACCGTATTACATATATTACACAGAACCATTCATGGCCGCTGTTTAGTGGCAGGCTTCATTCCTTTTTTAGGATTACTGAGGTAACGATCTGTTTGTGCTAGATTATAACCTCTGTGATCACAAAGCTCTGTGTGTGTGCATTGCTTGCAGTTATAACTACAAAGCATTGTATAATGCCTGGCATATAGACACACAATAAAGTTTTGACAAGTAAATAAAAAAAGTAATGAATTCATAAATTAGATCCCTCATTTGTCAACCTGTTGGCACATCACAGAATCATGGTGCCGGTCCTGATGAAATACATACATGAAGTTTGTATGGCAACTATTATTTCCAGTGACAGAGGTGGTTCAGGACAGAGTTAAAGGAATTAAGACACCTGGTTAACTGAAATGTTCCAGAAATTGGGCATCTTTTGAGGTTAGTAAAATAGTTTCAGTGACTTGGAATTATTTTAAGCCTACATATATACACAGAGTTTGTTCTGTTCAGCTTTTTATGCATACCAATTATCTGTAATATTTAGCATATATTGGAATCAAACCACAGACAAATTGTTTGCTAATTAACTTCTCAACAACCTTTGGGTCAACCAATTTTAACAGTTTTTTTAAGCAAAGCATACACCCAAAGAAAATTTTTCCCTAATCTAGAAGATGACTTATCTTTAATTTTTAGAAATTTGAGAAGTATTATGAAATGCAGAGCTTTTAAATAAATATTGCCACATTTGAATTCTGTCACAGAGTTCACAGTCTTGCCTTGAGAATTGTGTTTTCTTAATGGTTAATTACCAGCTTAAGTAGATGTTTATCTGATAATTTTCAATAGCTAAAATATCAAATTTCAAACTTTACTTCTGTTCTGTTACTGTGAAAAACAGAAGTTTACCCTGAAACAACAGAATGCATGTAAGGAACATTTCTTAATACAAAAATTGAATTTGGATTTTCATACTTTATATTGACAATAGTAAGAAATAAATGTCTAGTTTTTAAGTACATTTTGCATTGCCTGTGGCTGCCTTCCTGCTCCGGTGGCACAGTGGAGCATTTGTGGCAGAGACAGTCTAACCCGCAAAACCTAACTTATTGACTGTCTGACCCTTTTCAGGAAAAGTTAGCCACTCCTTATCTTAGAACAGTGGTCGGCAAACTGCGGCTCGCGAGCCACATGCGGCTCTTTGGCCCCTTGAGTGTGGCTCTTCCACAAAATACCACGTGCGGGCGCGCATGTACAGTGCGATTGAAACTTCGTGGCCCATGCGCAAAAGTCGGTATTTTGTTTTTTAACTTTTATTAATCCAACACTTTTTGTTGGTTGAATAGGAAGAACAATGATGGATTGAAAATATACTTTCATATTGACTCTGACTAAATCTAGATGCCAATTTAAGGACATGTCATACGAGATTATGTTAAGTTACATGATCAAATTGCCAAAATGTCTGCTACGTGGGAGTGCTTCGTTGGCTTCAAAATCCTCCTTGTTTTCCTTAGCAGCAGCAAGACTGCTTTTACTGCCGAATGGATTTGTTTATTCCTGCCTTAGTTTCTTGCGGATTTTGGCTGTAAAATAATTGTCATTACTGAATTGGAGCCTTTAAACAAAAATGGCATTGAAGCACTCTAAAAACATTTAGATTGTTAGTTCCATAATGGGGTACTAGCAGATGATTGAAATTATAGTCCTCAAACTTTGTAAATAATTAAAAAATACACCATAAAGTAGATTTGTCATTGTATTTTCCCAACATTTATTAATTCTCAAAGTAACCTCAGAAATAGATGATGTATAAATTCAATATGAAAATCAGCAAAGGTATTTTTTTCATAACTTGAAACATCTAAGGCCCTTGAGGTCAAGGGAAAACATGTAGTAGATACAGACTTCCTGGTTTCTATACTCATGTTATTCGCTGCCTTAACTGATGGTTTGCAAGACCAAGAAAGACAGAGAAAACTTCCACCAAAGAGCCATCAGTTGGTTTGAAGTCTTTAAATTCCTTTTGATAATTTCATCACTTTTGCAGAGATTTCCTATTTCTTTTCAAATTCCCTTTATCTTGTTGCTACTTTGACAATTCCAGTGCTACTGGAGGTAGAGGCACAGAAATAGGAGGTTTGATAGAAAAGGGGATAGGAGTACGGAAGTGTTTACACCAAAATAAATATGAAGATGGCACATGAAAAATGTCTGTTATATCCTAGGTCTTGGTACTTTAGGGAAAGATTTAAGTATTTGAAAGTTCTTTTATAAACTAATATTTTAAAAATTTATTAATTACTCCAATATTGACTTTTATTACATAGTATTTTAAAATATATGTGTAAATAAGATTTTATATGTATACTAGAGGCCCGATGCACGAAATTTGTACAAGAGTAGGCCTTCCTTCCCCTGGCTGCTGGCACCAGCTTCCCTCTGGCACCTGGGACCTGGGACCTGGGCTTCCCTCACAGCCCCAGCTTCATCTGGAAGGTTGTCCGGAAGGACATCCAGTCTAATTAGCATTTTACGCTTTTATTATAGATATTTATATATAATTATTGTAAATGTAAATTACATATAATGTATTTATATGTGTACATTTTTATATAGGTAATATTTTGATTATATTATTGAAATTTATAAATTTAGTTTTTGTCTGGTTATACCTTGATATGAACATAGTGAAAAGTAGCAAATTATAGCAGAATGTAAGTTTACATGATTTTTCGTTTAAGACTAACATTTACTTACATTTAGCCTAAGTAACATTTTAATTGTGTGTGTTTATGTATATACATACATATATATACTTGTATAGGTAGATAAATAAATCAATTGACTTGAATTTAAAACAGGTATATGGCATGATAAATCATCATCAGAACCTGCATTTCTATTAGGCAATCATCTTATATATGCAAAAGTGGTAATATTATCAAAAGGAATTGAAAGACTTCAATCCAACTGATCGCTCTTAAAATACTGGCAATCATCTTATATATGGAATATATGGAATATTTCCATTAATTACCTCTAGATTTTTATTAGATTTTATACATCTCCTTTCTGAAAATGAACTTGGTTGTATCATATGTAAGATCTGAGTAGTTCTTATATTAAAGGAATCTGACTTAAAAATGCAATTTAAATTTTTCTACATTTTAATTTTTATTAACTTTATTCTGAGAAAGAAAATAAAATGTTTCATTCCTTATTCTAAATTCAGATACAGTTTGTTAAAATAACAGTTGGAACACTAATGTTTTGATCATTGTTAAACAATTCAAAGAAAATTCTGATTTGTTAGTTTAAATTCCAAATAGGTAACTTTTCCAATTATCTTTCACAAATAAAATTAACCTTCAAAATTAATCTCTGATATTTTAGAAATTTTGTTTAATATATATTTAATGAAGGCATTTTTTAAAAAAAACCTTTAAAATGTTTTAAGTAATGTAAACATCACCACCTGCAGAGTATTAATATCAACCTTTACAACAAAATGCCTGCCATGTACAGGATAGTAAAAGAACATAAAAATGGATGAAATCTGTCCCTCCTTAGAGACCCTTATAATCTAGAAAAATGAAGAGATTCTTTTTTTTAGACATGAAACTCCATAAGAACAAGCATCAAATCTCTCTTACTTACCATGATATCCCCAGAATGTAGCACAGTGCCTGACACATATAGGTGCTCAGGATTTGTACTGTCAGTGAATATATGGAAGAATGAATGAGCAAACAAGCATTCCTTAAAAAGAGTATACTTTTAAGTTTATAAGCAGTGAGGTGTTATTCAGTGGGCTTTTAAGGTAGTTCTCCTAATTTCATAATTTAATTTCCCCTGTTCCCTATGATGATGCATATTGGTTGGTGATAGTACACGATTTGGTTATTTGGTTGATGTAAACAATGAAATATTTACAAACCAGCAATTCCTCTACTGCCCTCTAGATGGGGATCCTTTACACTCTGGCGTGGCTACTTTCTTCTTTTTAAAGAATATATATTTATTTAAGGAAGGAAGAGAGAGATAGGAACATCATTGATGAGAGACAATCATTGATCGGCCGCCTCCTACTGGGGATCGATCTGTGATCTCCCGGGTCATAGGTCGATGCTCAACCACAAAGCCACATTGGCCAGGCCACTTTACGTTTTCACATGTGATTTTTCAATGGCTACCCACTGTTTTCACATAGGATCATTTTTACTTTTCTCTGGCTAAATTTCTAAAATAGTCATTCTTTGTTAGAAAGTCAAATTGGATAAAGATATGCATACTTATTTGATTTTTTAGTTTATATTTGTAATTTTTAAATGCAGGGGAAATGATAAAATAAAATAATAAAGAAGAAAACAAGAGAAAGGTTCTATGAATTTAGGGAAGGTAAAAAGTGAGATTATTTGGGAGCTCCATAAAAATAAGCATCAGATCTGTCTTATTTATTAGAATAATAACTTTCAGTTCCCATCTAACTTCACAAATTTTACTTAAAACAGTTGTTGTCTTAAGCGTCTTCATTAATTTCATTGCCCTGCTGTGCACCAATGTGGCATTTCTTTGGCTCGTCATCAAAACTGGCAAGGTGACCTGCATGGTCAGAATTTTTATATCTACTAATGGACATTGTGTGATCTATCTGAAGATGTCACATTAATCCTTACCTGGCAGTCAGATAACTAAGAGCTTGGGGGTTGGATTTCTGATGAACCAGAATAATGCCTTTAAAAAAATTTATATAAAGAAACAAACATAGCAATCTCCTTATGGGTACACCTTTATATATTTTAATAGTAAAATGGACAAGTTAGGCCCTCCACTTCGAACTGGAAGACATGTGCAAAGGTTGTATGGCAGTGACACAAAATCAGACAGTGCCATCAAAAGACATGAGTTATTACCCATTTACAAGTAAGTATTTGTAACTCAGTTTGGTTAATCTATTTCAGATATTTCCTTAAAAGCTTTATATACTGAATACTATAAACTTGTACATACCTATACTTAAAAAAAAATCTTACTTTAATGATTTTTAAGCCACAAAGTGCTAAATAATCTTTTAGGACTTAAAACGGCTTGATTTTTGGTGAACATTTCTATTGTTCTAAAGCTATTTTTAGAGCATACATTTTATTCCATTCAATTTTAATTTTTAGAGGCTGGAAAAGCAGTCACCTTCAATAATTGTTATTTTTTTTGTAGGAGTAATATTTTTGAAAAGAAGAATATAGGGAATATTATGCCATGTATATAATATATTACTAGATTATCTTTTAGTTAAGTTGATGATGAATTGATATAAAAAGGCAGAAAAAACAATTCTATTACTTTATTTTTAAAATATATTTTATTGATTTCAGAGAGGAATGGAGAGGGAGAGAGAGATAGAAACATCAACAATGAGAGAGAATCATTGATCAGCTGCCTCCTGCACGCCCTCTACTGGGGATCGAGCCTGCAACCAGGCATGTGCCCTTGACTGGAATCGAACCCAGGACCCTTCAGTCCACAGACAGATGCTCTATCCACTGAGCCAAACCAGCTAAGGCCCGAAAAAACGATTTTAGAAAACATTTCATGTAGGGACCTCAATCTTTTTGTTAGATGGTTATGAATTCCATGTAAAACAGGAAAAGGATGTGAAAGCCACTTTGGAACTCTTTCACGTGAGACTTCAAGGGTTACTAGTGTGGGCTCCAATACAGGTCTAGCCCTCTCATTTTAACATTATGAAATTAGGGCCTAATAAATTAAGTTACTTATTAAAGGTGAAAAATATGTTATTAGAGTTCACTTAGGTAACTTTTAAACCAAGGTCTACTATCGTATATTCTCTTACCATGTATGAAAAGTAGTAAATTTAGATATACAATTAAATAAAGATGGAGCATGTCTTGAAGATATTAGCAGCCAGCAGCCCTGAGTTATTTTTAAGCAGTTAATGATAAATCCTAGAAGGAAGAATCTGTGCCCTAAGCCAGTTTTCTTTGTACTACTGCTGTCTGAAGCAGATCTAAAAGAAACACTGACTAGCAGTAAGCTAGATTAAGTGCAATTCCAAAATTAAACCTTTCATAACTGCTGGAACTGTATATAGTGGGAAGATTCGACCATTGAGGCTGGGCTGTGCCCTAAGCCAGTTTTCTTTGTACTACTGCTGTCTGAAGCAGATCTAAAAGAAACACTGACTAGCAGTAAGCTAGATTAAGTGCAATTCCAAAATTAAACCTTCTTTCATAACTGCTGGAACTGTATATAGTGGGAAGATTCGACCATGTGAGGCTGGGCAACATGTGTCAAGTGCTGATGAAGATAGTTCTTCCCAGAATCTAAGAATGGTTCTTAACATTCAGATTCTGCCTTTTAGAAGATGTTGCCAAAATACGTGATCGGCATTTAATATGGCGGCTATTATTTATAATCTTATTTTTTCCTAATTATTAAAACAACTGTAAATTATTGATATGGTGAAATTGTGTGTGTGTGTGTGCGCGCGCGTGCGCGCACATGGTTGTATTTGTATTACCTGTATATCTTATGCATACATTGTATGGAAGTGATAGAATTTCTAACAAGACTTATTTCTAGAGCCAAAATATAAGAAATGAGTCCTTTCTGTTTCTCTTATGACTTTCAACTGGAGGAATTGCCATTTATTGGCAATTATTTTTTAGAAATTAAATTCCTAAAAAGTCACAGTTGCAGTTCTGCAACATCCTTAGAGGGGCTATCTAATAGCAGAGTAGAATACACCTCATAGATGGACTTGCAGTGACTATTTGAAGGCCATTTGATGTCATCTATGTACCAAGGTGAAAGATGATTTTTGTTGAAGTTTAGAAATAATTTAAAGTAACTATTCAAAGCAGCCTCTCCCTGAATGATAGCATTGCATATTAAACATAAGGTTTGTAAAACCTAAATTCAAGTTAATCATGTAATCATTGTGCAAATTATTTAATCTCTCTGCCTATGAGTTTCTTTAATTTTAAAATGGGAATAATATCTTTGGAAATTTTTGTGAATATTAAAGTTACATATGTATCATATTTAGCATATAGTGTTATTTGAGAAATAGTAGATGTGTTGCCTACATTATTTTCATGGTAGCTATTTGAAATTTTAGGAAATTCTATTCAACTTTACTGTATAAGTAGACAAAGAAGAATTTTAGCCAAAGTTTAAGAACTTTCTATGTAAAGGAAATTTGGAAAGCATTTTGCTTGTTTATAAATCACAACATTGCTTATCTCTGAAATGAAAAGATTCGAGTAAATCTCTAAAGAGGGGGCAGAAACTAATACTTTACTGAACATCTAGCCACTACTTCAGCAATGCACTTGGCCGTGCCACTTTGGTAAGTTACTTAGCCACTCTTCGTCACATTTGTAAAGTGCAGTTATTAATTCTACCTACATTATAGGGGTATTCTGAGGATTAAATAAGTTTATATGTAAGGTATATATAAATAAGCTTATTTATAAGAAGATAATTAGAAATATGGCAATACCAAATATAGTACGCACCATTGCGTAAATGTGAATTTGTAGTAGCAGCAATAGCCATAGTAATAATAATAGTATTATCAGCAGCAGCATTGCTAAATGCTCATATAAGTTGCAATTTAAATCATGTAACATCCTATAAGATAAGTGAGGATGGTCCTATTTTATAAATTAGGGATTTTGGTCTCCGAGAGGTTGACCACCTTAACAGAGTTGGTTGTAGCAGTTGGGATTTGAATGCAGATTCATCTGCATCTCAGAATCTGTCCTTTCACCATTAACTGTCATACGACCACCTTATTTTCCTTGGATTCCTGAAGTCTCAGAAAGGGAATCAGGGATGTCCTCACCAAAACTTTCCCACTACTGATAGTGATAGCCCAGACTGTGTAGTTAGTGAAATTAAGTTTTTAAAGGGAAAATTGTATTAACCCATTTATTTGAGTTGATATTCCTCACAACAGATTTTCATATATTGAATATTACATTTTAAAATAGCTAGCTAATGTTTAAAGTGGGTAGCTTTTTTTTTTATCACATCTCATATGCTTAACATATTATTTAAAAATTATTTGTAGGCATTTAACAAACCACATCTTTATTTTGAGGGAAATGTCGATATTAAACTGTAGATAACTTGAAGATTTTCAGAATGATTAACTTAAACATTTCATGTAAAGTATATATACATATTTTAATTGATTTTATATACCATCAAGAGAATGTTAGTAAATGCAAAATGCTTTGGCTTATCTTTAGTTTTAACTACTATTGTTTTCTATTTAAAAATAATTATTTGAATTTTAATCTTTTACTTAACCTGTCTACAGTTTCTAATTATTTTTCTAATCATACAAATAGCAATTTGAGAAGTAAGTGATTATTATTCAATACTGTTTCATTGCCACCTTTTCCCCTTTCTAGCGCTAACATCAAACCTCGAAATTCCACACCACCTAGTTTGGCACGAAATCCTGCCTCAGGTGTCCTTACAAGCAAGAGAAAAACATATGGTGAGAATTACATAGCCAGGTATGTTTAGCCCTGGTATTTTAATAACCAGAATAAAAAATGAAATGTGTAGTTTTCCAAGGACCATATACAAAAATATGTACCAGGCTTTGATAGAAAATCTGATTTTTTTCCTTTGTTTTTTATTTAATCTGGCTTTTAATTTGTATTCTAAAGAAATAGTTTGGACATAAATAATATTGACCTATACTTTGTAGTTAGAATTATTGTTATAAATGTTGAAGAATAGTTTGTTTGGTTCCACTGGATTAATTTGTGTTTTTTATGTCTTCGTTTTTAACTGCAACATGGTTATTTTTATCTCCACAAAGTGAATAATAGACTCTTTAAACCACTGCTGTTGTAATTTTCAGCAGCATTTTAATACATTTAAACTCCTCCGCTGAGGTTGTGATTATTCATCTACTTCCCTTTCTAATCTGTCCCAATTATAGATATTTTCTTTGTCTCAATTATAGATATTTTTTTATAGACATCCCTACTTATTCCAAAAAATTTTAAGGCAAGGTACATAAAGGTACCATAAGAGGAAGGTACTTAGCTTTTACAAAAACAGGGACAAAAATATAAAGGAAGTTCTAAGAAATTCTTAACTAGAAAAATAACTTAGTTTGGTTTAGTAGCTCAGAGCCTGTAAAAGCAAAGGCAAATTATCTGGTATGAAATGCTCTTTACCCAGGCTTTCTGGTTCTCACAGGTAAACAAACATAAGCACACAGTTCTGACTTACAAGACATACAGAGAAATTCCAAATTGTACAAACTAGCAATCAGTCACCAGTGAGGAAAAAATTAATAAGTATAAGTACTTATTACTTAAAATAGTGAAATCATCAACCATTGACTTATAAAATAAGTCTGCTTAAAGTATGTAAATATGTACTACTCTTTGTAATATTTTAAGCAATAAAACAAAATTTAAAAAAAAAGAAATAAGAGAGGGCATTGGAATCATTAACAATGACAATATACTGTCACATACTGAACATCTATGCAAAAGAACTAAATAGAACTCAACATGAGGAAAAAAATTAGACTCAAAAGATGGTTTAAATTGTAGATAAGTCACAGCGAAGGAAGAGAGAAGTGAATTAGAAGATAGATTCAAAGACATTATCTTGGGACAAATACAATGCCAAAGAAAACATTTAAAATTTCAATATTTACTAAAAGAGATCGGGATTCTCAGATGCTGCAGAGTAGCTGGAGGCTTCATCCACTTGTTCCAAACCCCACACTGGATTTGTGGATAAACTGCAGAGTGTTCAGCTTGAAAATCAGCTGAAGTGTAGATGATCTGAAGTATTGTAGGCAGGGAATGTGGAGAAAGGACAGGAGACACATAGAGGGTGAGCCAACTTGTGCACCTGCATGGCAGGGAAGCCTTAGGAAAAGTGTAGCTTTGGAGCCTCCGGCCCCTGGGAGTGTGGGGTCTCAGCCCCAGGAAGGGATTCCTCAATCCAGAGCAACAGAGAAGGGAAGGGGAGCCTGTGTAGCATCAGGCAGTGGGAATCAGTGGGGATTCAGTCTACCTGGGAATTTCACACCGCACCATCCCAGACAAAGAGTGATTTCTTTGTTATGACACCAGCCTGGGAAGTCCACTTAGATCTGTGTCTGTGGGAAGGACCATGTGGCAAAGACCTGGGCCAGCAGAGGGGTCTGATTGGTACACCCGGAAGTGAATCTGAGGAGCCCTTTATTCTCTGGAAGAACTTTGGGGAGAGAGCCAGAAGAGGGCTGGACAGTGTGGTGTGGGAAAGAGAATTGATCTAGCCCAACTCAAGCTGACAGGCAGTCACCCTCCCGCCACCTGCAAAACAACTGGGTGTTCCCCATCCTGGATTCTGCACCTCTATGGCTATGGCTGTCTGATGGCACAGAGGACTTGGACATTTGGCCTGGTAGGAACATGGGTGGAGTCCCCAACCAGTGGGGGCTGGATGTGCTGAAAGATTGGAGTGCCGAGCTGGGTTGATTTTATTCTATGCCCTCCTACTTGGTATGGCGGGGAGGGGGTGCCAGGGAGCCAGGCATAGATGAGGTATTGTAACCCTGTCTCCCGGGTGAGTTCAGCCAGTGCAGTCCTTGGAAGGAGAGGAGGTATCTGCCCCACCCTACAGACTGTGGGCACCAACCCCAATGCAAGTGTGTTTAAACCACCCTGGCCAGGTCCAGGATACCCCACAGACACCAGTTCTATGGGGGAAGGGAGAGCAGCTGTGAACAGAGACATTCAAGGTGTGAGACCGGATGCAGACCCAGCCTCTGGGCTATGGAGCCTCCGCCCATGGGACTACTTGGGGCTCCATCCTGCCAGGCTTCAGTCAGATTGCTGAGGGCCAGGAAGGGACAGCGACTGGCATTAACTTGCACCGCAGAACCTTCTGGGAGGCCCTGGACTGGAACACCAAGAGGCCAGATTTGGACAGCATCAGAGCAAAATCTCACCAGGACTGTGAATCATAGCAGTAGTCTTTAATGCATGGAAACAAACACAAAGAAACAGCAAAAATGGGGAAACAAAGAAACAGGCCCCAAACGAAAGAATAGTAGGAATCTCCAGGAAAAGAGCTAAATGAAATGGAGGCAAGCAATTTATTAGAAAGAGTTCAAAGTAATGGTTTTAAGAATACTCAACAACATGGAAAAGGACATAGAAACCATGAAAAACAACCAGTTGGAAATGAAGAATGACGTAGCTGAAATAAAAATACACTGGAAAGAATAAACAACAAGTTGAAGGACTTGGAGGATTAAATCAGTGAATTAGAAGACAAGGTAGGAAAAACAATCAGCAGCAAAAAGAAAAAAATAATTAAAACGCACAAGGATAGTTTATGGGAACTTTAAGACAACATGAAATGTAGCACTCACATCTTAGGGGTAACCAGAGAGAGTAAAGAAAGTGAACAAGGGATAGAAGAAATAATGACAGAAAACTAGTGGAACCTGGTGAAGGTAAAAGCCACACAGGTTCCAAAGCACACAGAGACCCACAACAAGACACATCATAATTAAAATGGCAAACGTTAAGACAAAGAGAGAAATCTTAAGGGCAGCAAGAGATAGTTATCTATAAGGACTTTACATTAGGTTGTCAGCTGATTTCTCAACAGAAATATTATATGTGAGAAAGGAATGTCATAAGGTATTCAAAGTAATGAGAAGCAAGGATCTGAAACCAAAACTACTCTATCCACAATGGCTATCATTCAAAATTAAAGGTGAAATAAAGATCTTCCTAACCTCCCTCGCCTCCTCCCCAAAAAAGCTAAAATTTATTACCACCAAACCAGCATTTCAAGAACTGTTAAAGGGATTGCTGGAAGAAGGAGGAGGAGGGGATAGAGGAGAAGGTCTGGAGGGAAAGGGGTGGGGATAGAGAGAGGTACATAGGCATGAGGAATAAAAATGGCAATAAATAAGTAGCTATTGATAATAACCATAAATGTAAACAGGTTAAGTACCCCAAAAGACATAGGGTGGCTGAATTGATAAAACATAACCTATAGATATACTGTCTACAAGAGACCCACCTCAGAACAAAAGAGTTACACAGAATGAAAGTGAAGGGATAAAAAACTTTTTATGCAAATGGAAATTAAAAAAAGAAGCTGGGGTAGCAATACTTATATATCTAACACTAGAGGCCCAGTGCATGAAAATAGTGCACTGGTAGGGTCCCTAGCGGCTGCTGGTGGCCGGCCGGGTACTCCCGCCCTTCCCCTGCTGCCTTCGCCTGCTGCCACCGCCACCACCAGCTGGGGCCTCCCTCCCTTCCCCCGGCAAGCCCCGCCCCTTGGTCAAACTCTCGGATGACCTCCTGGTCGAAGGGACAATTTGCATACTATGTTTTTATTATATAGGATAATAGACTTTAAAATAAAGGCTCTATTGAGAGACAATGAAAGGCACTACATAATACTAAAGGAAACTACATAATACAATCCAACAACAGGATATAACCCTTATAAACATATATACACCCAATATAGGAGCACCTAAATACATTAAAAAAACCTCTTGAAGGACTCTTAGGAGAGATTGATAGCAATTCAGTCACTTTAACACCCCACAGGAGAGATCTTTCAGACAAAAAATCAATAAAGAAACTGACTTTAAACTATGCACTAGATAAGATGGAATTAATTGATATTTACAAAGCAACAGAATATTCATTCTTCTCAAGTGCACATGGAACATTCTCAAAGATAGACCACATGATAGGACACAAAATAAGTCTCAACAAGTCCAAGAAGATTGAAATCATATCAAGTATCTTCTTGGGTCACAATGGCATGAAACTACAAATCACTATAGTAAAAACATTCAAACACATGGAAGCTAAATAGCATGGTATTAAACAATGAATGGGTTACCAATGAGTTCAAGGAAGAAATAAAAAAGTTCTTGGAAACAAATGAAAATGAGCATACAACAACTCAAAATCTATGGGACACAGGGAAAGTAGTCCTGAGAGGGAAGTTCATAGCATTACAGGACTACCTCAAGAAACATCTCCCATAAACAATCTTATCCTATAATTAAAAAAATAATTAGAAAAAGAACAAGAAAAGCCCAGAGTAAGTGGAGGAAATAATAAATATCAGAGCAGAAATAGATGATACAGAAACTAAAAAAAAAAAATCCTACAATAAAATAGATCAATGAAACCAAGTGCTGGTTCATTGAAAAGGTAAACAAGATTGGTGAATCTTTAGCCAGTCTCATCAAGAAACAATGAGAGAGGACCCAAATAAATAAAATCAGAAATGAGAGAGGCAAAGTAACTACTGACATCACAGAAATACAAAGAATTTTAAGAAAATACTATGAACAACTATATGCCAACAAACTGTACAGTCTAAACAAAATGTACAAATTCCTCAAAACATACAATCTTCTATAAATCAGGAAGGATCAGAAAACCTAAGTAGACAACTAATGAAATTGAAGCAGTAACAATAAAAAAAACTCCTAGCAAACAAAAGTCCTAAACCGGATGGCTTCACAGACAAGTTTTACCAAACATTCAAAGAACTAGCACCTATTTCCTCAAACTACTCCAAAAAATTCAAGAGGAAGGAAGACTTCCAAGCTTTTGTTTATGATGCCAACATTATTTTAATTCCCAAACCAGATAAAGGCACTACAAAGAAAGAAAATTACCAGGCTAATATCCCTGATGAACACAGATGCTAAAACCCTTAACAAAATATTAGCAAATAGGATCCAGCAGTATATTAAAAAGATCATAAATCATGACCAAGTAGGGTTTATCCTGGGGATGCATGGCTGGTACAATATTCACAAATCAATTAATGTGATAGATCACATAAACAAATGAAGGATAACAGTCACATGATCATAGATACAGAAAAAGCATTGGACAAAATTCAGTACCCATTTATGATAAAAACTCAGTAAATTGGGAATTTAGGGATCATAGCTCAACATAATAAAGGCCATATATGATAAACATACAGCCAACATCATTTTCTTTAATGTCTTAGAAGTTTTTTTAAAAAATATATTTTTATTGATTTCAGAGAGAAAAGGGAGAGAGAGATAGAAACATCAGTGATGAGAGAGAATCATTGATCAACTGCCTCCTACACATACCCTACTGGGGATTGAGCTGCAACCAGGGTATGTGCCCTGACCAGGGAATTGAACCGTGACCTCCTGTTTCATAGGTTGATGCTCAACCACTGAGCATGCTGGTTGGGCAACATCATTTTCAATGGGCAGAAACTAAAAGTATTTCCCTTAAGACTGGGAAAAAGACAGGAATGTTCATTTTCATCACTCCTATACAATATAGTACTGGAATTCCTAGCCATAGCAATATGACAAGAAGAAAAAATAAAAGGCATCCAAATTGGAAAGGAGGAACTATTATTATGTCATTATTCATACATAGAAATATATTGTACATAGAACACTTTAAAGACTCCACCAAAAAACTACTAGGTTTGATAAATGAATTTGGCAAAGCAGCAGGATACAAAATTAACATCCAGAAATTGATGACATTTTTATACATCAATAATGAACTCTCAGAAAGGGAAACTAAACAATTCCATATACCATTGCAACAACAACAAAAAGATACCTAGGAATAAACTTAAGGAGGTAAAAGACCTGTACTGAAAAAAGAAATAGAGGAAGATACAAACAAGTGGAAGCATATACTGTGTTCATGAATAGGAAGAATAAACATCATTAAAGTGTCCATACTACCCAAAGTAGCGCTCGAAGCGGCAGGCTGCCGGGAGGAGCCCGCGCCACTCCACTCTTCCCTGCCCTGCTGCACCTGTTGCCGCCACTGCTTGGTAAGCTTGCTGAGCGGCACTCCCACTGTGGAAGTGCAATGACCACCAGGGGGCAGCTCCTGCATTGAGTGTCTGCCCCCTGGTTGTCGGTGCCCATCATAGCGACTGGTTGACGGGTTGTTCAGTCGTTCGGTCGCTTTGGCTTTTATATATATAGATGGGACTGTGTCAAACTAAATAGCTTCTGCACAGCAAAAGAAACCATCAACAAAAAGAAAAGGGAACCCACTGTATGAGTGAACATTTTTGCCAATGATACAGCTGATAAGGAGTTAATTTTCAAAATTTATAAAAAATTTATACAACTCAACACCAGGAAGGCAAACAACCAATTAAAAAATTCAATGGACTGTCATGCCAGCATGGCTCAGTGATTGAGTGTTGACCTATGAAACAGGAGGTCATGGTTCAATTCCTGGTCAGGGCACATGCCTGGGTTGCTTGCTCAATCCCCAGTGTGGGGCATGCAGGAGGCAGCCAATCAATGATTCTCTCTCATCATTGATGTTTCTATCTCCCTCTCCCTCTCCCTTCCTCTCTGAAATCAATAAAAATATATGTTATTATTTTTTAAATCTTTATTGTTGAAAATATTACATAGGTCCTCCTCCTTCCCCCCCATTAACCTATTCCAGCCTGCTCCAGTCCTCCCCACTAGGCCCTTACCACCTCATTGTCTGTGTCCATGGGTTATGTATATATGCATACAAGTTCATTGGTTGATCTCTTCCCACCTACCCACCCTTTCCTACCTTCCCTCTAAGGTTCAAAGTATGTTCATGCTTCTATGTCTCTGGGTCTATTTTTGATCATCAGTTTGTTTGGTTCATTAGATTCCACATATGAGTGAGATCATGTGATATTTATCTTTCTCTGACTGGCTTATTTTGTTCAGCATAATACTCTCCAGGTCCATCCATGCTGTTGCAAATGGTAAGAGTTTTCTCTTTTATTGCTGTGTAGAATTCCATTGTGTAAATGTACCAAAGTTTTTTTATCCTCTCATCTGCTGATGGGCGCTTAGGCTGTTTCCAAATCTTAGCTATTGTAAATTGTGTTGCTATGAACATAGGGGTGCATATATTCTTTCTGATGAGTGTTTCGGGTTTCTTAGGATATATTCCTAGAAGTGTGATCACTGGGTCAAATGGGAGTTCCATTTTTAGTTTTTTGAGGAAAGCCCATGCTGTTTTCCAGAGTGCTACTAGAGATGTCTGAGATTTTGTTGCCTATGGTTTCTTCGAGGACTTTTATGGTTTCATGTCTTACATTTAAGTCTTTTTATCCATTTTAAGTTTATTTTTGTGTATGGTGTAAGTTGATGGTCTAGTTCAGCCCTGGGCAAACTACGGCCCGCAGGCTGGATCCGGCCCGTTTGAAATGAATAAAACTAAAAAAAAAAAAAAGACCGTACCCTTTTATGTAATGATGTTTACTTTGAATTTATATTAGTTCACACCAACACTCCATCCATGCTTTTGTTCCGGCCCTCCGGTCCAGTTTAAGAACCCATTGTGGCCCTCGAGTCAAAAAGTTTGCCCACCCCTGGTCTAGTTTCATTTTTTTACATGTACCTGTCCAATTTCCCCAACACCATTTCTTGAAGACACTGTCTCTACTCCAAAGTATGCTCTTGCCTTCTTCATCAAATATTAATTGAGTATAGTGGCTTGGTAGATTTCTGCATTCTTTGTTCTGTTCCACTGATCTATATGTCTGTTTTTGTGTCAGTACTAGGCTGTTTTGAGCACAATAGCTTTGTAGTATAACTTGATATCTGGTATTGTGATTCCTCCAACTTTGTTCTTCTTTCTCAAGATTGCTGTGACTATTCGGGGTCTTTTTTGGTTCCATATAAATTTTTGGAGTGTTTATTCGAGGTCTGTGAAATATGCTGTTGGTATTTTAATAGAGATTGCATTGAATCTGTAAATTGCTTTGGGTAATACGGACATTTTAATGATGTTGATTCTATTCATCCATGAACATGGTATATTCTTCCATTTGTTTATATCTTTCTCTATCGTCCTGTAGTTTTTGGAGTACAGGTCTTCTACCTTCTTAGCTAAGTTTATTCCTAAGTATCTTAATTTTTTTGTTGCAATGGTAAATAGAATTTAAAAAAAAATTTCTCTTTCTGAGAGTTCACTAATCCTATATAATAAAAGCCTAATATGCAAATTGACCAAACGATGGAATGACCAGTGGAACGATCGGTCGCTATGATGTGCACTGACCACCGGGCAGACGCCGCTCAACGCAGAAGCTGCCCCCAGCCCACAGGCCCCAGGACAGCCAAAGTAGGTGCTAGTGGGGTCCCCCGATCGTCCCACCCGTCACTCCACAGATTGGCCCTGATCGCTGGCCAGGCCTAGGGACCCTACCCATGTACGAATTTCATGCACTGGGCCTCTAGTGGTATATGAAAATGGTATGGATTTTGGAGTATTAATTTTGTGTCCTGCTATGTTTCCAACTTCATTTATTAAATCTAGTAGTTTTTTGATGGAGTCTTTAGGGTTTTCTATTTACAGTACCATGTCATCTGTGAATAATGAGAGTTGTACTTCCTCCTTTCCAATTTAGATGCCTTTTGTTTCTTCTTCTTGTCTGATCGCTATGGCCAGGACTTCTAGTACTATGTTGAACAAGACTCGTGAAAGAGAGCATCCCTGTCTTGTTCCTGTTCTTAGGGGAAATGATTTTAGTTTTTGCCCATGAAGTATAATGTTTTCTGTAGGTTTGTCATGTGGCCTTTATTATGTTGAAGTATGATCCCTGTATTCCCACTTTGCTGAGACTTTTTATAAAAAAGTCTTGTGTTGGAATTTTTCGAATGCTTTTTCTGCATCAATTTATATGATCTATGATTTTTTAAAAATATATTTTATTGATTTTTTACAGAGAGGAAGGGAGAGGGATAGAGAGTTAGAAACATCGATGAGAGAGAAACATTGATCAGCTGCCTCCTGCACATCCCCTACTGGGGATATGCCTGCAACCAAGGTACATGCCCTTGACCGGAATCGAACCTGGGACTCTTCAGTCTACAGGCCGACGCTCTATCCCCTGAGCCAAACCGGTTAGGGCGATCTATGATTTTTGTCTTGTAGTCTGTTTTGTAGTCTGTAGTTGTCTTATGTGCTGTATCATAGTTATTGATTTGCAAATATTGTGTCAGCTTTGCATCCCCGGAATATATTCCACTTGGTCATGATGTATGATCTTTTTATCTTATTTTAATTTATTTTTAAAATATGTATTTCTTTATTGATTTCAAAGAGGAAGGGAAAAGAAGAGAGAGCTAGAAACATCAATGATGAGAGAGAATCATTGATCGGCTGCCTCCTGCACACCCCCTACTGGGGATTGAGCCTGCAACCCAGGCATGTGCCCTTGGCCGGAATCGAACCTGGCACCCTTCAGTCGGCAGGCTGATGCTCTATCCACTGAGCCAAGCCTGCTGTATGATCTTTTTAATGTATTGTTGGATCCAATTTGAGAATATTTTGTTGAGGATTTTAGTGTCTGTGTTCATCAGGGATATTGCCCTGTAGTTCTATTTCTTTGTCATGTATTTATCTTATTTTGGCATTAGGGTAATGCTGGCCTCATAGCAAGAGTGTTCCTTCTTCTTGGAATTTTTTTGAATAGTTGGAGGAGGATAGGTGTTAGTTCTTCTTTGAATATTTGGTAAAACTCCCCTGTGAATCCATCTGGACCAGGGCTTTTGTTTGCTGGGAGGTTTTTGATTACTGCTTCAATTTCATTAGTAATTATCAGCCTATTCAAGTTTTCTGATTCTTCCTGATTGAGTTTTGGAAGGTGGTAGTTTTCTAGTAATATGTCCATTTTGTCTATTTATTGGAATGAAGTCATTCATAGTATTTTAATATCCTTTGTATTTATGTGGGGTCAGTTGTTACTTCACCTCTTATGTTTCTGATTTTGTTTAGTTGAGTCCTCTCTCTCTGTTTTCTGGTGAGTTTGGCTAGAGGTTCATGAATCTTATTAATCCTTTCCAAGAACCAGCTCTTGGTTTATTAATCTCTTGTATTATTTTTTTGGTGTCTGTGTCATTTATTTCCTTACTGGTCTTTATTATTTCCTTCCTTCTATTTATCTAGTCTTTTCTTGTTGTTCTCTTTCTAATTCCTTAAGTTGTAGTGTTAGATAACTTATTACCAGTTTTTCTTGTTTTGTTTTTTAGGTTGGCCTGTAGTGTTATAAACTTCTCTCTCATGACTGCTTTCACTGTGTCCCATGGGTTTTGGATTGTTGTGTGTTCATTTGCATTTGTCTCTAGGGTGTCTTTTATTTCTTCTTTGATCTCTTTGGCAACCCATTCATTGTTTAATAGCATGCTATTTAGCCTCCATGTGTTTGATTGTTTTTGAGCATTTTTATTGTAGCTGATTTCTAATTTCATGCCATTGTGGTCTGAGAAGATGCTTGATATTATTCAATCTTCTTGAATTTGTAGAGATTTAGCTTGTGTTCTATCATGTGGTATATCTTTGAAATTGTCCCATGTGCACTTGAGAAGAATGTATATTTTGTAGCTTTGGGGTGGAATGTTCTGAAGATATCAATTAGATCCAATTAGAGTGTCACTTAGGATTGCTGTTTCCTTATTGATTTTTGTCTAGAAGATTTATCCAGTGATGTCAGTGGGGTATTAAAGTCCCCTGCTATGATTGTATTGCTATCAATCTCTCCCTTGATAGCCTCCAGAAGTTTTTTTTAATATATTTAGATGCTTCTATATTTGGTGCATATATGTGTACCAGAGTTATAGCCTCTTGTTGTATTGATCCATTTAGTAGTATGAAGTGGCCTTCCTTATCTCCTGCTTTGGCCTTCACTTTGAGGTCTATTTTGTCAGATATAAGTACTGCTACCCCAGCTTTTTTTCATTTTCATTAGCATGGAAAATTTTTTCCATCCTTTCAGTTTTAGTTTGTGTGTGTCCTTTGCTCTAAGGTGTGTGTCTTGTAGACAGCATATATATGGGTCATATTTTCTTATCAATTCAGCTACCCTATGTGTTTTGATTGGAGCATTTAATCTATTTACATTTACGGTTATTATTGACTAGAGGCCCAGTGCATGAAATTTCTGCACTTGAGTGGGGGGGGGTCCCTCAGCCCATCCTGCGCCCTCTCGCAGTCCAGGACTCCTCAGGGGATGTCCGACTGACGGCTTAGGCCTGCTCCCTAGCGGGTCTAAGCTGTCAGTCAGACCTCCTTAGTACTGCAGTGGAGGCGGGAGAGGCTTCCACCACCACCACTGCATTTGCCAGCCATGAGCCCAGCTTCTGGCTGAGTGGCCCTCTCCCTGTGGGAGCGCACTGACCACCAAGGGGCAGCTCCTGTGTTGAGCGTCTGCCCTCTGGTGGTCAATGTGCGTCATAGTGACTGGCCGTTCTGCTTCAGTCGATTTGCATATTAGCTTTTTATTATAAAGGATAGGTACTTGTTTGTTGCCATTTTTTTTTTCTTTATGCCTGTGTTTCTTCTTCTCTTTCTATTCTTTTTACAACAGTCCCTTTAGCATTCCTTGTATTGCTAATTTGGTGATAATAAACTCTCTTAATCTTTTTTGTCTGTCTAGCTCCTGATTTCACCTTCAATTTTGAATGATAGCCTTGCTGGATAGAGTAGTCTTGGATTCAGTCCCTTACTTTTCATCACTTTGTATACTTCATTCCATTCCCTTCTGGCCTGATATGTTTCTGTTGAGAAATTAGTTGATAGTCTAATGGGAGATCTCTTGTAGGTAACTTTCTGTCCCTCTCATGCAGCCTTTAATATTCTTTCTTTCTCTTTTACATTTGCCAATTTAATTATGATGTGTCTTGGTGTAGGTCTTTTTGGATTCATCTTTATTGGGGCTCTGTTTCTTGGACTTTTGTGACTTTTTCTTCCCCAAGTCAGGGAAGTTTTCTGTCTTTATATCTTCAAACAGGTTTTCTATTCCTTTCTCAGCTTCTTCTCCTTCTGGCACCCCTATTATGCGGACATTGTTTCATTTCATGTTGTCCCAAAGCTCTCTTAAATTCTCCTCCTGCAGGAGGCAACAGATCAATGATTCTCTCTTGTCACTGATGTTTTTGTCTCTGTCTCTCTCCCTTCCTCTCTGAAATCAATAAACATATATTTTTTTAAAAATTCAAAGGACTGGAATATACACTTCTCCAGTGAGGACATACCATTGGCCAATAGACTTGTGAAAAAATGCTCAGTGTCACTATTTATCAGAGAGATGTCAATTAAAAGTACACTGTGGTATCACCTCACACCTGCCAGAATGGCTACCATCAATAAATCAACAAACATCAAGTGCTGGTGAGAATGTGGAGGGAAAGGAACCCTAATATACTGCTGGTTGTAATGCAGACTGGTGCAGCCTCTGTGGAAAACAATTTGGAGTTTCCTCAAAAAAGTTAAAAATGTAACTACCATTTGACCTAGCAATCCCACTTCTGGGAATATATTCTAAGAAACCCAAAACACCAATCAGAAAGAATACATGCACCCCTATGATCATAGCAGCTTTATTTACAACTAGGGGCCCAGTGCACAAATTCGTGCACTTTGAACTGTGGACCGCAAGGCTGCGGTGGGCACAGGGGCAGTTCTTGACCCAACCTCTGTGCCGCTGCCCGGAACCTCCCACCACAGCCCCCGATCCCTTGTCTGCTGGCAGCCCTGCTCTCACTGCTGCCACTCCCACGTGCTGACGGCGCCAGTCCCTCTCATACCCACTGATGGCATGGAGCAATTGGGGTCGGTGCCAGCAGTGGGTACAAGCAGCAGCTGCTGTCCCGATCGCCCCTCAGGAGCAGGGGGAGGTGGAGAAGCCCTCAGGGGCGATAGGGGCCAGCAGCCACCACTCGCACCCGCTGACAGTGCCAAGTGATTGGGGCCAGCGCCGGGCGCCAGCAGAGGGTGCGAGCGGCGGCTCTAGTGCTGGCAGTGGGTGCAAGCGGGGCCGGCACCAGCAGCAGGTGTGAGTGCCAGGCGGGACCGTGGTGCACAGGAGCAAAGAATTTTCAGTAACTACCAGAGGCTCGCCTCTATGACAGTGACTGGTGCTTCGCCTTGGTCTGGCATCCCCATTCACCTGCTCCACCATCCCACCATGGCTGACGCCTGCCATGTTGCGTGCACACACCCCTGGTGTTCAGCGCATGTAATATCGACCGGTTGTTCAGTTGTTCCACCGTTTGGTCTATTTGCATATTAGGGTTTTATATATATAGATAGCTAAGATCTGTAAACAGCCCAAGTGCCCATCAGCAGATGAGTGGATAAAAAAGCTGTGGTACATACACATCATGGAATACTATGCAGCTGTAAAGAAAAAAGGATCTTTTACCCTTTATGACAGCATGGAGCAACCTGGAAAGTATTATGCTAAGTAAATTAAGTCAATCAGGGACAGAGAAGTATCACATGATCCCACTTATTTGTGGAATCAATGAACAAAGTAAGTCCAGAGACAAGGATGCATGGAACTGACTGATAGATCTCAGAGGAGAGGGTAGTGAGGGGGACTGGGAAGAAATAACCAGAGAACATATATGTATGTATGCATAGTCAGTGGACACATACAGTAGGCCTGGGGTGGGACGGGTGTTTGGTAGAGGGGGCTGAGGGGGTAAGTAGGGAACATCTGTCTGTAATACTGTCAACAGTAAAAAAAAGGAAAAAAAATCTGAGCTGCACTATGGCCATAACTACCCATTTCAAACCATCCTAAATGGATGCTAGAGTTTTCCAAAAGCAGCAAAACTCCTTGATTCAAGAACATTAATCAATTATGTTTAAGTGCCTACACCACATATATACAGGGCTTGGGACACAAAACTCTTCAAAAGGCAGTAACAACAGTGAGTGAGAGAACTAAAATAATTACTTCCTGGGCACTGATCAGATTAAGATTAAGAAGATGATATGAAAGCAGGAAATTGTATTTAATGTATATATTCCTGTGAACTGATATTACTAAAACAGAACATTTCACATTGCAAATTTAGAACCCTGCTATCCTTATTTAATTGAAGAGAGTAGATAGGATGAGAAAGAGAGAGGGAAAAGGAGAAAGTAACTTTAGTAAAGATAGCAGTCAGGGATGTAAAATACAGCATAGAGAATGTAGTCAATAATCTATAATAATAAAAGCATAATACACTAATTAGACCGGACAGCCAAACGTCCTTCCGGATGTCCTTCTGGACGTCCTTCCGGACAAAGCCACGGTGGCTGCAAAGGCTGAGGGCAGGCTGGGGGTGGTGCCTTCTCCTGATCGGCCTGGTTGCCTCCCGCAGAGGCAGGCCAGACTACGTCTTAGGCCCGGTCCCCGCGGGGAGTAGGCCTAAGCCGTCAGTAGGATATCCCCTTAGGGCTCCTGAACTGTGAGAGGGGGCAGGCTGGGATGAGGGCTCTCCCCTCCCCAGTCAATGAATTTTCATGCACCGGGCCTCTAGTAATGTAATAATTATGGTGTCAGATGGGTAGTAGACTTACATTAATTACATAAATGTCTAACCACTATGTTGTGCACATGAAACTAATATATTATTGTATGTTAAATGTAACTGAAAAATAAAAAAAAATGTAAGAAGATAGGAAGGAAATAAAAACTTGACATTGTGATTATACAGATTTTGAAATGTAAAGGCAAAAAGCAGAAGAAAGGTCAAATTACAGTTTTATTCTTTTCCATGCATCATTAAATAACAGCTGGGTGCATTCCAAAGACTAAAGCCTTTATTGTTAGTAATAAAATTCACAACAAAGTATGTTTCTTCAGAGATGAGATTGTTTTTCAGAGAGTAGATCAGAAAGGAAGTAGAGTTCCAAAAACAAACTTACGCTGTCTGGCAAATGGGATACCTCAGATACATAATTCAAATAAATCTGTAATTCTAAAAAAGATAAATTAAGAGAAACAAGAGTGTTTTCTTAATCTGAACTGGAAGTGAGATGAAGCAAGTTTTTAGTCGTGCTTAATGTTAGCCCTGTTTCCAAGAGTTATGGGGGTTGAGAACAGCTGATGTGAACTTTTTTCTGTACTTCCCAGGCCAGATGGCGACTACGTATCTTCACTCAATGGTGGAAACATGAAAGGCTTTGAAGGAAGTTCCTCTGGACACTTACCCAAATTCTGCCATGAGTGTGGGACTAAGTACCCTGTGGAATGGGCCAAGTTTTGCTGTGAATGTGGCATTCGAAGAATAGTTCTGTGAACAAAATCCCAAACGAAAGAGCGAAGTCCAGAGTTTGATGACTGTTACTGCTTCCAGCCAGAGCACTTCCTCTAGTTATTTTGTGCTAAAATTGATACACTTTTTTCCAGCAATTTTTGGAACATAATCCCCTTGCTATATAATGTGTGTGGTGTGTGTGTATATATGTGTACATATACTGTATATAATAAATGCCTATTATTCCAAACTGTGCCAGTCAAGAAAATACTCATCTGTTGGAAAATGATTTCAAGTGGAATCATTAACTTAGATATTACTCTTCTGTTGTTGTTAAAACGCATTAAGTATACTGTACAAATCCTCGAACTCTAGTGTGTAGCCCTTCAAGCTTTAGGATGATCATTACTTTGAGCAAAAAATCAGAATAAACATTTTATTATTGGTGCCTATTTTCAGACGTATCCACTATAGTTGGATGGGATGCTTGGAATTGAGAATATTTTTAGTTGCAATTAGTTATGTGAGGTCATTTTGCAGTTCTCTTCAACAATTTTATAAAATTTTTTTAAAAGAAAAAATAAGTTCTGTGTTACCCTTTACTCAGTGTATGATGATATAATTTAAATATTTTTACTCATTCTCTCAAAATGTAATTATGCAATTTCCTTTTTGGAGACACAGGCTAAAAATACAAATCTTATTCTAGTTATAACTGAAATTTTTACCTCTGTGTCTGCATCTTCAAATTTCAGTTCTTTTCTTTCTTTTCTATAACCTAATGTCTAATGAGTAGTTTTATTATTATTTTTAATTATTATGTTTTAATCCTCACCCATTTTTCCATTGATTTTTTTTTTAAGGGAATGAAAGGGAGAGGGAAGAGACAGAAACACTGATGTGAGAGACACATTGGTTGGTTGCCTCCTGCACACCCCAACCAGGGCCAGCAGCCTGCATCTGAAGCATGTGCCCTTGACTGGAATTGAACCTGGGACCCTTCAGTCCACAGGTTGAGGCTCTATCCACTGCGCTAAACTGGCTAGGGCTATGGAATAGTTTTAATTTACTGCTTAATTTTTGCAAAGTTTGAAAATGTAATTAATAAGAGATGCAAAAATTTTCTTCAAATTCATGTTTATTTCTATGCATCGGAATGTAGAATAAATTACTTTAGTGGATTTTAAAACAAACCACCTCACCAAATAAGTAATAATTTTGGTAATAATTATCAGTGGAGGGCATGCAGGTAAAAGAATTTGAATTTTAGTCTCTTGAAGTATAGTTAGATGTAGTTATGAGTAGGTTAAGAGAATATCTAATTTTTCCTACTCACATTTTCTTTTTAGTTTTTCATGTTGAAATACCATTCACATCACAATAAAAGCCACTGAAAATGCATTGCTTTAATGCATACCTGACTTATGTAATTAAGCATTCACAAAAATTTAATTATCCTTCTTTACTTTGGCTAAAATACATCATGTAATCATTGTCACACTCAGTGTAGCATAGTATGTAGTAGTAAATCTCTTTGCTTGTGTATCCATATTCAGTGATTCAGTAGTAATTTCTGTTGAATCAAGCCTAACAACTCTATTATAAATATATAAGCAAATCTTTTATAGGCAGTTCCTAGCTTATTGTTTTTGATTCTGTTAAACTATAAGGATCAATGTAGAAATTCGTGGCTTATACAGTTTCCTGAAATTTATTTATGCTTATACTTTATAATTTTATTCATAAGTTGTTCTTTTCATTCAGGCAGGGGGTATAAACTTAATGTAATGGGAATTGTCATTTTACTTACATTAGAGTTTTAACCCTGAATTTTTATTAATTTATTTCTGGTTGTCTTTATTCAGTTATGTTGGTCAAAAGAGTTTCATGAATTATGAAACATGTTATGACAATATTTAAATACATTTTTATATTACTTGCATATATCATTTTCACATTGATTTGTCATGCATTAGTTTGGTTTTTAAGAAATTTTCCTAGATCTATGCATCATTTATTTTTATTTATTTTCACAAGCATTTGCCAGTGTGGTAGAATTTAAAAGATTGTAAGCTTAAATTAAAACATAAAAATTTCTTACACATTATTTTTAAAGTTATTAGCTTGAAAAATAAGATTATTATAATTGCTGTTGTCTCCTGTTCATTCTATGGGTTTTATTACAAATAAGTTTTCATTTTTGCACCTATTCAATAAAGACATGAAGCAAAAAAATTGCTAGTTGGTTTTCATTGATGTCTTATCTTTTAGCCAGACATAGGTAGAAAGATAGGAAGACAAAGAAACAAAGAAAATCTTTGAAGTCAAAATGCAGAGTTTTAAAAATGAGCAGATTTTTGTGTGCCATCAGCTGTCAAAGAAATTATTACTATTTTATTGAAGTGTTTTTGACCTTAAAGGTTTGTCACAGATTAAGGCATTGAAACATTCTCTTCGTAGCCAATAAAATCTAGCAATTGAAAACATTTAGTGAAGTCCAGGTTAAAACACATTGAGTATTTCTAATTAGGTAACACACAATTGAATGGCAAACGTATTCATCTGTGATGAATACTTACTTAGAGTCTAAGTAATTTAGACCATCATGCTTAAAATTATAACAGGAGTTACCTCCAGTGAAAACATCAGATTAGACATGTTTAATTTGTACTCAGTTTTCTGTAGGCTAGAAGTGGATATTGTTACCATGAGTAGAGAGGCTCAGGGAATGAAAAATATGACAGAACTCCTGTCTATTTGCATTGCAGGTGTAGGTATTTTATATGGTTAGGTATATTTTTAGTACTGAGATAGAAGATAGGCTGATTTTCCAACTGTCTGCATTATTTATTAGGGCAGTGGACAGTCATTAAAACGGAGTTAATGATAGCCACACCCATTTTTAGTCTCACAACTTTTTTTTTTTTTTCAGTTAAATGTTACTGTCGATACTCATTGATTACATAGTTTTGCTTGGCTGTAAAACTGTATGTGGATTGGTTTTTATTTTGCCACTAGGGGGTGCTTTAGGCTAATCTTACCAGCCCTCCATTATTTTAAAAGCTCCTCAGCAACATAGGCATGAATATCTGAGTGGGGATGGGGAGCATGGAATTACAGAGATTTGTAAGAGAGAGGTTTTTGGATTTCATAACCCATCTGTTGATTTCTTAGAAACCTAGTCTAGCTCATTTTGGGCACCAGCGTGCTTATAATTGATAGAAGTATTTAATATTTACCTTAAATTTTGTTAGCAATTTTATATCTCTAATGTATTACTCATGCACATTACCAAATATTCCTTGTTCTATTACTTTAATATTTTATGTTAGTTGTACAGCACTTAAAATCTTTAAAATAAGGCCTTTTTTCCAATCATCTGGCCAAACTTTAACATGTGACAGTGACATCAATTTAAATAGGAGGTAAAAACGCTTAGCCTAACGTAACATGCACAAAACTAAAGCTTCATATACACTTAAAATATGTTATATATGGTCTTCCTTCTATGAAGTATTAAGAGAAATAAGATGTGATTAATTTCTGTCCTAAAGTTGATCATTTATTTGGAGAAGTTGATAGATATACAGACAACTACAACTTGGGACAAACAAGGATTTATTTTCATAGAATTTTCTATATTGTAAAAGCAAGAACGAAATATTGCAGAAGTGTTGAAAATGCAGCTTTCTTATCACAAGTTAGACAGCCGACCATTCCATTTTCTGTTTTTCTTCCCTGTCCCACTGCTTGGGAGGAGACCGGAGGGCTGTGAGCGAGAGCTGTACTAACCACCTTCGGAGGGAAAGGCAAGTGGCCGTGGAAAGGATGCGTGTGTGGTGGGTCCACGAGAGCTGCAAAACGCGGTTGACTTCCAGTGTCCTGGTGACTCAGAAAAAGTGCCTTTGCATAAAAGTTACCGATGGCACATCAGTTCACTCTATCTCACATAACCCTTCCCTTTTCCCTTCCCTTTTCTCTATTTGCCCAAGCACCTCACTTTCCATCCTATTGTGAATTTGCAGCAATGAGGCTGGGAATAGGAGGTTGCCAGGAGTGCTGAGTGTACTCCACAGAAAAGTGCTGATTTTATTCATCAAACCAGCAGTCTTATAAAGAAACTGAAAACTGCCACAGGGCATGAAGATGAAAGACCTTATATGCTGACAGAAATAGAAATTGATAATACATTTTAAAAAGTTGACTAAATTTACTTTAATATAAAAGCTTTAAAAATATTCATGCTTCATAACCTAGTAATCCTATATAATACAACTTTAATATGCAAATTGACCGAATGGCAGAATGACCCGTCCCTATGATGCACACTGACCACCAGGGGGCAGATGCTCAACACAGGAGCTGCCCCCTGGTGGTCAGTGTGCTCCCCACCACTCAGCCAGAAGCCAGGCTCATGGCTGGTGAGCGCAGCGGTGGTGGTGGAAGCCTCTCCTGCCTCTGCGGCAGTGCTAAGGATGTCCGACTAAGCTGTCAGTCAGACATCCCCCGAGGGGTCCTGGACTGTGAGAGGGCACAGGCTGGGCTGAGGGACCCCTTCCCCCCAAGTGTACAAATGTTGTGCACTGGGCCTCTAGTTTTATTTATAAGATATATACTTCTTGATGGAATAATTGGAAGTATGGGAAAATGTTTAGCAGAACCCGTTTAATAGTATTATCATTGGCCCCGTGTACGTTCTTGGTAATAAGGTATTAAAGGTTATGTGTTCAGTGAAAGAGACCAAATAGTAGGGCAATATTAAAAATCTCGCCTTAAAAAAATCCTGTTGGCTCACTAGTCATTAGGGAAATGCAAATTTAAATCACAATGAGATATCACCTGGTGCCTGTTAGAATGGCCATCATAAAACAGACAAGAGGTAACAGATGCCTGTGAGGAGGTGGAGAAAAGGTACCCCACGTGCCCGGTTGGTGGGACTGTAAATCGGTCCAGCCACTATGAAAAACAGTATGGAAGAGCTTAAAAAATTAAAAACAGCACTACCATATGATCCAGAAATTCCTCTTCCAGGAATATATCCAAACCGCTAACTCAAAATGATAACTGTACCTCCATATTCATAGCAGCAATGTTCACAATAGCCAAGGCATGGGAAAAATCTAAGTGTCTTTTAGTGGATGAATTATTCAGCCATAAAAATGAGGAAATCCTACCATTTGTGGCAACATGGATGGACTTTGAAGACATTATGTTAAATAAAATAAGTCAGACAGAGAAAGACAAATATTGTATGATCTCACATGTGGAACCTAAACATAAAAGCTTGTATTAAAAGACACCAGACACAGCCCTAGCCGACTTGGCTCAGTGGATAGAGTGTCGGCCTGTGGACTAAAGGGTCCCCTGTTCGATTCCGGTCAAGGGCACATGCCTGGGCTGTGGACTTGATCCCCAGTGCAGGAGTCAGCCGATCAATGATTCTCTCATCACTGATGTTTCTATCTCTCTCTCTCCCTCTCCCTTCCTCTCTGAAATCAATAAAAATGTACTTAAAAAAAAAGACACCAGACACAGAGGATAGGGGGAGGGAGATGCTGGAGGCAGGTGGTCAAAAGGTACAAAGGTCCAGTTATAAGATAACTAAATCCCAAGGATGTACAACGTGATGACTATAGCTAACATTGCTGTACGCAACACAGGAAAATTGTTAAGAGTAAGTCCTATAAGTTCTCAAAATAAAGAGAAAACAGTTTTTTTCTTTCTTTTCTTTTTATTATATGAGACTATGGATGTTAGCTGAACTTATCGTGTTAATCATTTCACAATATATGTAAAACAAACCATCATATCGGATACCTTAAACATATACAGTGATGCATGTCAAATATTTCCCAATAAAACTGGGAAAAAAGTTCTGTTGAGATTAAGTGAATCTGACAGTGTTAATACATAGGTCATTTATTATCAAAGGAGAAATGTTATCCAAAGCAAGTAATTTGTTCGTAATACTGTATGAAAATATTTTTATATACAGATATAGTGTCAAAATTAAATATACACACTCCATTAATTAAAAGGCAACATATATTATTCTCTTAAAAATATACTTCCCAAATTGCAAACTCATTCAGACAAGTTTTATTACACGTAAATGACAGAAGAAACTCGGTACTATGGCTTAGCAGCCTTAAAACAGGTGACTTCCTATTTTGTGAAATTATTCTTTGTTTTCATTTTAGGACATTTTCTATGCCATCTACTGGAGGCAATGTGCTACACAGTCACACTCCTCTTAAAGCATCTTGGACTCCTTTACGTTTCTGCTTTAAGATACATGACTTGTTCGCTTGGGCATTGTCCATACCTCACTGTCAACTCTGCCAGAAGATGACAATATCCACACTCATTGCATTATACTGATGCATAGTAGGCCATAAAGAAATAAAGCAAAGCTAATTTTTAATCCTTGTAACCTTTATATACACCACAGATTTTACATGTCTCCTGAACATTTTTAACAGGTCTAAAAAGGATTATTGCAGCTAATACCTTACATCAGTGATGGCGAACCTTTTGAGCTAGGCATTTTGAAAAACTCTAACTTAACTCTGGTGCCGTGTCACATATAGAAATTTTTTAATATTTGTAACCATAGTAAAACAAAGACTTATATTTTTGATATTTATTTTATATATTTAAATGCCATTTAACAAAGAAAAATCAACCAAAAAAATGAGTTCGCGTGTCACCTCTGACATCACTGCCTTATATGGATCGTCTTACAAAAATCAGCCCCAAATTAACACCAGCGGACGCATGTGCACACACATAGGAAATAGTCCGTTGACTGCAGCGTTCGGTTCCATTGTTCGTGTCCTTCTAGTACCACAGCATGTATTTCTCAATTGCTCTAACCCATTTTTACCAGGTGCATTCAGTAATTTCTGGGAGGCGTTCTACCCCGGAAAATTGCACGAGCAGATCAATTCTTGAGGGATGCAACTAAAGTTCACGTCTTTATATTGTCACGCCATACGTTTCAATGTTCTTTAGTGCCGCTCAAAATTTTATTCCAGCAAGTTTTTATCTTTTCTAGTAGTATCATTAGGAAACACATTTCATCCTGTTTTTTCTGTCCCTTTGAAGATTTTTTCTCTTCCTACAGAAATATGCAAAAAAAAGTTTTAAGTTCACATTTTTATACAAATACATGTTTTCAAATATTCAATCTTTAATTTCCACCATCTTAGGTTCTACTGAAAATTCTGTGTCATGGGAAAGGAGAATCTTGCATCGTACTTTAAACCTGTGATTTCTAACTCTAGTTGGGATGATATGTAGAAATTCAAGGTTGTTGTGGTTTAAGATTTAGAATTCATTAAAGAGCGATGCCTGGTGGCTACAACAGTAGGACAAGAATGCTATTTAAACTTTTGTGAGAAAGATACTTGTAAATTACTCAATTAGGTATTGTAATACAGGAGAACATATTTTGTGTGGAAGGAATAGTTAGCACTGAAAACAGGCAGCGTATTTTAGCAAAGATGATGACTAAGGATCTACCTGAGTGAGCATGTGCCCCAAGGTCCACCCCAACCATTGGTCTGCACCTGCCTCATGAGCTAACTCTCATTTGTTGATGAAAATCCTAGTTTCCTGTACAGCCTCCGGAAGGCGGAGAAAGAGGTACCTCCCATGGAAGAGACGAGCAGGGAGCAGCTTTGTTGATACCTGACACTCCCATGAGCCCCTGGAAGTGGGGCTGGGACAGGGCAGGGAACCTCCCTGAGATTACAACCAGTCATTGGGTATTTTATAGGTCAGATGTTGTGCTTCACATTATTTCATTGTATCTACTTGACTCTATGAAATTGCTGATTTTGCCTCCTTTCACAGATGAGGGAACAGCCGCAAGGAGGGTAAATAAGCCCCTATGGTCACATGTCAAGTAAGTATAATGACTGGGTCTTGAGTTCAGTTGTTCTATTTTTAGTTAAGGCACAGATTCGGGTCTGTTTTAGGTGTGTGTTGAATAACATTAACACACAGCCTTGAAAGATCCATTAAAAATATTAGACAACAGATATCAAAGATAATTATGAAGGAGAATTTCTCATAGATTTTTTAGTGAGGGTCCCAGGATATATTTAAAGAGTACATGTTTGAGTTTATGTGACCAAGCAGATGTGAAATACATGGATGTGAGGATTTCATGACTTTTCTTCAGAGACCAAGAGTGAACATTCATTAAAAAGACAAAAGTGAAGAACCATTTTATTTCTGTAATCATAAGAACACAGATGGTATCTCCCTCCTATATCTTTCCCAGTTTTTCTTGTCTGGTGTGGTTCTCATGTCCTTTCTTTTTTTAAAATTACATTTATTGGGGTAGACATTGGTTAATAAGATTATGTAGGTTTCAAGTGTATGTTTCTATGATGCATTGCGTGCCCACCACCTATGTATTCTTACCCAGAAGCCCTCAGTGTGTTTAAATTGCTCGTGTGTTCATTTCAACTCTGCAAGTTCAAGTGGGATTCCTAGGCTTCCTGAGTTCCAGGTAAGCAAGCTAGCCCCCTTCTCTAAAAGGAGCAAGGGATTTTCATGTTCCCATGTATCTATTGCTCAAATGACATTTTAACAATAATGGAAATATGAAAGGAGAACCCATCACTCTTATGAACCAGGTGCATCCATTTTTACATGTCCTTTCCTAATTAATATTGATATCAATTTAACGTTTAATCAAATTTCATTATCCTGAGTTTTTCATTCATATTTATTTTTATATTGCTATATAATTTTGTGCAATAGTATCTGTTAGTATAAATATTTAATACTAGAGGCCCGGTGCTTGACATTCGTGCACTGGAGGGGGGTTCCCTCAGCCTGGCCTGCGCCCTCTCACATTCCGGGACCCCTTGGGGGAATGTCTGTCCGCCATGGAGACAGGAGAGGCTCCCGCCACCGCTGCTGTGCTCACCAGCCGTCAGCCTGGCTTCTGGCTGAGTGGTGCTCCCCCTATGGGAGTGCACTGACCACCAGGGTGCAGCTCCTGTATTGAACGTCTGCCCCCTGGTGGTCAGTGCGCGTCATAGCGACCGGTCATTCCACTGTTTGGTCTATTTCTATATTAGCCTTTTATTATATAGGATAAGTAATATAAAGATGATCTATAAATGTAGAATATTCACATATACCCATAGTATATATTGTATACTCTGTACTAATAAAATAGGTATAAAATAGGTTCTCATGTTAAATTTTTATTTCTTTACTAAGGAATAAGGATGGCTTTTTTTCTTCATATGCTTGTTTTCTAGTTTACTTTCTCCTATATAGTTTATTCATGTTTTGTCTATTACCTAGTGGTTTCAATTTTGTTGCTTTCTAAAAAAATCAATGCTCTGATATTTCCCCTAGCTTCTTTTATTTTAAAATAGTGGTTTGGATGGTGGGCACATGGTGCCATATTCAAATTTTGTAACATAGAACCCTACACATGAAACCATGAAACCTATATGTTCATGTTGACCAATGTCAACCCAATAAAATAAATAAATGATATAAAGTAAA
The DNA here is from genome assembly GCF_000412655.1 of Myotis brandtii. Taxonomy (NCBI): domain Eukaryota; kingdom Metazoa; phylum Chordata; class Mammalia; order Chiroptera; family Vespertilionidae; genus Myotis; species Myotis brandtii. Next base: position 12,276 of record NW_005371799.1, on the reverse strand, counting down.
ATAAAATAGTGTTTTAAAAAGAAAAAACAGTTTAAATGGATGCAATTTCAAAGAAGTACCTTCTTGCTACTTTTAATAACATTATAAAATATTTTCAAAACCAACTATAAAAAAGAAAATTCAGAGAGAAACATTAAGAAATTAAGTTAAATAAAAAACTGATAAAGAAAGAAAATTATACAATTATTCTCACCAAATTCTTAGTGGGTTGGACTTCACCCAGGGAAGGTTGTTTTTTTTCTTTATCCTTAAAAACAAAGTTACATTTATAACATTGAATATTAATTCTTTATTGCTTCTCCCATTAATGTTATTGCTAATTTTTGTATATTACTCTCAGCTCATCTAATCTTTTTGAGAATCTACTTTCAATTATTTGTTGTTAGCAGATACTCATTTCATTTAGAAGTAGAATACAGGCATACCTCGCTTTATTATGCATCACTTTATTGCACTCCCCATATAATTGCATGGTGTGTTTTTTATTTTTTTTTTTATTTTACAAATTGAAGGTTTGTGGCCACCCTGCATCAGCGCCATTTTTCCAACGTTAGTTTGCTTTGTACCTCTGTGTCACATTTTGGTAATTCTCTCAATATTTCAAGCTTTTCCATTATTATATTTGTTATGGTGATCTGTTATCAGTGATCTTTGATGTTACTATTGCAATTGTTGTGGGGCGCCATGAACTGTACCCGTATAAAATGGTGAACTTGACTGATAAATAGTGTCCTGACCAGCCATTCCTCTATCTCACTCCCTCTCCCTGGGCCTCGTCATTCCCTGAGACACAATTACTAACCCTACAATGGCCGCTAAGGGTTTAAGTGAAAGGAAGAGTTGCATATCTCCCTTTAAATCAAAAGATAGAAAGGAGTAAGCTTAGGGAGGAAGGCATGTCGAAAGCCAAGATGGGTTGAAAGCTAGGCCTCTTGCTCCAAAGTTAGCCAAATTGTGAAAGCAATAGGAATGTCCTTGAAGGAAATTAAAAGTGCTTACTCCAGTGAACTGATGAATGATAAGAAAGCCAAACAGCCTTATTGCTGATCTGGAGAAAGAGGGTCAAGCCACTACATTCCCTCAAGCCAGAGCCTAATCCAGTGCAAGGCCCTAACTCTTCAATCCTATGAAGGCTGAGAGGTGAGGAGGCTGCAGAAGGAAAGTCTGAAGCTGCAGAGGTTGGTTTATGAGGTTAAGGAAAGAAGTCCTCTCCATAACATAAGTGCAAGCTGAAGCAGCGAATGCTGGTGTAGAAGCTGCAGCAAGCTATGCAGAAGATCTAGCTCAGATCATTACCGAAGATGCTGCATTAAACAACAGATTTCAATGTGGATGAAACACACTCATTTGGAAGAAGATGACAACTAGGACTTCCACAGCTGGAGAGGAAAGGCCAATGCTTGGCTTCAGAGCTTCAAAGGCTGTCTCTCTTGTTAGGGGCTAATGTAGCTGGTGACTTTAAGTTGAAGCCAGTGCTCAGCTTCCATTCTGAAAATCCTAGGGCCCTTAAGAATTATGTTCAATCTACTCTGCCTGTGTTCTTTAAATGCAACAAAGCCTGGATGACAGCACATCGGTTCACAACACGGTTTGCTGAATATTTTAAGCCAATTGTTAGGACTTACTGCTCAGGAAAAAAGATTCCCTTTGAAATACGACTGCTCATGGACAATGCACCTGGCCATCCAAGAGCTCTGATGGAACTAGACAACAAGTTTAATGTTGTTTTCATACCTGTTAACATCCATTCTGCAGTCCATGGAACAAGGAGTAATTTCAACTTGCAAGTCTTATTATTTAAGAAATACCTGTCAAGCCCTAACTGGTTTGGCTCAGTGGATAGAGCGTCGGCCTGCAGACTGAAGGGTCCCAGGTTTGATTCCGGTCAAGGGCATGTACCTTGGTTGTGGGCACATCCCCAGTTCCTGCAGGAGGCAGCTGATAGATGTTTCTCTCCCATTGATGTTTCTAACTCTTTGTCCCTCTCCCTTCCTCTCTGTAAAAAATCAATAAAATATATTTTTTAAAAAAGAGAAATACCTGTCAAAAGGCTGTAGCTGCCATAGATAGTGATTCCTCTGATGGATCTGGGCAAGTAAATGGAAAACCTGGAAAAGGATTCGCCATTCCAGATGCCAGTAAGAGCATTCATGACTCATGGGACAAGGTCAGAATATCGACATTAACAGGAATTTGGAAGAAGTTGTTTCTGACCCTCATGGATGACTTTTCGGGGTTCAAGACTTCAATGGAGGAGCGAACTGCATATGCAGTGGAAATGGCGAGAACTAGAATTAGAAGTGGAGCCTGAAGATGGGACTGAATTGCTGCATCTCATGACAAAGCCTTAATGGCTGAGAAGTTGCTCCATAGGGTTAAGTAATGGAATCTACTCCTGGTGGAGATGCTGTGAAGAGTGTTGAAATGACAACAAAGGACTTAGAATATGACATAAACTTAGTTGATAAAGCACCAGCAAGATTTGAGAAGACTGATTCCAATTTTGTAAGAAGCTCTATGTGGGTAAAATTCTATCAAACAACATCACATGGGACAGAGGAATCACTCATGAAAGAAAGAGTCGGTTGATGTGACAAACTTCATTGTTGTCTTATTTTAAGAAATTGCTACAGCCTCTTCAACCTACCGCAACACCCCCATCAGTCAGTAACTATCAACATCAAGACAAGACCCTCCAGCAGCAAAAGATTACCACTCACAAAGGCTCAGATGATGTTTAGCATTTTTTCGCAATAAAGTATTTTTAAATTAAGGCATGTACATCTTTAGGCATAATGTTATTGCACATTTAATAGACTACAATGTAGTGTAAACATGACTTTTATATACACTAGGAAACAAAAAATAATTCAGTGACTCGCTCTTTTGGGGTGGTCTGGAACTGAACCCACAAAATCTCCGAGGTATGCCTGTATGAGGATGAGGGAAAAGGAAGAAACAAGAGAAATTATCTTCTGAATGCCCTGAATCCTGCAGGTATGCCCAGCACTGTCTTAATGGCTGTGAGGCTGAAAAACTAATATATGGGGGGGTGGGGGTGGGGGGAGGGACATCTGCAATGTTTAACTATGTTTTGTTTTATTTTATCTATTTTATATTTTATCTTATTCTATTCTATTTTATGTTGTAATCCTCACCAGAGGACATGTTTGGGGCGGGGGGTGGGGGGGGGGGGAGGGACATCTGCAATGTTTTCAACAATAAAGATAAATTTAAATAAATAAATAAATAAATAAATAAAGTGAAAAACCTAATACAGAAGGGTATAGTAACAAACAACACTAGAATTTTAATCAATATGAAAATAAAGTCATCATTAAATTGTGAAATCCTGACCATACATTTTATTGTGCTTTATCTATCAGAAGCAAAATGAAATAATCAATAGTTCATGCAGACCTGACTCACGAAGAAAAGTCAATGTAGCTGACTGTATTTAATATCTTACCTTGTCATTTTAAGAAAAATGCAGATTGTATCAGGTTAGTTAGTTTTGTGACATAATTTTATTTAATTTCAAGAATAAATCATTTGTGTTTTCCTTCTTGACAGTTAGTTGATTTTGGAACATGGTGATCCATGTAAAGCTCAGCACATGAGAGAAGGAACTGCAAATACATAGCATACCCATAACCCCTACCCTTCCTAGGAGAAGAGGTGATATCACTAGTTTGTTTGCAGTTTTTCAGTTGAGCCTTGACTTGAGGCTAATACACAACATGGTGTTTCCAACAGGCATTGCTAATCATTTGGATGTGTAAGCAACAATGAACCTATTGGACTTTCTTGCATTAGACAGTAGTTTGATATCACTATGAATAAGGATTAAGAGCTGGTAGGCTAGACTATGAAGTCTTCATGAATCTTGAGTGTGGCCTTGAAGGATGTAGAACAGGGCAGATCAGAATTATAGAAAAGAGACTAACATAAGTAAAGGGACAAAATGGGAAATAAGCTTGGCAAACCCAGGACACCAGGAGGAGACTGGCTGGCATTGTGTACCTAACACATGATAAGGGAACTGGTTCAACTTACGTCATCTTTGTTATCACTACCAGTAGGGCGCAAAAACAGTTTTACCACTTGAGCTGTGGGCAACTACTGGTATTAAAAAATAACACACAACCCTTTTTCTATCCTAAAAATTTTCTTTTAAAAAATCATAAGAAACCTTTTGGCTTTGTGTGGCAGCTGGTAAAATTCCTGAAGAGGAGGTTAATTGTAATAATAATATAACACTTATTGAAACCTTTTGATCCTAAGCATTTTATATGAGTTATGCCATTTAATCTTCAATAGCCTATAATGTATACTATTATTTTCCCTTCATTTTAAAGATTAAGAAACTTTCTACACTCAAGATAATCTTTTCCATTTTTGTTTTGTTTTGTTTGCTTAACAACCGCTAGCAGGCAGTAGGGAAAAATTAGCCCTATACTTATCAAAATTATTGAAACAAATAAATAGAAAATTATTGGTCATATACACTGAGTGGCCAGATTATTATGACCACCCCATCAGTACTTCGTTGGGCCACCTTTTGCCTTCAATACTGCGGGATTCTACTCATGCATGTGGGGTGCATGCTTTCATGCTGTTTCCGCCAAATTCTCACTCTACCATCTGCATGATGCAACTGGAAACGTGATTCATCGGACCACATGACTTTTTTCCAATGCTTGACTGTCCAATCCTTGTGTTCCTGTGCGAATTGGAGATGTTTTATCTTGGTAACAGCAGACAGCAAAGGTGTTCGAACAGGCCTTTGGCTTCCATATCCAATACGATGCAGTGTAGGGCTAATTTGCCTACAAACATCAGGTGGTCATAATAATCTGGCCACTCAGTGTATATGCCCAGTGTTAATGAGAAAGATATTTGTTAAATACATTTTACCTGTTTTATTTGCTATGAATTTTTATAAATCTATACATATGTGGATTAAAAATATTAATAGGTTTTAGTGACAAAAATTTACTTTTCCCCACCCCACTTATCACACTAGCCTCCTTGAAAGTTGTTAAGGCAATGAAATATGCATTCACTTTTACTCCCCTTTTAAAACTATTGATTTGCCCTAGCCAAGAGACAAATAGGTATTTTCAAGTTGCGATTTTCCTCTTCCAGAGTTGAGTAAATGTATTTCAAGTTTAAGTTATAAGCACTTAGACTTCTATGATAATGGATCATTAGAGAATGATAATATCTCTAATAAAACTATAAAGGGAGTAGTTTATATTTTTGTTCAAAGTAAATAGTCCTCAGCTTACCTTCCTGGTGCAGTTCAACAGTTTTAATGTGCCCTGTGAAACTATTGATAAGTGGAGCTTGAATTCCTCATGGATATTCATTTTAAGAAATTGCTTCAACTTGCGAGCAGCAGTTTTTAAAAACGTAGCTTCCTATTACAGAAAAAAATCAGAAGGGCTGTGGTTCAAATAAAATATTATGAAATGAAAAGCTTTCTTAAGGATCCTAAAGCCAGAACCCTGTTGCTAAGCAATACCCCACCTCCACCCAGCTTTCTTTTCCAGTTAATCACATGACTGACAAGTAACTGGACTGAAACGGTGGCCTAGAAGCTGACAGCCTGAAGGGCCTGGAACTCAGTTTAATGATTAGCTTTTAAAATTCTCTTTCTCTGTAATGTATGTATGATCTTACCACTTGTGGGTGGACACATAACAAGTTTATTTAAGTTTAAGCAAGATAACCAAGGGAGAGGTCTTCTGGAAGCAACGATAATGAAAGGTATGTGTGGTTTTCTTATTGTTATTATGTTGTACATTTTGAGCTATGGATGAGTAGCTGGTAATAGGAAAATGAAGAGTCATATTCACCTAAAACAAATCACACTGTAATTATAGAAATTTTAAAAATAAGAACTTATGACTATAGACTATTAGATGCCATAAGGTTAACTCAGCTATTATTTTTTAAAACGACTGTTGAATACCACACTGGTTTTTGTGGAAAGAAATCACACAAGCATTTGTTGAAAGTTTTACACCAACTAGAAGTTGTAGTGGTGTGAAGATTAGCAAATATTAAAAGAAAACAATTTCTAAATGCCTACAACTAAATTATGCCCTAACAAGCGTTTTCCTTCATAAAGATTTCAGAAATAAGAGATGTGTGTCTCTTTGAATTCAACAGTTCTAGAATTTTATAAGTGAAAAATGAAATGCTAAAGTAAACATATTTATCAAATAACTGCAGGACTATTTGTAAAATAAGAGTATAAAAGAACACCACAGCACGACTTAATAGATCAATGGGAACTGCCTGCTTAGAGCCAAAAGAATAAGTTATTAATATAATCAATATAATTATCTAACAGATACAAAAGCATATAAGCTTCTATGTAATCAAGCTCGAATGACATACAAACTCCAAATAATTATCATTACCTTATCATCATCACATGAATGCTTTTTAAAAAAGTTAGGTTCATTATTCAGGCAATTGCTATCATTTTCTCTTATCCTGTCCTGTAATAAATAATATAAAATTAAATTATTAAACTGGGGAGTTTTCTAATATGGAGTAATTATAAAAATAACAATGTTATAATACTTGGTAGTTATATGTACATTTTCAGGGAAATACCTTTAGCTTGGCTTAGCTGACTAGGCATGGAAAATAGTTTCTATAGTTGAAGAATAAACAAGTATATACACAAAGCCCCACAGACACAGAGCTCCCTCCCGACACCACAGGTTAACCCCAGAAATCATTGAAAGAATCTGACTCATTTGGGAAAATAAAAGCACCTATTTTAGAAGTTATACTATAAACAGAAAATATTATAACTTTGAGATCTTAAAGTTGCAATGCATTTAAGAGGTTATTTGGCCCAATTTCCTGCCACTATCAAACAGTAAAAAAGGGAATTTTCATTAGAATGAAGGGAAAAACTCTTGAGAGTGAGAGTAAAGTAGAGTCATTCTGCAGCATTTTTAACAATCCAACTTGTCTGGGATGGTTGAGGTGGGCATTTGCTAAGAAACAATGGAATGGCATCTCTGTGTATTGTAACTAGCCTATATAATAAAACTCTAATATGCAAATCGACCAAACGGCAGAATGACCAGTCACTATGACTCACACTAACCACTAGGGGCAGACGCTCAATGCAGGAGCTGCCCCCTGGTGGTCAGTGAGCTCCCACAGGGGGAGTGCCACTTAGCCAGAAGCTGGGTTCACAGCTTGCGAGTGCAGCAGTGGTGGCAGGAGCCTCTCCTGCCTCTGCTGCAGGTGGGCGGTAAGGAGTGAGGGGTCTTGGGGTCTTGAATGGCGAGAGCCCCGAACTGCAAGAGGGATGTCTGATTGCTGGCTTAGGCCCAATCCCTGGGGGCATTGGGCCTAAGCCAGCAGACAGACATCCCTCAAGGGGTTCTAGTGGTGGCAGGAGCCTCTCCTGCCTCTGCTGCAGGTGGGCGGTAAGGAGTGAGAGGTCTTGGGGTCTTGAATGGCGAGAGCCCCGAACTACAAGAGGGATGTCTGATTGCTGGCTTAGGCTCAATCCCTGGGGGCATTGGGCCTAAGCCAGCAGACACATCCCTCAAGGGGTTCCGGACTGCGAGAGGCGCAGACCGGGCTGAGGGACCCTCACCAGTGCACGATTTTCATGCACCGGGCCTCTAGTTGTAATATAGGAGTGGGAAGGTGGAGTGGTGCAATCTCATATTTTCTTCCTAAGGAATGTGGTATTCGAAGGTGGGGATGACTTGAATCAAGAACTTAGTGGCAGGATTAGGAAGAATTTCGTAAGGACTTAGATTCTCTGATGCACAGGGGTGGACTAGGTCTGTCTGGCAAACTCCATTTATGTTATCAGCCTCCAGGACTCCAAGCGGACTTAGCCTGTATGTTGTCACCGAAAAACAGAATAAGAAGTGGAGTAATTTCAGGATTTAGTCATGGGCTTCTAATCTCTGCATCTTAGAAAGTGCATGACCCTTGTCACCTGTGAAAAGCATAGATGGTTTCTGGGTTCATCCTGACCCTAAATGAGTATACTCTCTGTTGTACCTTCAGGAATCAGTGTCTGAGCACATAATTATTCACTTAGCATTCAACACCTACTGGGGGCCAATGTGCAAGGCCCTCTACCAAGACCTCTGGGGAATCAAAGATAAGAAAACAGTCCTAGTTTCTTGTGTAGTTTGATATAAATGGTGGTGGTGTACTCACTGGACATTTTTACATCACTTTTCCTTATCTTTGGAAAAGTGTTTTTGCAAACAGATTTGTTAGTACCAACCACCCCAGTCATACTGCAGACGCCTCTAGTGCAAACACATATCCTATATAATAAGAGAGGAATATGCTAATTAGCTGTTACGCCCTGAGGCGTAATAACCAAGCACATCAAGACCAGATCACGGATCAGCAGGGTGGGCCAGGAATATGCTAATTAGCTGTTACGCCCTGAGGCGTAATAACCAAGCACATCAAGACCAGATCACGGATCAGCAGGAGGGTGGGCCAGTGAGGTACAAGTGGGCTGCAGAGAGCTACAGGAGGGTCAGGGCAGCAAGCTATGAAGGGGGGAGGGGGAAGGGGGTGGGAGGAACCACAGGAGGGCAGCGGGCAGAGAGCTACAGGAGGGTGGCAGTGACCTACTGGCTACAAGTGGGTGGCAGAGAGCTACAGGATGGGGCAGGGCAGCAAGCAAGTGGGAGGCAGAGAGCTACAGGAGAGGGCAGGGCAACAAGCTATGAGGAGGGGTGGGGGGAGTTACAGGAGGGAGGCAGCGACCTACTGGCACACGGATTCGTGCGCAGGGCTACTAGTATTCTTTATAACTATCCTCAGGCTGCCCTTATGCACATTCCTGAAATGTAGTAGAGAATTAATACTTTTCTATTAAGTCATTTTCTTATTGACTTCCATTTAGTCCAAAGGAGGAGAATGTCACATATACATTTCTCTTTGATAAAATATGCATTCATTTTTTTGGCTATACCATTTTTCTAAAAAAAGAGAACTCAAATGTACAGCTAATCTCTGTTATTTTCCAATTTACCAAAAATATTGTATGAAAATGTGACACAGAATTAGTGCCAATTTCTTGGGGGCATGACACATAAATATTTGAGAAGTCATCCTAAGCCTGTGTATTTGACAAAACTCATTTGGGGCAGGTACAGAAAGGTAATGTTATACCAGTTGATTTTTTTGCCAAGTGTTTGCTCTAGTATATACAGATGTTACTATTCACTGGAAAGGCTGACTTCTATAGAAGTAACAATTATTCTTGGCTAGTTGACTTCAGTGCACTTTTTTGAATAAACTAAACATAAGTGTATACCTGTACAGTTGCATTTGCTTTCTGAAACTATTCTCATTGAAGCCCTATAAGAAGGATGACACAGACTAAGATTGATAGAATCAAGGAGTTGGAAAGAAGTTCCCTACCCATCTTTTGATCTAACAAATGGTAGAATTTCTTTACCAATAATAGTTTCTTATAGGTATCTTGACATATTTGAAGATTTATTAATATATATTATGACTATGGAAAATCACAAGGGAAAGGCCAAGATCACATTGACTCTGAACTTCAATATTTTCCAGTAAAAAACATTATTTTAGATCAGCTGTTCCTAAAATACATGTCCTTTCAGTTTTTTGAAGTACTACTTTCATTTCAGCAGTTTTAGTCTATCTTTGATTTTTTTCTTGTAACAGTTTCTTCTTCAGAAACAATAATAATGTATACAATGGATTTTGTATATCACTTTTTCTTTTATATATTTGTCTTTGATTTTTAAAACATGTTATTTTGTGTCATTTTCCTCCATTATGTCTTTCATATGCCTGTTCTAATGGGACACTTATTTATGATTTTTATTTTAATCCCCATTCTCCCCCTAAAATCTAGAGAACTCACTTTCTTTTTTTCCTATCTTTCATCTGATATTATATTATTTTTAGCTCTTTTTAATTTGGTTTCTAAGTGTTAAGAGAAAATTTTGACATTTTCTACTGCTCTCATGGACAATTAACCTGTTATCTAAATTCTTCATTTTCCTTATGTATTCATTTGATAATTTATATTTGTTCATTTATTTTAGTAGTATCAATACATAGCAGTTCCTTTTTGATTTTATGGTTAGTTTTTGAAGGGATGCTACAATAGATTGGATTATTGTTCAGCCACATGAACATATGTATAATTTCTCATAGTTGATCTCCATTCAACTAACTTGCTGGGTTTGTCAATTCTCTATTCCTTCTGTAAAAATTCTTGACTTAAATAATGCCCATAGCACACTAAATACTCTCAATGAATAGTTTAGTTTCTAATATACTCATCTATTTTTACTCTCATGATTTGAGTCACATATTTACTAAGTCAATTCCTTAACCCTAAGTCATACTTATTTATATATCACTTAATTAAATACTATATAAACCAAAGAAATATTATTATGAAAACAGAGTTGTTTGGAGGACTTCCTGTTTCCAGTCTGGCACATAAGTGCCCTAGGAGTCAGCATTCTATATAATAAAAGGCTAATATGCAAATTGACTGAACTGCAGAATGACCAGTCACTATGACACGCACTGACCACCAGGGGACAGATGCTCAATGCAGGAGCTGCCCTCTGGTGGTCAGTGTGCTCTCACAGGGGGAGCGCCGCTCAGCCAGAAGCCGGGCTCATGGCTGGCAAGTGCAGCAGCGGTGGTGGGAGACTCCTGCCTCCACGGCAGTGCTGAAGATGTCCAACTGACGGCTTAGGCCCGCTCCCCGTGGGGATCGGGCTTAAGCCGTCAACTGGACATCTCCTGAGGGCTCCTGGACTGGGTGCAGGCTGGGCTGAAGGCTCCCCCCACAAATGCACGAATTTCATGTACCTGGCCTCTAGTTTCATCATAACTAGTAAGAAGTTGAACAGACTAAAGAATCTGGAACTCTTCTTATATCCATCAGAAAAGTGAGGTCACAGGGCAAACTGCTGCCCCAAATATTGGAGAGACAGACAGGTGGATACAATAATCACAATGTATAGGAGCAAAAACCTCATGGGAAACTGTGCTGGGGTAGGGAAACCTCAACTACAGTTGATGAATTAATTGCTGAAAGCTGAGAGTGGACAAGTCTGAGAGCTAAAGACTCTAAGAAGAGCCTATCATCAGGGGTGGGGGGCATTTTTCTGAATTTTACTTGCAGGATTTTTATGAATTCTTCACAGTGAATATCTGAAAAAATTGCTTTATGCTCCTGGCAGAGGGAGGGGAGGAAAACCATTCTGAAATATGCCAGAGTATTATGTTCTTTTTCTTTTCCAAATCTTTATTGTTGAAAGTATTTCACATGTCCCCTTTTTTCACCTCCATTGACCTCTTCTAGCCCGCCCCCTATTGTCTGTGTCCATGGATTATGCATATATGCATACATGTTTTTTGATTGATCTCTTCTCACCCACCCACCCTTCACGGTCTTCCCTGAGGTTTGTCAGTCTGTTCCATCTTCTATGTCTCTGTATCCATTTTGTTCATCATTTTATTTGGTTCATTAGATTCCACATATGAGTGAGATCATGTGATACTTGTCTTTCTCTGAGAGGCTTATTTCTCTTAGCACAATACTTTCCAGGTCTCTCCATGCTGACTCAAAGGGGGAGAGATCCTTTTTTAACTGCTGCATAGTATTCCATGGTATAAATGTACCACAGCTTTTTTATCCACTCATCTACTGATGGGCACATGGGCTGTTTCCAGATCTTAGCTACCTATAATAACAAAATGGTAATATGCTAATTAGATCTGATGTCTTCTGGATGTCATTCTGGATGTCCTTCCTGACAAAGCCGGGGCCCAAGGGAAGCCAGCCTGGGTCCCGGGTGTCTGCAGGCAGCCGGAGGAGGAGGGAAGTCCGGGTCCTGGGTCCTGGGTCCTGGAGGGAAGCCAGTGCCGGCAGCCGGGGGAAGAAAGGCTTACTCTTGCATGAATTTTCATGCATCGGGCCTCTAGTTGTAAATAAAGCTGCTATGAACACAGGGGTGCATACATTCTTTCTGATTAGTGTTTCAGGTTTCTTAAGATATATTCCTAGAAGTGGGGTCACTGGGTCAAATGACAGTTCCATAATTAATTTTTTGAGGAAACTCCATATGTTTTCCATAATGGCTGCACCAGTCTGCATTCCCACCAGCAGTATACTAGGGTTCCCTTTTTTCCACATACTCTCCAACACTTGTCATTTGTTGATGATAATCATTCTGACAGGTGTGAGGTGATATC
>NW_005371798.1:0-208 GCF_000412655.1 Myotis brandtii | reverse complement strand
ATCAAGGTTGTCCAGTTTGTTGGAGTAGAGTTGTTTGAAGTATTTTTTGACAATACTTTGTATATCAGTAGGGTCTGTTGTTACTTCACCTCTTTCATTTCTGATTTTGTTTATTTGGGTCCTTTCTCTTTGTTTCTTGGTGAGCCTGGCGAGAGGTTCATCAATCTTGTTAATCCTTTCAAAGAACCAGCTCTTGTTTTCATTGATC
>NW_005371797.1:0-790 GCF_000412655.1 Myotis brandtii | reverse complement strand
TTGAAACAGTAATCAAAAAGTTTCCAGCAAACAAAAGACCTGGACCAGATGGCTTCATAAGGGAGTTTTACTGAACATTCAAAGAAGAACTAAAGCCAATCCTTCTCAGACTATTCCAAAAAATTTAAGAGGTAGGCACAGTTCCAAGCTCTTTCCATGAAACCAGCATTACCCTAATCCCGAAACCAGATAAAGACACCACAAAGAAAGAGAATTACAGGCCACTATCCCTGATGAACATAGATGCTAAAATCCTCAACAAAATTCTAGCACACTGAACTGGATCCAGCATTACATTAGAAAGATCATACACCATGACCAAGTGAGATTTATTCCAGGAATGCAAGGCTGGTACAATATCTGCAAATCAATTAACGAGATAAATCACATAAACAAGTTGAGAGACAAAAATCACATAATCATATCGATTGATGCAGAAAAGACATTTGACAAAGTCCAACACCCTTTCTTGATAAAAACTCTCAGCAAAGTGGGAATAGAGGGATCATACTTCAACATAATAAAAGCTTTATATGACAAACCTACAGCCAACACATACCCAATGGGCAAAAATTAAAACCATTCCTTTAAGAACAGTGACAAGTCATGGATGCCCACTTTCACCACTCCTGTTTGACATAGTACTGGAAGTGCTAGCCAAAGCAATTAGACAAGAAGAAGAAATAAAAGGCATCCAAATTGGAAAAGAAGAAGTAAAATGGTCATGATTCACAGATGACATGATACTGTACTTAGAAAACCATAAAGACTCCATCAAAAAATTATTAGA
>NW_005371796.1:708685-709808 GCF_000412655.1 Myotis brandtii | reverse complement strand
ACCATTTGAATGGAGCCCAGTCAGCAGGCACCTGTGTATTTTTCCAGCCATCTTCAGCTGCCGATGTGACGATGCAGAGAAGGTAAAATTTATGCATGTTGGGGTTTGAATTTTCCAGGCAAGTTGATGTTGTGGGGAATAAGGTGCAAAGAGTAAGGAGTTGATGGGTTGTATGGTTCTGGTGAGGAGGCGTGAAATTTAAGCTGGAATGGAGGAGGATGAAAACATGACAATTGGACAAATGTAACAACTGGAATTATTGATGGAGCAGAAAGATTTGTGCAGTGGTTGTACTGGTGTAAAGGAGCAAAAAGATAGTAGATTTAATGAAAGAATTGATTGTATGATGGGATTTTAGAGATGATGTAGTAATTGAGATTGGAAACGTCTAGGACATGAGAGGTAACTGACATGAAATTAAGGAATAGATAGTGGGAAGTACAGATGCCAAAGACCTAGGAGGCCAGAGGATTGACTAGATCATCAATATAAATTTAGACCATGTCAAAAGTAATGACAAAAGTAGTGATGTTAAGAGAAAGTGGTAAGCTAGGTGAAAGAATAATGAAAATTTAAGAATGACGAGGAGTGAGAAATGTTAGTAGGTATCAGCATCAAAGAGAGTTGGGAGATAGTAAAGTGTAACAGCACCACTTGAAAGAACCCTTGGTTTTTGAGAGAGAACAAATTGTCTAGAAGCTGAAATGAGATACAAAATAGCCAATCTCCAGGCCTTGTAATACATGCAGTGTTGGAAAAAGAACTAGGAGAACTTCCACTTTGAAGTCTGCACTGATGTGTTACATCTCCAAAAAAACAAGGTGACAACAGGAGACGTCAGAGAAGGTTTTGAGTAGGATGGGTGGTGTGAGATGCTGAGGAGAGGTATTCAAAGGGAACAAAGGCAAGGTTTGGATGTCAGAGAACTATGAAAATTGGTCACTTGAGGAAATGCATGGAGTCATATGGGGATTTCTTGGAAGTTTAGAATTTTTCTACTGACAATAGGCTCACAGAGATAGGTGATGATGGGATTTTCTTGAATTTTCAGTAGAAAAGATGAGTCATTAGTTAAAATGAAGGCCTCCATCATAAGCTCTTTTTTGATAAGTATTGATGACAT
>NW_005371796.1:701143-708025 GCF_000412655.1 Myotis brandtii | reverse complement strand
CCGCGGTCCCGCCCACCAGCCCCGGGTCCCCCGCGGGAGGGCTGGATGGAGGTGGGCTGCGGGATGGCGCTGTCCCACCATGCCTGCAGTATGCAAATTAACTGCCATCTTTGTTGGCAGTTAATTTGCATATCACGCTGATTAGCCAATGGGAGCCGTATCGAAGGTACGGTCAATTACCGTGTTTGTCTATTATTAGATTAGATACTTAAATCTATATAATTAAACTATTTATTTTGCTTTATTTTATTCATTTTAATTTCTGCTAAAAACCTTTAAAGTTTTTATTTAGATATTTTTATTGTGGTAAGAACACTAAACATGAGATCTACCCTCTTAACCAAGTTTTACAATTCTGGGCGCAATGTTGTACCAAGATCTCTTGAACATATTCATCTTTCATAGCTGAGACTTTATATTCATTGAAGAATAATTTCCCATAAACCTTCCCCCAGCCACTGGCAACCACCTTTCTACCCTCTGTTTCTATGAGTTTGACTATTTTAGATATTTCATACAAATATGTGAATCATGCAATATGTGTTCTGTGGCTGGGTTATTTTACTTAGCATAACGTCTTTCAAGCCCATCCAGGCTGCTGCATGTGGAGAAAAGATCCTATCCACTTTGATGGCAAAACTCCCAATGAAGGTGTGCTTGAGTTAAGAATTTACCTGCCATCAATGACGTGGGAGACTAGGTGAGGGAGGAGTTTTACTAATTCTCGCAAAGTTAGAGGTGGAGGGAGGAGAATGAAGCGGCATTATAGATCAAAGCCTGGGGCTCAGTAGCGCATGATCTTTCTGTTGGCCCTTAAATTCTTCAAAAAAATTACAAACTTTGTTGTAAGAGGCTGTTTTGTGAGTAAAGCGGGGAAAAGCTGAGTGTGTTGCAGAAGAAAGTCAGTACTTCTGTTTTTTGAGCAATGACAAGGGTCAGAAGAATTGGAAGAGGGCCTCTGAATTAAAATAAGTGTACCCAAACTTCAAAGAGCCAGAGGCTCCATCTGATCATGAGATGACAGAGGGCATTTAATTCCTGTTTCTGCTTTTAGGTAGAGGGTCCTTCGAGAGATTGCACTACACTTTCTTCTACTTGCCTATCCTTTGGAGAGCACTTGTGGTTGTTCCTTTTTCGTTCTGTTAGTAATTGTAAACACACAATTTCCTCTTGGCGTATCGTCTCCACTGTATCAGAAATCGACCTGTGCAACTTGTCTCTGGAGACTCACTGAGGCTTATAGTTTTTTTAAATGTGTTTCTTATAACAAGATAATATCTTACAACCCTTCAGAAATCACTTGCGGAGATCACTTGCCTCTGGGAATATTAGCTATTTATTCATTTTTTTAAATTTAAAAATGCTTCTTGTAAGTTTCTTCTTATAATGTACATAAAAGAGTAGCCTTAAAATATATTCTGATTGACTAGGGAGCTGATGGGAGGGAAATAACACATATGTCATGTTTACCACCGAAAATATTGGTTCGTATAGTTTATTTTATTTTTGCAATAATCCTGTTATTTAGTTAGAGATGTATTTTTATTCTCATTTTACAAGTGAAAAGAAAGAGGTTCAGAATGTAGTGGGACTGCCCAAGATCACAGAAGTAATGAGGACTGAGTGGAAACATGGCTCCTCAAGTGTTCAGTTTCCAGAGCCGGGGTTCTGCATACAATGCAATGAGCGCTCAGTCTGTACATACAAATGCCAACACATAAATTCCAGTGATCCTTTCTCCTAATTGGCCAGCTTAATGGAATCTGTTTATTGCCTTACTGCGTTGTTGTTGTTTTGTTTGTTTGTGGGTAGTTTGTTTTTTGTTTTGTTTTGGGTTTTGTTGAGAAATAAAGTAGAGAAATAATCGCTAAGTGTGAAAGGATGCTTATTTTTTCTTAGGTGCAGGGTCTATCCGTGACATTTTTAAAAAGTAATTTGAGGTTTAAAACTGATTCATTATCTGGTACTGCGCTCACATTTGAAGAAAGCAAGAGGAGGAGATAGGAAATAACAGGTTCTAAAATAAACTCTAAAATGTGGTTACTTGACTTACGGTTTTTGAGCAGGAATAAATTTGCAAAGGAAAACCTGGTCATGAAACAAACAGTGCTTGATTTATGAGAAAAAAATAAAAAATGATTGAAGGTGAAAGTAAAACATAACAGAATGCAACTCTAGTAACCAAGAGTTGAAAACGAGTAGCATTGTGCAGCCTTCATTTGATTAAATATGTATTTTTCATTCTTATTTCCATTAGGCTATAGATAATCAATATTGTAAACTTATTAAGAATACATTGCTTAATATTTTTAACTGTGCTAAAAACAAGTTCTTTGGAGTCACTCTAATAAGGTAGAAACCATATCTGTACTTCTATCAGTAATTGTAAAACTTTGGATGTGAGATTTTAATATTTTTAAAAAGAATTTAATATTGCTATCTTCTCTTATTTTCAACTCTTACCTTACAGGAATATTGTGAGTCGTGAAGGAGTTAATGGGCATAAAGTGGATGTGAGCTGGCTGATGCTCAGTATATTAGTATATTGCTCCTTTTCCTCCTCCTCCATCTCTTTCCTTTTCCTTCTGCCTCATAAAAATTAATTAACATTGAACTTTCTTTCCCCTTGTGTTCACAACCATTATTAAAAAGGATTACTTAGTTCTGAGTTCTTCTTTGTCTCAATAACTTTTTGAAAATAAACTTAGAGAAGAAAAATACAACTCTCTCGGTGTCTGCTCATCACTGAATGCATACAAGTTAAGACGGGATATCTTCACAACTAGTACGCCACGGTCAATAAAGATGAGCACAATGATGGAGATTTCTGCCTAAAAATGTACTAGTAACTTTACAGACACCATTGGGACTTGTCTTCCTGGAAACTATGTCTAATAAATATTTCTAAAATCAGAGTTTCAAGACTATCTTCACCCAAATTTTTTTCAAGTGAAATTTATTATTCAATTATATTCTCTATCTCTTTAACATCAGAAACATTTTCCAATGACATGAAAACTCAAAATATATTTTGTCAATCTCCAAATAGTATGTGTGCCCAAAGCATCTTAGATATCTTGACATCACAATTGAGGTCCTCCAATATTAACATTATTTATTCTTAGTCTCAGAAAATATGAAAATATTAATTATATATCTGATAGATGTTGAATTGCTTGATTCAGCACTGTATTACCTTATTGAATATGGTAGGCTTCTGATATATGGAACTTAAACATGTGACTATAATACAATTTGAGAATTGTTAAATTTCTCTCCTCAGCCTTTCACTGCATATTGAATTAAGAGAACAACTTTTTGGAAAACCCAATGAAAATTTAAATGATAATAGTTACAGATAACACTTTAGGCTAAACTTATTCAGTGTGGCATTAACATGCACTTATTACCAATTAAATCATTCATTTATTGATTTGTCATTCACCCATCAAATATTTCTTCACAGCTGTTATTGATACTGTTCTAGGAATGGTGGACACAAATTAATATAAAATTCTATTCTCATAAAATTTATATCTATTCGTGAAAGACAAGGAAAAAACAATTACATGACATATTGTATAGTGATAAGTGCAATGAGAAAAATGTTAAAGGTTAAGAGGCATTAAGAGTGATAGAAGAGTGCTATTTGAAGTAATGAGTTCAGAGAAAATGAGATAACATTTAAGCAAAATTTTAATCTGTGTGAGTGGTTATAATAAGATAAAATAAAGGTAAGTGTTGTGTAAATTGTGATACACTGAGGGGAAAAAAAGAAGCAAGGAATGAAAAGGTTCTCACTAGAAAAAGGGAATATAAAAATAAGTTATAAGAACCAAGACAAATTTGCCAAATTAAGCCCTGCTAAAATGGACACAGAAGATATTGTAAAGAGCTTCTAAATAGCACATTGCAAATTCTGAGAATTAGCATCCTATATGTATTTTATTATTCATTAACTCAATGAAATAAAATACCAGTTTTCAGAGTTTACATAATTTCTTCCTATCATGGGCACTTTACAACCTTGAGTATATTGGTTACGTATTTTAAAGTTCAAATTTTATAGTTTTTGAACATATATATTCTAATAATTCAGGATCACAATGTCATGTATTGTAAGAATTGGGGTGATAAACTTAGGAAATGTTCTTCCTTTGAATATTAACACAATGAATGAGTCAAACAACTATCATCTACTCACTTTCTCATGATACATCAGCCTAGATCAGCTGTTCTCCAATATGTTGGGCTGACAGGGATGCACAGGTTTTCTGTGAGTCAACTGAAAACCCCAGAAGATATCTAGGTTTGAATAACCCTAGAAGCCTGGTCTTAGCTCAGAGACCCCAGCAGCAAAGGTCATGGGTGTGGCTCTAGGAGCAGCTGCTAAGAGAAGGGAAGGTCAAGAAGAAGTCAGATCACCCACATCAGAGAAATGTGGAGTACAAAAGGCCCTTGTATATCCCACTGAAGAATTAGATATTCTTTTAATACTAGAGGCCCAGTGCATGATTAAATCGTGCACGTGTAGGGTCCCCTAGGCCTAGCCTGCCATCAGGGCCATGTCCACCACCTCCGACACCTCGCATGCTCCGCGGACGCTGCCGCCCCTTGCCCTCCACCGGATGCCAGGTTCTCACCTTCCCTGGGCCTGGCGTTCACCCACTTGGAGGATGCCTGTAGGCAGCAGCCCCATTGTGGAGCCGCTCTCGGCGCCCTCCCCTTTGGCGATGACCCACGGGCCACGCCATCAGGTATTGGGATGCTGGGATGTTCTTCTGCTCCACCGGCCTCTGCTCCGTCTGGACTCGGGTAGTAACCGCCGCCGCCACCACAGTCGCCGTGCATGAGTAAAGCAGGCAGGCCGGTGGCACACGCGAGTGCACACTCCCTTACACTCCCCCTCACACCTCTCAAAGGTTAGCCCCGCCCTGTCGAATCCAGCCAATCCGGGAGCCCTGCTGCCCCACCTCCAGCCATTCCACTCGCCCACTGGCCTCACACCCCCCTCCCCCGCAACTGCCTTCCCAACCACCCTGGAGGCTCTCAGTCTTTTGAGCTGAACCTTGCAACCCGGTGAAGGCAGGGAGGGCCACCTGACACACCAGGAAACTGAAGTCCAAGGCTGAGTGTGAGTGCAGCTCCGCTCTGTTCCCTCCCATGGAGCCTGTCCTATCCCTCTGCGCCAAGTGCTCAGGTCCTGCCCCTCCCTGATGTCAAGAGCCTATTCTGGCTTTTTTTTCCCCGCCATGACTCCCCACCCCCGCAGCCCACTGCGCCCCGGCTGTCCACAGCACCTTGGCTCCGTTCCTGTCTCCACCACCTCTACTTTGCTCCCTTCTGCAGCGCTTGGCTTCCTCCTACATTGTCTTCAGTCTTCACTCCCAGACAGTATATGCAAATTAACCGCCATCTTGGTTGGGTTAATTTGCATATAGTTGCTCTGATTGGCTGGTGGGCATAGCGAAGGTACGGTCAATTAGCATCTTTGTCTTTTATTAGTGTAGATGTCTCTTTCAATTTCTGACTTTCCTTTAATTTCTGGCACAAGAACAGGTTCCTGCATCAGCCTATGGATTACTCCTGTTAACTTTGATCTGAACAGTATTTAAAATCCAAGATCAGGATGCAAGGATGCCGTAGGCAGCAAAATAAAAGACATATGTCATAGCAACATATTTACCAATACAGCTCCTAGGACAATGGAAACTAAGGAGAAAATAAACAAATGGGACTACATCAAAATAAAAAGCTTCTGCACAGTTAAAGAAACCATCAACAAAACAGCAACAGAGCCCACTGAATGGGAGAACATATTGCCAATGTCATATCTGATAAGGGTTTAATCTCCAAAATTTATAGGGAACCTATGCAATTTAACAAAGGGAAGATAAACAATCCAATCAAAAAATGGGCAAAGAACCTAAATAGACACTTTTTGAAAGTGGTCATACAGAAGGCCAAGAGACAAATGAAAACACACTCAAAGTCCCTAATCATCTGAGAGATGCAAATCAAAATGACAATGAGTTACAATCTCACACCTGTCAGAATGGCCATCATCAACAAATCAACAAAGGACAAGTGCTGGAAAATATGTGGAGAAAAAGGAACCCTCGTGCACTGCTGCTGGGAATGCAGACTGGTGCAGCCACTGTAGAAAACAGTCTAGATTTTCCACAAAATATTAAAAATGGAACTCCCATTTGACCCAGTAATCCCAATTCTAGCGCTATATCCCAAGAAATCACAAACACCAATCAGAAAGGATACACGCACCCCTATGTTCATAGCAGCACAATTTACAATAGCTAAGATTTGGAAACAGCCTAAGTGCCCATCAGCAGATGAGTGTGTTAAAAGATGGTGGTACATCTACACAATGGAATACTACACTGCTATAAAAAAGAAGGAACTCTCACCATTCGCAACAGCATGGATGGACCTGGAAAGCATTATGCTAAGCGAAATAAGGCAGTTGGATAAGATAAATATCACATGATCTCACTCATTTGTGGAATACAATAAACAAAAATAGATCCAGAGACACAGAAGCATCAGGCAGACTGTCAAACCTGAGGGAAGGCAGTGGAAGTTGGGAGATCAACCAAAGGACTTGTATTCACACATGTAAGCAAAACCAATGGACACAGACAGTAGGGGGGATGAGGGCATGGGCTTGGGGTTGGGAGTGGCTGGGGAGAAGTCAATGGGGGAAGAAGGAGAAAAATGTAATATTTTAAACAATAAAGAATATGTGTTAAAAATCTAATCTAATAAAAGACAAACATGCAAATTGACTGTACATTCGCTATGCCTTAAGCCACGCCCACCAGCCAATCAGAGCGACTATATGCAAATTAACCCAACCAAGATGGC
>NW_005371796.1:666207-700630 GCF_000412655.1 Myotis brandtii | reverse complement strand
CAGCAGGACCCCCACCCTGATCCGGGACACCCTTCAGAGCAAACCAGCCAGCCCCCACACATGCACCAGGCCTCTATCCTATATAATAAAAGGGTAATATGAAAACTGACTCTAACAGCAGAAAGAATGGGAATGACTGGTCCCTATGAGACACACTGACCACCAGGGGGCAGATGCTCAATGTAGGAGCTTCCCCCTGGTGGTCAGTGCCCTCCCACAGGGGGAGCTCTGCTCTGCCACAAGCCAGGCTGATGGCTGCCAGTACAGCGGTGGTGGTGGGAGCCTCTCCCGCCTCCTCAGCAGCACTAAGGATGTCTGACTGCAGCTTAGGTCTGCTCCCCGCTGGCAAGTGGACATCCCCCGAGGGCTCCTGGGCTGCCAGAGTGATGTCTGACTGCCAGCTTAGGCCCAATTCCCCAGGGAGCGGGCCTAAACCAGCAGGTGGTCATCCCCCAAGGGGTCCCAGACTGTGAGAGGGCACAGGCCAGGCTGAGGGACCCCCCCGAGTGCACAAATTTTTGTGCACCGGGCCTCTAGTAATATCTATAAGATTTTATTGATATTTCTTATTCCATTGCAATCTCCATCAGCCTTTTTACTCTAAGTAAGTTATAGTTTTCCATATATGGTTGAACACTGATATTTCTGTAGATAATTCTGTTTAACTGAAATTAACTTGTGTGTGTTTTTTGTGTTTTCATTGGTTGCAGAGACTTTCATCTTTATACTGATTTATAGTTTTTAACTGATGGCAAGCAATCTGCTGGACTGCCTTGGTTTGAGTAAATTGCATTATTTCCTTGACTGGGGACCCTTAGCAGCTAGGCTGTTTGTTTGTTTTTCTTTAGTTCTCTCAGCTTCCTTCTTTTTTCTGAGAGATTGGAAGATCACCTATAATTTTAATGACAAAAAATTGTAATTGTATTTGAAAGTTGCCTGTTACCTTACATATATACTTACCTTCATGAACTGTTAAAAGTGAATGGACAGGTGACTTAAAATAGCTGCCATTTTTCTGAACAAGATATTGTTTGGTTTGGTTTGATTTGGTCCTAGTTGTTGTTTCAGGAGTTGTGCTTAGGAGAGCTATCTATATATTAGCTTCTGCTCTGAATTAAATATGGAAAACAATAAACAGTGTTATGTATTTACTGTATATTAGTCCTTCCTTCCTTCCTTCCTTCCTTCCTTCCTTCCTTCCTTCCTTCCTTCCTTCCTTCCTTCCTGTTTTTCTTATCTTTCATATATTCATTCTTTAAGCTTTTATTTCACAAATATATACTATATACAAGGAACTGTGTAAAGTATCACAGTTAGGTAATTCCTACATATCCTTTGAGCACCCATGTTAGATCATGTTTTCAACATTGAATGAAAGACATTTACAGTGTTCTGTTCCTTAGGAGGATTTGCGTTGAGAATATAATAAATCATATATATTATCTATCTCAATGAATTTACAGACTTTTCAGATATAATGGAATTTTTATTTGGCATTATAATGTAGGAGAGTGCATGAATTATTAACCTAAATTTTAGATGTATATAACTCACACAAAACATGGAAATTTTACTTTAGAGGAAATTTACTATATAATGAAAATGTATTTCTTCAAATCAGGTTTATTAAATCAAGCCCAAAAGTGCTTGCTTCAATTTTTATTTATTTTTCTTATGTTGCCATTCGCAGCAGGAAAAGAATATCCTATAAACACAGGAACATTAAATTAAAAAAAAACACACACACACACATTTCATTGAAAAGAGCCTGTGCTTGTGAAAGTAGTATCTGATCTACAATTTTGGATTCTGCATGTTGTTAGATGACTGAGCGCCAAGACTCAGTAAAGTGGAGTTTATATTCTTTATATAGGAGTACAAACACTTTAAAGAAATAGGGAGCACTGCGACAAGTCAGAAAAATAGTACCAGGAATACCAGGAATATTCTCGTTTTTACCAGGAGAAGAGGGGAGGTGGGGGGGGGGGGGGGGGGGTGGTCCTTTGGCTGCAGAGAAAAGAGAAAGCTTTTTCTGTTTGTTAAATATACTTTTAACCAATTCTCTTTATTTATACCAAGTCACTAGCAGGCACACACATCTAAGACATTTCTTGTACCACCACATTTCAAGGTTCAGGAGGACTGTACAGTATAAATTAGGTTGGTGCTCTGCAGCTCGCTTGCCTGCTATGGAGTCATTTTCCTGTTCCTCCTTTACCTTTCATTTATCCACTTTTCAGATGTCAAAACTGCTGTGCTGTCTCTTCTCCCATTCTATATTTCCCCTGTATATTTGTGTTTTAATAAACAATTACTTTACCATTGTTTTAAAGACAGCAAAGTGGATGTCAAAAAATAAAATTTTTCTCTCCAGTTCCATCCATGCTGTTGCAAATGGTAAGAATCTCTTCTTTTTTACAGCAGCATAGTATTCCATTGTGTAGATGTACAATAGTTTTCTAATCCACTCACCTGCTGATGGGCATTTAGTCTGTTTCCAAATCTTAGCTATTGTAAATTGTGCTGCTATGAACATAGGGGTACACATATCCTTTCTGATGTAGGGGAGGCCGAGGGGAGGTCAATGGGTGAAAAGAAGAGACATATGTACTACTCTTTGTAATACTTTAAACAATAAAATAAAATTAAAAATAATAATAAATACAACTTTAATATTCTTATCTGACTCTAAATTTGATCTTGAATACCCATTTTGCTGATGGTTGTAAATCAATAAATTCAATTAATTTAATGTTTGATCAAGCAATTGAAAGGTTTTTACAATTCCTGTTTACTCTGTGGTCTTTGGCACTTGAAAATATCTGCTAATGATCACAATTTCAAGAACTCTCTAATCTTTGAAACTATTAATGCCACATTTCTGGCACTATTAATTGCACAGGAAAGGGGTAACTAGCCCATATCACTTTTTGAGGTTATGTGCCTAAAACTCTGTATAGGATTTATAATCTACCACATTCATATCATGCTCTGAAGGGGTGAGGATTTTGATAGAATCTCTCTAAAGTTTAACGATTTCTCAATTGTTACTCTTTAAACTAAGCACAGAATCGTTTTTATCTCAGATTTCCATATCTACTTGGGCTTCCAATTTTTTACTCTTCTTCTTCTCCTCTTATCCAGGTATTTTTATTTACCTAAGAATTGAAAGGAGAGGAAATTGAGCTGGACCCTTGAATTAGTATGCAGTTTTCCTAATATATTATTTAAGTTAGAAGTCAAGATGCCTTAATTCTTTGTGGCACTAAGATGAAGATTAGTTAAGTAGATGAGGGCCAAAAAAGTGTGTGTGTGTGTGTGTGTGTGTGTGTGTGTGTGTGTATGTGTGTGTGTATAAAATTAACCATGTTATATATATAACCATATTATATACACATTAGATATATATATATATATATGTATATAATTAACCAAACAAAATTATAGTTAGCTACATGTAAGTTTTATTTTTTCATACCAAATAAGCTAGCATGCTAATTTACATGTTGATATAAATATATATAAAATCATCTTTTTCACTTACTATAACATCACTGGCGATGATGTTTTATTCATAAATTATTTTTATTTTCTATTGTTATGGTTTAATAAATAAGCTTAGTATACAAATTGTGTACAAAATTCTTGTGAAACTTTCCAACTAATTTGTTAGCATAAATTCCTAAATGTTAATTACTGGATTAAAAGTAAAGAACATACATAATTGTTTAATTAAATATGACTAAATTATTTCAAGGCAGGTCTCACTTATTTACACTATGGGTGGTTTATAACAGTCCCTTTTTTACTGCTTCCTCACAAAAACTTGTGAGAGTAAGGTAGACAACCTCAAAAATGTAAATATTTTCCTTGTCTTAGAAAATGTGTTGCTTACCTGATGGAAACAAATTAGACAAATACTAGGAGATTTAAAAGTATGAAAAATTTGCAGAAAGCTTTGTCAATGAGTAAGGCAAAATGCAAACTAAAAATCAGAAAAGGCTTTTCTGGATCACAACATGACAACCAAATAGATAAATGTATGTATACTATTCTTTGGGGGTTTTCTCATGACATTTAATAATCAGGACAGATTTTTGCATGTGATTGCCTATAGACTGAATTTGGTAAATGAGGTTAATATGTCTGGTCACATAGACATTTACGAAGATTGGTCTTTTCCACCTTAACTATATGATTCTGGCAGATGAAATTAATTTTTAATTATAGACAATCATATGAATAAGGTAAGATCAGAAATGCTGTGAAATATCTGAGGTAGTTTTTAAATGTCATGAGGAAATTTTGGAGCAAACTGTCATAAAAAGAGCGTTAAAGTCTTGCCTCTTATTACTCTTTGTTCTCTATTGTACATTGTTTATCTGTCCAATAATAAAAGATGATAGGTGCCTGGACAACTGTGTCAAAAATTAAATAGAGATGGAAATAGATTCCTAAGAATGAGTGCTAAATGGCAGGGTCTTATCTATATATATAAAAGCCTAAGTGACTGGCCGACCGGCTGGTAGCTATGACACGCAATGACAACCAGGGGGCAGACACTGAATGCACAGGCATGGAAACATGGAGCAGACTGATGAATCTCAGAGGGAAGGTGGGAGAGGGGAGGGTGGGAAGAGATTAACCAAAGATCTTATATGCATACCAGAGGCCCAGTGCAAGGATTTGTGCACCGGTGGGATCCCACGGGCTGGACTGCGGGGATCAGGCTGAAACCAGCTTTCTGACATCCCCCAAGGAGTGTGAGAGGGCACCTCTAGAAACACTTAAAGAATCTCTGATACTTACTATGTGGCAAGCATTAGTTAAAGAGATTTACATATGATTATTTCTTTTAATTTTCAAGCTAACCCTATGAGGTATGTGTGATTATTATCCTGATTTTATAGATGATGAAAATATGCCCAAAGAGTTAACTTTCCCAAATTCAAAGTCTGATGAGATTCCAAAGGTCTAGATTATCTTTTCAAAGCAGTCCTCTGCGTTGACACAGTATAATGATATTGGTAAAATATATCATTAAACTACAAACAGTTTTACAAATTTATCTCTATTTTTCCAGTTAGATTAGTACATTTATTTCTCACTAGAAACATGACTGTATTTTCTAGTGAAATGTATTGACATAGTCATATTGGCATACAGGTCTGCACAAATATCTGTCTTGACAGCCTGTACCTTCATAAGCATATGTTGTTTTAACAAAGAACATCCATCTTGCTAGGGAACTGGTTTAGGAATACAGGAAATTTCTGTCATATGAGTTGTGGAGTTCATCTGAGGTCCACACTATGCTATTTTTAGTTTGAATCCTCAACTATTCATAGAAAGAAGTCTTAATGATTTTGAGGACACATATAGAAAATTTTCCTAGATTTAAAAAAAAATGTATAAACACTAGTACTGCTTTTCAGCTTTACTCCCTTCTCACGAAAATAAGCTGCAATTTGCTTATCCTACATGTTGCAAGTTGCCCTTAGCCAATCAATACAAGTTAGAGCTTATTTAACCAACTAGTCCAGTGATGGCGAACCTTTTGAGCTCGGCGTGTCAGCATTTTGAAAAACCCTAACTTAACTCTGGTGCCGTGTCACATATAGAAATTTTTTGATATTTGCAACCATAGTAAAACAAAGATTTATATTTTTGATATTTATTTTATATATTTAAATGCCATTTAACAAAGAAAAATAAACCAAAAAAATGAGTTCGCGTGTCACCTCTGACATGCGTGTCATAGGTTCGCCATCACTGAACTAGTCCCTAGAAATATGAGAATCTGTAGGGACTTTCGTTAAAATCATCTGAGATGGACACAAGATTGCCTCCATGTAAGATGCTTTTGAGAATTTTACTTGAGATGTTGCAGTAATAAAGAGTTTTAATTCCTAAATTGAAATAACCTAAATTATATATAAATTTGTGAAATTAGCTGAGAAATATAAAATACAAAATTAAACAAAAATAGGACCAATCCTTTCAAGAAAACATTATGAAAATGATTCCTCATTAGTTGAATCTATTAAGTAGAAAATCCAACAGAAAAGCTAATGATAGAGAATCAATTTTAAATAGTGTTACACTGATGAACTTGAAGAGTATTATGATAAGTGAAATAAGCCAGTCAGAGAAAGACAAGTACCATATGATTTCACTCATATGTGGGATCTAGTGAACAAAATAAATTAACAAAGTGGAGACAGACTCATGGATACAGAGAACAGACTGACAGCTGTTAGAGGGGAGGTGGTTAGGTGCTGGGTATGAAAGGTAAAGGGATTAAGCAAAGGAAAGAAAAAAAAAAGAAAGACTCATGGACATAGACAATAGTATGATCATTGCCAAAGGTAAGGGTGGGGGAGGTAGAAGGTAGTAAAGGGGGATAAATGACCATCGAAGGAGACTTTACTCAGGGTGGGAAACACACAATACAATGCACAGTTGATGTATTGTAGAATTGAATACCTGAAGCCTGTATAATTTTATTAAGTAATATAAACCCAATAAATTCAATTAATAAAAGCAAAAATAAAAACATTGTGAAAGCAAAATAATTAAACTTAGTAATAACAAGAATCCTATATAATAAAAGACTAATATGCAAATCGACCTAAGGGCAGAAAGACCAGTCGCTATGATGTGCACTGACCACCAGGAGGCAGATGCTCAATGCAGGAGCTGCCCCCTGGTGGTCAGTGCGCTTCCACAGGGGGAGCTCTGCTCAGCCACAAGCTGGGCTGAAGGCTACGAGCACAGCGGTGGTGGCTGCAGCCTCTCCCGCCTGCGCGGCAGCACTAAGGACCCCTTGGGGGATGTCGGACTGTGGGGAGCAGGCCTAAGCTGGGAGGCGCAAGCTGGGCTGAAGGCTACGAGCACAGCGGTGGTGGCCGCAGCCTCTCCCGCCTGCGCGGCAGCGCTAAGGACCCCTTGGGGGATGTCCCACTGTGGGGAGCAGGCCTAAGCTGGCAGGCAGACATCCCCCAAGGGGTCCCAGACTGTGAGATGGCACAGGTCGGGATGAAGGACCCCCACACCAGTGCATGAATGTTGTGCACCTGGCCTCCAGTGCCTCATAAAAATAAAACAGCGTTTCGCTTATATACTCATCTCTGAAGACTGGTTAAGTCCTCTTTCAGGGTTTCATGAAGATTTTTTTTCCCTCTAGATTAAAAGCTGGAGATGGATCAAGAATTTCAAAATCATCCAGTTCTAGGTACCCTTGGGTTTTACCAATGATTAGAAAATAATTGAAGAAGAAAGGCATAGTATTAATCAGGTCTCTTCTCTTAAGATGGATTGTTCTAAGTAGACCCTAGATTTTCCAAAAGAGGTCAAGAGACTTGTCCTGAAAATGTAGATTTTAAAATAAAATAACTGAAAATATTCAGAATAACCTTTATTCCAAATTTTCCTTGGCATATATAACGTTACAAAGTGATCAGGAAAGTAATGCACCAGTTGTTGTTTTTTCTGACTATGCACAGGTGGAAGGTGATCTTACTCAAAGAAACAATTTTCAAGGCAGGCTGGGTATATGTGTCTCAGAAGTCTAGCTGTAGGACATCTCCTGTGTCTTGTGAGCAGCATTCTACATACTCCTGGCTATCATGTGATTGTCCTTTCTATGTACACTCTTCCACATCTTTCCTTCAAGCTGTTTGCAGGGCAAATTCCAAAGCAAATGTTTACAAATATCTAATATAATTTAGTTTGAAAGACAAAATTTCTTAAGTTTTAGTATTGTGAAATGTCAAGAAAGAATACAAGAAATACACTATACACTTCACAGAGAGAATTATTATTAGCTTCCAGAAGAGTAACCCTTAAGCCTGATGAATATTTTTGCAATTATTACACCACGGTCATAATTAAAAACTACACTTTATTAAAAATTCTTTATAATAAAGAATTGGCCCTAATCAGTGATATTTGCAAAATCTCCCAAAAACATATTTATCCCCTTAAAATATTGAAGATCTAAGATTGTTTTCAATTTTTCTTTCCTGTTATGTAGAAACTCACATAAAGTACTATAAATTACCAGACCCTGTGCAAGAAATTTAGATGCATGTCCCAACTAAATCCATGCTCCCCAAAAATCTCACATGATGTATGTTATTGTTTTTTATGTTACCATTGAGAAAAATGAAATATAGCAATGTGCCAAGGCTCAAAGTGTAACAGTGGACAAAATCATAATGCCAATTTACACGAACTAAATTGAAAGTGTTTGCTTAAAATCACTAAGTATAGGTTATTCTGGTTAGTATATACATAGTATAAAGTCCTTACACATAATGATTTCTTTTACCCCATTATGATGCCACAATCGTCTTAAAAATATTATGCTTCATACCTTATATTTACTTCAAGTAAAATATCAGATACTGGGGAGAAATATAACTTTTAGGTTAGTGATTAATTATGAAATTTAAGTAAAGGCAGGTTAAAGCATTTCAGCTTGATAAAATTTTGTAATGTGGTATAATTAACATAATTTCTTATTATGGTTTCATTTTAATGTTTTCATGAAATGTAAATAGTTTAGCTATCACTCTATGCAGATGTTCATGAATTATTGATCGCATGCCTGTTTAACCAAAATCACTTTGCTCCACTTTCTCCTTAAATGACATACATTATGTAAAAATACAAAGAACTTGATTATTCACGAATTAGAATCATGCTTTCAAAATATACCAATGTTCCTTAAAATAAATTCATGCAATGATCAGTAGCAGGAGCATTATCTCACTTCTAAAAATAATATTTCTTAGCCATATTTTGTGGGTTAAAACAACACAATATAGAACAAAAGAAAATTTGATTACCAAATTAAATAAATCATACTCAGGTTATCAAGTATGAATTTGTCAGGCTTTCCTAGTTAATCTGTATATAATATCTAAAGTAGAATGCAATAGATCAGTAGTTTGAAGATTACCATTCTTTGAAGTAAAATATGCAAATGTTAAAATTTGACTCATGTAAAATGTTAATTTTGAGCCTGTGCCATAAATCTATTTTGGGAAGGCAAAAATTGGTTTTCTTATAAACTTTTGTTCCACTTGAAGTCCTCCAGTATATTCAAGGACAAAAATGTGTCTCTTCAATTTAAAAGAGTATCTATTTTTTATGCATGTGAAATGTTTCATGCAGCTTTTTTATCTAATTCAATCCTTCAGTATGCTGCAAAGTCAGTTTGAAAATCTTTCTGTCTTCGTATTACACTGAAGGTTGTTTTCAAACAAAATCTCCTAAAAAGAGAATTTAAGTATCCAGGAGAAGAGAAAAGCACTGACTAATTTGCTCGATAAGAAATAAGTGTGACTGTTCTTTTTATTTACATGAATATGTGAATTTTTTAAATGCAAGACATGTACATTCAACAAATACCAGCATGTATGTTGATGCTTGGAAACACATTTAATGAGAAATCAGAAATGTCCTCTTATTTATTGTGGTGAGAGCATAACCTAAATAATAACACAGTTGAAAGAATCTAAAAGGATTAGCATTGAGTCTTTGATTTGTAACCATGAAATGATGAAAACAGACAATGACTGGGAGGAGGAGGAGGAGGAGGAGAATGGGCACAGGAGGAGGAGAAGGAGGAAAGCAGGTAAGGAGAGAGGAACTAAATGTCATGATAGCTGGTTCTCTCTTTTTTAGGAGGAAAAATGTCATTGCCTTTATGATCAGTCTCTTTAGGGATCTATATTTTATAAAGATTATCCACCATGTTATGTATATAAATTACCACATTCCATCCTCATAACAGCAATGTGTTCTTCATAGAGAAGAACTGATCATCAAAAATTAAGTAAATTGTGCCCTGGCCAGTGTGGCTCAGTTGGTTGAACATTGTCCCATGCACCCAAAGGTCTTGCATTCCATTCTCAGTGGGCTAGGTCCCTGATGGGGGGCATGTAGGAGGCAGCCAATCAATGATTCTTTCTAATCAGTATCTCTCTCTCTCTCTCTCCTCTCCCTCTCCCTTTCTCTCTCTTTCTAACAAAATCAATAAAAATATATTTTTTAAAAACTTAAGTAAATTGCTCCAGATTATGGAATCTGGGTACAAACATGCTTCCTAAACTGATTATTTTTTCCATTACATCAATGGGATTTAGTTTGGGGTCTTGTTGCTAAACATGCTTCCTAAACTGATTATTTTTTCCATTACATATTACATCAATGGGATTTAGTTTGGGGTCTTGTTGCCTTGAGTCATACACTGCATTCCCTTATTCTTCAGTTCTTTTATTTAAATGCATGGCTCCCATACATTCAATGAAGAGTCAGCTCAAATGCCATTTTCTCAATGAAACATGCCCTGGTTTCTCCAGATTGAAGAAATTCTTCTACGTCAGAACTCATTTCTAAGTTGAGGCCCTTATTTCACTGTACCTTGCACTACAGTTAATTTTGCAATCATCTCCTAAATTATAACTAATTTGAAGGCTGTATTCTTGTCTCTCGTTTCTAAATTCCTTTCATCTCTATAATTACTGAGGAATTGACTCATTCTTGAATGAAAGGACAAAAGAGGTTATAGTAGATTGAATAAACCAGTTTTTAATTGCCGTGCAAATAGTTGATTTGATCTCACATTCTTTATCTTTAAAATTTAAAGCAGGAATAGATTTCATAATTCCAGATTTTTAAGACTTACTAATAGCTTCAATTTTTGTATAAAATGTGCATATTTGAATAAAATATTTTTCTCATATTACCAAATATTTTTCACTGTACCACACAATCAAGAACTCAAATTGCTTATATTTGTTGGCATTAAGTGGAAATTGTAATCTCAATGGAAAACCTGTATCAGAATAAATGGCAGCTTGCCTTTCAGTTGTCATTTGCATACAGATTCATTATTTTGGTTTGAAATGTTACAGATAGAGAATGTAATAATAATAATAAATAAGACTAATAATTAAATGCTTATAGTTGTCAAGTAGGATTCGCACAAATGTTTGTAAATGTTTCAAGTCAATTTAATTTGAGAGCTTTAATTTTCTTATCAGTAACATGGAAATAATTTCTGCCTTGGCTTTACAGATTTTAGGTGCTTGTATCTAAAATACATTCATGATAATATATGTTAAAAATAACTATTATGAATACATTTTTAGCTTATAAGGAAATAATACTTCTCTATATGAAAATGAAGATAAAAATATTATTTATAAAATCATCTTTTTCTTCTTTGTCACCACAGAATATAGCAATTCTATATCTAGGCATGTGAAAAAGACACCATTGAAGAAAGCATGTGAGGTATCTAATGGTATATTTTCTGTTTGAAGTAAGAAAGGAATAGGTACACTACTAATTCACAATAAAAACAAACACATTCTTCATCATCTATTTTCTAGGTACAAATATAGGTAATAGAGAAATATTTTTAGCATGATTTCAACCTTAGAACAATACGAAATATAAGGCTGAGTCCCTAGTAACACTACTTATAACATGTTATATAAAATAAAGGAGTAAATAAAGCTACTAGAGCGTAAGGGTGGAATAACTTTGCCTGTGAGTAGGGCAAGGAAGTTGAGGAAAATTCATGAATATGGATGGCATGTCAATGAAGAATCAATATCAAGGGTCATCTTGCATAACTACCTTGAAGAACTGGTAAGAATTTTTCTGTCAGCGAAACATGGAAAGGACATTCCAAA
The DNA here is from genome assembly GCF_000412655.1 of Myotis brandtii. Classification (NCBI taxonomy): domain Eukaryota; kingdom Metazoa; phylum Chordata; class Mammalia; order Chiroptera; family Vespertilionidae; genus Myotis; species Myotis brandtii. The sequence goes on along the minus strand of NW_005371796.1, from coordinate 688,919 downwards.
CTCGGGAAGGAACAGAAGAGAAATAAAGAGGGCATGGAAGTACAGTGTGTGTTGGAAATGACACCAACTGTTTTTCAACTAGAAGATGGTCTTCTGCAAACCTCCATCATATTTGACTTTATAAATACTGATTTAACAACTTGGAAATGTGGGTTCCAAATAGGCATGTTGCAAGTGACTTTTCATTTTGAGCATATTTCAAATACTTTAAGGAAAAACAATTCTGAGATGTTATATTAATGAAGAAATCCTATATAATAAAAGCCAAACAACCAAACAGCGGAACGACCAGAATGCCCAGTTAACCAGTCTCTATGATGTGCACTGACCACCAGGGGGCTGATGTGCAACACAGGAGCAGTGCCCTCCTGAGATGTTATATTAATGAAGAAATCCTATATAATAAAAGGCCAACAACCAAACAGCGGAATGACCAGAATGCCCAGTCAACCAGTCTCTATGATGTGCACTGACCACCAGGGAGCTGATGTGCAACACAGGAGCAGTGCGCTCCCACAGCGAGAGCAGCCACACATAGGGCAGGTCCACAGCCGCCAGGCTGACTGGGATGAGCAGCGGTCCCATAGCAGGCCGATCCCCGCAGGCCACACCCCCCACCAGTGCACGAATCCTGTGCAACAATCCTCTTGTATTAAATAAACTGAACATTAAGAAATGTAAGATAGCATTGTTATCATTACATCCCCCGAGTGCACAAATTTTGTGCAACAAGCCTCTTGTATTAAATAAACTGAACATTAAAAAATGTAAGATAGCATTGTTATCATTACCTTGAGTTACCAAGCAATTTTATATAAATGAAAATACTAAGTAACAGTAAGAACTGTCATAGAATGACTAAATTATTGTCTACTTAACCCTCTTCCCTAGAAGCAGCCAGAGAAAAACAACCCTTTACAAAAATAAGAACAGCTATAAGAACTCTAGTAGTTTAGTTATTAAAAACTTATGTAAGCCAGAGGTTGATCTCTTTAAAATACTGAGAGGGAATAAGTCAACTCAGCTGAATTATCTTATTAAATGTAGCATATAACAATTAAGAAAAGTACTTTTAAGAAAAATACACATTTTAAGAAAAATAAAAACTTAAGTAAATCCATTGCCAGCAGACAAGCTATACTAAAACAAAACAAAACAAAAACCCTTCAAACTTCAAGCAGATTCTCAGGCAGATGAAAGGTAATAGTTGGAAAGATGGAAATTTGGGTGTAATCAAAGGAATGGAGAGTAAAACATAAGTAAGCATAAAATTTTCTTTCTCATTTTTTAATGCAAATGTAGTAACATGTTAATACTTTTTAAATAAATATGGAAAGTATATAACAATAATAGTAAGATGATAAGAATGAGAATATATCCTTGCAGGATTTTTACACTATAATAGAAGTGATATATTTAAAATATTGACTGTTATAAAGTTGCATGTGAGTTGGGGTTTTCTTACTGAGCAGGGCACAAGACTGATTTCTTTCCTGGGTTCTTGTCCAGATGGAGATGAGAATGAAGCCACAAACAAAAGGTGATAGGTGAGAAGTACAGAAAATTTATTGCAAGCAGAAGAAACTTTATTACAAGCAGATTCTGTCTCTAAAACTTCTACTTTTAAGCTTTCTAATTCTAAGACCCCATCTTTCCTGTCTAAGGAGAAGCAGAGGGATCCCCTACAGAGGGTGGCCACTGCTCTCTTTGTCATATATATATATATAATTGATTTTTTACAGAGAGGAAGGGAGAGTTAGAAACATCGATGAGAGAGAAACATCAATAAGCTGCCTCCTGCACACCTCCTACTGGGGATGTGCCCACAACCAAGGTACATGCCCTTAACCGGAATCGAACTGGGTACCTTTCAGTCCTCAGGCTGACGTTCTATCCACTGAGCCAAACCGGTTAGGGCTGCTCTCTTTGTCTTAAGGCATTTTATAGGCTGTAGCTCTTTGTCTGAATATGACCCTTTCTAATTAGACCCTTCCCCAACTTAGGACCCCCATGCTTTTGAAACGTGAGGTTTGGGGTGCAGACTTTTCTTCTCGTGGGTTCTTGTCCAACGAAGATGAATAATGAATTCGTGGACTAACAGATTTGTTTAATAAAAATGTAGTTTATTGAAAGCATATACAAACTCCATCTGGGCACGGGTGTCCCCAAAGAGGACCCCCTGAGAAGAGGCCCCCAAATGGGAATAGCCTGGTCTCTCTCTAGCTCTCTCTCTGAAAAAAATCTAAATCCAAAAATCTGATATCTAAAAATCTAAATCTGTAAACTTTCTCATGTCCCTTTGTCTTCAGTTTATATATGCTGCAGTTCTTTGTTTCAACCTGACCCCTTCTAATTGAGTCCTTCTTAATTTGGACCCCAATGCTATCCCATTGGTCATAGTATCAGTTTCAAAGGCCAAAGCCCACGTGGGGCCCCTCTCTTTCTCCCCTTATCTTGCATCATTCCTCTATCCTCTGTGGAAAATATGTTTCCTTCTTCCCGATACCCTGTGACTTTTTTTTTAGCCGCTGTGAGTGGATGCCATCCTTCCCCTATATCCTGTCGCCTTCCTCTGTCCTCTGTACAAGTAAGATAAGCATTTTGGGTCTCCAAGCCCCCATCTATGCATTCCTCTCCCATGGACCCTCTTTATTTCTAAGACTCCCTAAACCTGCCTATTTTGTTTCTAAAATTCCTTTCTGCCCCCCTTCCGATTAGGAAACCCCAACTGCTGTTCACTTTCCTTATTGGTCAGTCTGCAAAGGCCAAAGCCCATATAGTGTCCCCCTCGTTCTTTCCCCTTATTTTGCAACCTTTCTCCATCCTCTGTGAAATATGTCCTCTTCTTCCTGATATCCTGTATCTTTTCTTTGTCCTCCACATATCCATCTTATCTGTTCAAGTTGGAATTATTTTTATCTATCGTATGGTACCTAGCAACCTTACCCTGCCAAGCCTTGAGAAGGATACCGCTGACTTCTTATCCTGCCCAGCCTTGAGACTGAAACCACTGGCTTCCCTGCTCAAGAGTAAAGTGGCCTTTTTTTTTTTTCTCTTGGCCAGAGATTTATTACCCCTATGGCTCTCCCAGCTGCTAGGCCAGAGATACCTCTGTCCTTGGTTTATGGCTGTTTTAATTGTTCAGGCCAAGATACATCTGTCCTCTCCGAACCCTCTCCCTTTCTGTCTAACGCTAGCTATTTAACCCTTTTCATGTGGTATAAATTGTAAAGAACTAACAAGAAAGTAGACCTAGTAGTAAAATAGTGATTATAAAATGTAATAATAATACTCAATTAAATGTAAAGATCCAGAAAAGGAGGGAAAAGAACAGAAACACATTAAACAATTAAAAATTAAATAGCAAAATTGAAAATCAGTGCCCAATTATATTGATAATTCTATTAATGTTAAATATTCTGGGCATTCTGATTAAAACCAAAGATTGTCAGATGGATAAAATGCAGCTTATAGAAATGTAGGCCAAAAAACTGTATGGATATAGAAGACTTGAGTAACACTATCAACCAACTTAAAGTTAATAATTATAGAACTTTACACATAATAGCACATTTTATATTTTATATAAATGCACATAGATATTCATCAAGATAAGCTAACTTATTGGCCACATTGTAATACATTTTAAAATACTGAAATCTTAAAATACTAAAGAGATATGTTTTTATCTATAAAGGATCTAACCCAGAAATCAGTGATGAAATGAAGTCCAAAATATGTAGACATTAAATAATAAGGAATAAAAAAATGAACAAATACTGGAAAGTAGAAAATATTTTTAGTTGAATAAAAAGTTAAAAAAATTAAAATTTGAGGGTTGCACCTGAAATAAGGCTTAAATGTGAATTTATAAATATGGGGACTTAACAAGATGGCAAAATAGGGAGTCCTAGCCCTTCTCCCTCCATAGAAATGCCAATCAAGCAATGATACTTGGCCCAAAATACCATTATGAGAATTCCAGAATTCATTGTTGAAGTTACAAAACCGCAGATGAGCACAAAACCAAGAAGAAACACTTTGAAATGATGAGGAAGTGTAGTTTTATGTTACCCATGTCAGTCTCTCTCCAGGGGTGGCACAGCTCAAGGTGAAGAGAGATTCATTTGGCCCGTAGTTTTTTTCTTGGAGGAAAGAGGGAGTGACTGCATTCAGTATCCTTGCTTAGCCTTTCTGTTAGGCCCAAGAGACCCACTTCTGTCTTAACTCAAAAGCACTAAGGCAACCAGCATAGAGTGCCTGGGGGCAGCTAAGAGCAAAGGAAGAGGGTGAAGGCTCTCAGTAGCTGCATAGCCTAAGGGGATTGAGTGAAGGGTCACAATGCAGGTACTTCCTAGCAAGGGTAAGAAGTGGAGCTTCTGGTATAGCAGGGTACTGCTCCAGGGAGAAGGGCTCTTAGCATTCAACACAATTCTGCAGGATGGAGAGAAGACACACCTTGCAGAATCTTCTTCAGGAGGAATAGAGAGAAGAGGATATTGTTCCCAACATTTCAGATTTCCAGTACACTGGCCTAGAGAAAAGGAAAGGGAGGTTTAGGGTGACCAACCAGACTCTGCAAGATTGAGAGAAGGTGCACACCCTGAGACTTTTTCCTGTGAAGGAGGATGAGGGGTAAAATATGCATTCAGTGTCCCAGCCTCTCAGTGGAAAAACAGATCTAGGGAAAAGTGGAGGGTAGCTTATGGAAGCCAGCACAGTTCGGAGAGATTGAGAATCGGCACGCAACCCTGAACCTTCTTTTCCAGAAGAGAGGGAGAAGAATGGAGGGAGGCCCCCAGAATCTGTAGCCAGGATCATTGGTGATGATCTTTCCCTTTTGAAATCAGGTTTTAAGGACTGCAAATGCTAGCTGTTATTTAAGAATGTGCATGCTTACATACGCAAAGAAGGGCATAAATTAATTATCTATGTTTCACCTGATGAAACTAGATGAAAGAAAATTAAACCCATATTAAGCAGAAGCAGAAAAATATTAAGATAAGTTGGTAAGCTATAGAAAAAAAATGAAATAGAAAGCTGTTGAGGGTCTTTGGGGGGAAAAAAACACTAAAAAATTCATAAACCTTTAGCCAGAATGATTAAGGAAAAGAAGAGATAAAAATTACCAATCAGAAAAAAATAAGTAAATAAATAAATAAATAAATAGACATCATTATCTATTTTACAGAAATTAAAAACATAAGGTCATATTTTAAAGAACATACCTTTTATTACAGTAGATTAGTGTGGCCTCTTTTCAAGGATCATATATCAACTTAAGCAATGTGTACTTTTTTTGTATTTAGCTTATTTTTATCTGATGCCGTGTCTAAGGTGTCCATCTATGTTGTTGGGTGTATTGGTGGTTTCTTTCCTTTTATGGTTGACTAGCATGCCATTGTGTAAATGTACCGCAATTTGTTTATTCAGTTCTCTTGTCAATAGACATTTGGGATGTTCGGAAGTTTTTCAACTATTATTGAGACAGGGTGTGTATAAGCACAGTTTCCTCACTGTGTTATCTTCAGGTGTAGATGTGTACCTGGAGTTTTAGGTAGGCTTGTGTCAACTCAGTCAGACTACATTCCTAGTTTCCTTCTAAGTTAAATATTGTCATTGTGACTAAGTTCTGAGCAATGGATGCACACAGAATGATTGTGGGTGTAAGACTGATGTCACTCAAAGAAAAAGATGGAGGCAGGGAGCAAGAGAGGAGTTTATTAGAGGGGATGGGGATGGAGCCATCACCGGGGGAGTTAGGATTCAGTCTCCACTGTCCTTGGGGTTGAATTTTATGTGCAAAACCTCAAGGGGAGGAGGTTGGGGGAGGTAAGTGTTCTAGTCTGATTAGATGGAGTTCATTGTCCTTCAGACCGATCAGTGCTGGCCGTAGAGGCCGTGGGTTGTAGGCAGCAGTTGTTTTGTAGTCCTGCTGTCTTCCCCTCCAATGTGGCTGCCTCCTGTTGTGCTGGACAGGATGATGGCTGGCTGTTGCACGAAATGAGGCTGGGGCCACTTTCTCTTTCTCATTCAGAACTTTCTAGTCCGCCTGAGCCAAATGTCCTCTGCTGGCCTGTCAGTGGGCACCTTTTGAATAATGTATTTTATGAACAATCTGTTTGCTCTTTACTTAATATTTCTCCCTTCCTTCAATAGGAGACATGGGCATGATTCTAATGAGCTAGTCCTAATCATTTGCGTTCCAGAACAGCCCTCCTCCCACACTCAAACCTTGGAACTCTTGTGTCTGAATTTTTATATAAGAAGGATAAAACTTCTAACTTTCTTGAGCCTCTGTATTTTATGGTCTCTTTGTTACATTAGTTTGATCTATATCCTAACCAACACAACAAGCTTTTACTGATTTATATATTTGATGAAAATATTTATAATACAGTGATTCTCGAACTTTGTTGGAAGAATAATCTGGAATTATTATTGAAAAGCAGATTCCTGTGATTCATCCCAGGGTATTCAGGTCAGTTAGGGCTATAATGGGACCCAGATAGTCCATATAAATCTGAAAAACATAAGGTTTTGAAATCAAGTCTTTATTAAAATTTTTTTATTTTAGTACCTGGATTAATTATTGATTTTTAAAATTTCAAATATATATATATGTTACTTAGGTATGTTTTTGAATAGAAGGAAAAACACTGAGCACACAGTATAAATATGTGATAGTCCTTGTTAGGAGGATTTTTAAAACAGTATCTATACATATAATAGAGTAATAGGCAAATTGGTCAGGATGCTCTCACATAATGACGGATCAGCAGGAGGGTGGGGCAGCAAGCTACAAGTGGCGGAGAGCTACAGGAGGGTGGGGCAGTGAGCTTCAAGCGTGGAGAGCTACGAGTGGCGGTGGGCAGGGCGGCCGGCTAAGGCAAGCGGCAGTGAGCTACTCACGCACAGATTCGTGCACAGGGCCACTAGTATTCTATAATAGAATGACTTATATGTGAAGGTACATATAGAGAAGAGAATGTCATATATTTTCAAAAACAGAGATGCCCACCCTATTACAGTAGAAAAGTGCCATTGAGAATAAATAATCTTGTGTAATCACAAAATCAACTGCACAAATTCAATTCTTTCTAAAAAGTTTTTATTTAATTCTTGTCATTTGTCTATTTAGGTCACCACTCTAACCATGGTGATACCCCAAATGACAAGCTAGAACTCTATCCTGGGTTCTTGTCCTATGAAGTTTGAAGACTAAAAATTTGAGGACAAAAAGGTTTTAGGCAAAAGCATGGAAATTTATTGCACGCATACATAAACCCTCTGCCCTGGGGAGGGGTCCCCAAATGGGGAACCACCAGGAAAGGGGTCCCCAAAATGGGAAAAACCTTCTTTCTAAAATGGGAAAAACCTAGTCCAATGAGTCTCTTTGTCGACGGGCTTTATAAATGCTGGCAGCTTCTTCATCTATATACCAGGATGCTACCTTCTAATTGGACTTCCCCATTTTATGTCCCCGGGGCTTTTCCTAATTGGCCACTTTCCCCCTTTTCCCTGCACAGTATATATTTCAAAGCTCACCTGGTGCCCCCTCTTCTTCTTCTCCTTATCTTGTAACATTCTTGTAAACAATCTTGCAGCTTAGAGACTTCTCTGCCCATCACATATGCACTCCTTCCCCATGGGCCTTTACCCTAACATTGCCATTCTTGTCTGTAACTCCTTTCAATGGCATCCATCCCAAACAATACTAATATTTTCCCTCAACATTCAAGCCAAAAACATTCCTTTGCACAACGTGGCATGCTAAGCTTTTCAAAAATACATATAAGCTAAGGAGAACACAAAGGAAAAATTTACAGAACATGCAAATATCATGGTTCTGTTTTATGTTCTGTTATGTGTTGAACTGTACCCCCCCCCCAATCCATATGTTGAAGCCCTTATTCCCACTATCTCAGAATGTGACTCTATTTGGAGATAAGGCATTTTAAAGTAATTAAGTGAAAATAAAGTCCTTAGGGTGGACACTAATCCAGTATGACTTGTCAGAAGAGGAGGTTAAGAGACAGACATACAGAATCATTACATGAAGACAGAAAAGATGTCCATCCGCAAGACAAGGAGAGAGGTCTTAGAAGAAATCAAACATGTCAACACCTTAATAAAGTTCTAGACTCCAGAATTGTGAGAGAAAAAAATTCTAATGTTTAAGCAATCCACACTGTGGTGCTTGGTTATTATATTAAGAAATTAATATACGGGACTAAGAAAAATGTTCTCAACTGCAAAGACCTGATTATGTTGTTTGGCATCTTCTTGGTTTCCTTCTGCTTTTTGCTGGTATACACATACCAGGGCCATCTTCTCTTTACAAATACATTGCACATTTCCCATATTGTAATTTCTTTACTTGCAGAAATGATCATGTTTTAACGACTCAAAATTTCAGTTCTAAAGTTCCAAATAATTGGGAGCTGGGATTACATAGTTACCCTATTTGATTCCACTCTACCATTGTCACATTTCTTGACTTTAGGTTTTTGCTAGTTTAACCTTTAGAATGGGAGTAACGATAGTGCCTACCTGAAAATGTTATAATAAAGTTTAAATGAGATAACAGGTATTAGGCATATAGAACTGCGTATGAAAATTGTCAGCATAACCATATAATGTATTGTCAAACCATGATCCCTTGAGAACAATAAAGGGTACTCCTCCTAATCAGGAACTGCTACTATCTGGGCAAAGGTAAACAGTAAAAATGCACCAAAATTAGTTGCTTTTGTTATTAATAACTAATAAGCAAGACTGTTAAAATGGATATAGTTAATATTCCTGTAGTTTCTGGCACAGATAGAGGTTTCATTCGCTTTTATATAATTTTTTAAAAATATATTTTTATTGATTTCAGGGAGGAAGGGAGAGGGAGAGATAGAAACATCAATGATGAGAATCATTGATTGGCTGCCTCCTGTAAACCCTCACTGGGGATAGACCTTGCAACCAGGGCATGTGCCCTTGCCAGAATAGAACCCAAGACTCCTCAGTCTGCAGGTCAATGCTCTATCCACTGAGCCAAACCAGCCAGGGCCACTTCTATATAATTTTATGACCCCTCTTACCCATTATGTAATGTGATGCTCATTTCAAGCTTTCAATAAAGTAGGTATCATGGAGCCTTTCCTGAGTATAGCCTTCCTCAAGTCAAGACTGTATCACATGACTATATTCACATCGCTCCATAAATGAAACATGGCATATGTCAAATCTGACCCACATGCCATGGTAAGAGACCAGATTTTCTCTTTCTTGAGGCTGTGAAATGAGATATAAACTTGTCTCGCAGAGGGTATTGGGCCTATATAGTTATGTTTACTCAGGACTGTTTTGCAGTATCAGCCTGTACACCTAGAGGGGATCATGCATTAATGCCTGTGTCTTCCATTATGTTCTCAAACCTCACATTTAGCCCCGTTTTACTGATGTCATTTTCTTGTGTGGTTTGCTCCATCTTTTAGCCAAGGATTCCCAAAATCACTTATATTAAAACTGTTTTAACAATTAACAACTTTAGCTAGCATATCTATAATAACCTATAATAATAAAAGTGTAATATGCTAATTAGACCAGACTTCCTTCTGAATGAAGCCGGGACTGCAAGGGAAGCCCGGGTCCAGGGTGCCTGGCAGGAGCCAGAGGGAAGCCCAGGTCCTGGGTGCCAAAGGGAAGCCAGTGCCAGCAGCCAGGGGCAAGAAGGCCTACTCTTGCACGAATTTTGTGCATCGGGCCTCTAGTGCTAAGAATAAGAATGCATGCTGTAAAAGAAAGTTTTAATATCTCAACACATGCAGGTTTAAGTACTACAACATACATGGCTGGTTGCACATCAAACACTCTGGCAACAAACCAGATAAACATATCCTTTCGATATGTTACTTTAATTTTTTTTTCTTATCCCCACACAAAGCTTCCCAGCTTAAAAAAAAAATAACGTTGGCAGGCTTCCCAACTAAATGCAAGAAATAATGCATTTTAAAATACTTTTAAGATGCTCAGAAAGGCATGATAAATGTACAAAGAATTAACAATTCACCTTACATCCTATTCATTACATTAATGGTTTGTGAATAAGAAAAGATTTAAGTTCATGAATGCTATGCCTCAATGTTTAGACAATTAATCCTTGCCACAGCTGACATAAATGTAGATAAATCCTGGTTTTTGACAGATTTGGATTTGCTTAGAAATTATCTGCCACAGATTGGAATAGGTCAGGTTGAGAAAATATTTATTCTTAAAACAACCACCCATACCAAAATTAGAATCATCGCTTTCAATTTTAGTGTCTGAAAAACATGAACCTATAAGACCTTTTCTATATTTGCAAGCGATAAGCACAGAATTTAATCTCCCTCAAGTAGCTTTGCTCTTATTTTTTTCATAGGCACAGAATGTGCCTGCCTAGAAATTGCAATCTTAGGCCTCAGAAAATCAGTATTTCACGCTGTGAGCTCTCTATTTTATGTGACTGCATTTAGCATGTTCCCTAAAATTCAGATCTAGGAAAACAGTTTCAGAAAAATCAGTTCATTTGGAAAACAGCTTTCCTCTTCCAAAAATATCTTTAGAAGAATTATTTCTAGCTTTAAATATCTATATGTTAATAATCAATTATTGCCTTCAAGTCGTATTATGGTTTGTATTAAACTTTAAAACCTCCAAAGGCATGTCATTGTGTAATTTATGTTGTTTGCATCTGTATATTATAAGAAACTTGACACAAATGACTTCTAATAAAAGTTGAGGATGATAGTAATGGATAAGTGATCCAAAAATGTATGCTGTCCCCACACTTCACTTGTTTCTTCTGAGTTCTTTCTTGTACATTTCTGTAACTGCCACTTATGGTGAGGAGACATGTTGATGGATGGATGCTAGTATTAGGCCGCTTGGTCCTCCTCTTCTACATTTTAAACTGCTAGAAACTAATCCAGTCTTGATTCGCTGAGGCAGTTTGAGAGCAGGGAGGGAGTGTTCCCATTTGCTTCCTACTTTTCCACTCTTCCCATTCCTCACAACTGGTGTTAGATTGTCTGACTTCATTCAGAGTAGATTAAAATATTAACTTTAGATATATTTAAACAACTTAAAAGGCTTCAACAGTGAGAGCAGTAATTTTTCAGGAGTCCTAAAGTTTTCTGATTGTCTCTCTTACTATTTAAAAAGCCAATGTGAGCACATAAAAACCAGCACAGGTGGCTATACCTGTATATTTTCCCAACAACCCTGTCTCACTTTTATCACCCTTTGTCTCATGCTTTATCTTCTGGTATCTGTGTTTAAAGAATTTAATGGCAGTTATTTTCCCACAGGTAATAATTAATCGCAACCACCTTCAATAAGTTTAAATTGCTAAAAAATAAAACCTTTTAAAAGGGATAAAAATACCATATTTTTTAAAACATGAACTTTTGTCTTTTTTCTTTTTGAAAATATATTTGTATTGATTTCAGGGAGGAAGGGAAAGGGAGAGAGAAACAGAAACATCAATATATGAGTGAGAATCATTGATCAGCTGCCTCTTACACATCCCCCACTGAGGATGGAGCCTGCAACCTGGGCATGTGCCCTGACCTGGAATCAAACCATGACCTCCTGGTACACAAGTCCATGCTCAATCAGTGAGCCACACCAGGTTGGCAAAATATCAATCTTTTTATCATCAATAACATTGTGGTGCAGAGCAACCTCGAATCTATAGGCACCATCGTGCTGCATATTGTGAATTTAGGTATCCATATGTTGACAGAGAAATGAATAGGCTGGATTTCTCTGTTGCTAGTGGGGTTCTTGGAGTTACTGCTGAAATAAGCATTTTCAGAAGCCCGCACAGGAGAATGAGATGTGGCAGAAGAGTTTATTTGCCTGGAGTTACATTCCTCAGGTTGTAAAGTCCCATGGCTCTTAACTGGTCCTGAAAAAGGTGCATCTGGGGTTCCAGTAGAGCCAAAAGCAAGGCCAGTGTCCAGAGCTTCCATCCCATTGAAACGGAATTTTTGGACTGGAACCCGGATTCTTTGTCCGCTGGAGTCGAAGAATGGATCCATGGACAGAGGGTAGTATGGCAAAGGTGGAGATTTATTGAAGAACAAGTACAGACTCCCACGTGGGGAGAGGGAAAGAGTCCCACAGAATGGACTCCCACGTGGGTTGAGGGAAAGGGTCCCACAGACTTCCTGTTTCCATGGGTTATAAAGGCTGAAGTTCCTGTGTCCTGATACACCCTCTGATTGGTCAATATTCCCTTTTGAATTGGTTACTATAGTGATTCCTGAGGCCCTCCTCCCTCATAGTCCTTCCATTCCTACTGGGCTTTCTTCCTCCTTTATTTTGTACATATAGACCTTTCTTGGCTACTTCCAGTTCCCTTGTCTTATGGAAATGTAGCTGCACCTGGCTTCCTTGTGTTATGGAGATATACCTTCTCCCAGTCTGTAGCCCTGTGTTTTTCCATGGACCCCAGTTCTAAAAATTCCCTAAACCTGCCTATATTCCCAAGTTCCTATTTCACCATGTTGCAGCTGGGTCCAGTCCAGCATCAGGTTAATTAAGGTTCATTAGCTCATTGTGTCGAATCCATATAGCCATATGCCATGTGGGGAAGATGAGGGGAGGGTGTCCCTGGCATCAGGAGTCCCAGAGGTCCAAGAGCCAAGAGAGCATGCTCCTTTGTTCAGACGTTTAAATATTTAGATTTCACAAGATTGCAGTGGCCACACCCATCCTGGCCACTAATTTGTTCCTGGGTGTGACTGACAGACAGGCACCTTCCCACATTGCCCTTACCTGACTGGGCATGTATCCAAACTGCCTTTGTCCAGTCCCTTCCCCCATTGACCAGCAGGGAATAGACTTGGAGAGTGTTAGATTAGCAAAGCTGTATAAATGGCATGCCTGTATTATCTAGTCTTTCCTTCACTCCTTTCCTATTCAATATTAACCAGATAATTACAATGGCATCAGCTATTTGCAAAATTTTCACTGGCAGGATCAGAGACGATTCCGATAATGTTACCATACTCAGGAGAGAGAAGCTTGATTGCTATGGGCAGGCAACAGTGCAGAGAAAAGAAAGACAAAAAGATGATAATAGCAACATTCAGTACCTTTGTTCCACTCAATAGAGAAAAGTGGACCCATGAATGATAGAGTCTCCACATCTGATTAATCACTTTTCTCATGAGGGATCAAGTGGAATAGATGGAATGGAAAGCAGAAATGTTACTCCAAGGTTGGTTCCTTATGGGCAAGGAAATGCCTGCATGAAAACATAAGGGATGGGGATTACAGTTATTTTAAATCTCTGCCATGTATTAGTCAGGATGATATCCCATTGGTTTCCCTTAACTGGTTCACTGACCTTGGAATCCAGATCACCGCTTCCATTTGCACGCTCTCTTCATTTCACTGTGTGTACTCCATCATGTCGTTAGGCCATGCATTCTCCAACCTGATTTTTATTCAAATCTGTCTTGGCCTGGGAATCTAAGGGCTCCCAGCAAGGAAGAGGGCGTGTGTGTGTGTGTGTGTGTGTGTGTGTGTGTGTGTGTGTGTGATGATTTTTTCAAAATGAATTTTTAGTGTGGCCTTCAGGTCAGCTACATAATTTGCCTGGCCAAGTGCCAAATGTAAATGCAGGGCCCTTTGTTCCAAAAACAGAAAAATAGTGCCATTAAAGGTACTAAAACATGCTAAGGAAGTATCATAAAGATATTTATCTCATCTAAAAATGGAAATAGGTAGGTAATTACCAAATATTTTGTTTTGGAATTTTTTTTCTGGGTCCCATCACCTGTACCACTTATTTTTTCTCAGAATATTTCAATGGTTCATAGACTGAAGAATAAGGCAATTCCAAAAAAATGCATTCAAACTTTATGTGTGTTCTGGAAAGTTTTATCAGCTTCTGAAGAATTTGTGATGTAGAAAGCATTTAGAAACTCCCCCAGGTGATCTTAATTTCTAAAATCATCTATAGGCTAAACCTTAAATCAGTCTTTAGCCTAAATGACTTGGGCTTCAGACTTATATAACTACAATGGCCTATACACTTCTCTATAGGTGCCTTGGGTGCTGAGGTGCAACAATCAATAATGGAACTCATCTCTACTTCCTTAACTTGTTGTTTCTCTATTGCCCATTAGCTTCAAGAATGATAATTGGCTTCATCGAGTTGTTCATGTATGAAACTCGGGCATCTGTCTGAACTCTAGAGACTTAAGATCTTGCCCCAAATCAAATCAATCACAGTGCCCTCTCATTCATTCCTTACTAACTATGCCTCAAGCTTCATTTCAAATTTTTTTCTGGGTTTAAAAAGCTCTATAAATTTAAGCCCCTGTCTACTAATCCAGCTTCAGAGTGGCCATCCTTCATCTTCTACTTTTATTTATCTTTCAGGTTAAAGTTTTTTAAGTTGAATTTATTGGGGTGACACTGGTTAAAAAAAATTATACAGGTTTCAGGTGCACAATTCTACAATGCATCATCTGTACACTGTATTGTGTGTTCACCAGCTCAAGTCAAGTGTCTGTCCATCACCATTTATTCCCCCTCCCCCTACCCTCTCCCACCTCCACTCATCCCCCTTGCCCCCAGCAGTCACCACACTGTTGTCTTTCAGATTATCTTAAGTTATATGTTAGTCCCCTGGAAAACTGTCAGGACTCTCTAAGATTTGGCTGAATGTCCCTCCTATGTATTCATTTAAAAGCTGTATGTTTACTATTATAATGCCTACACTCTGTTTTAAGTAACATTTACTCAGTAGTGTACTGGTAAATGTTTAAAAACTGACTCTGGAAAATAAATGTTCATTTCTCTTATTTTCTTGGTTCATTTCTCATATTTCAGGCTCCTGCTGTGATATTAACTGGCTTGTAAAATTTTTGAAAATTTTGCAATTGGGTTTTGTAAAAGCCAGTCTTAACACATTAATGATTCTACACTCTATTTATTTATTGTAGCTCCAGCACCCAGCATAATGACAGAGCAAACTGAAGAATTACTAAATGTATATTGACTATAATTTTAGATACAGATCAGTGAGAAAAGGCTAATTACAAATGTCCCATCCATGAATATTTAACAAAATTACAATTTAAAAAGGAGGAAAGATAATAAAGCAATAAAGTAAGTTTGTGGGTTTTTTTAAAGCTAGTTAGGAAGAAAACAAGATGTCAAATACGAGAATGCCAGGAAGAAAGAGAATAGAGAGAGGGAGGGAGGTATTATGTTTTCTTTTTTATGTCTTTTATTTTTTTTCCATTTTCATTGTTACATATTACCCATGTCTCTTTCTTCTCAAGGATTTACATATACATCTTTTTTTTTAATATTTTATTGATTTTTTTACAGAGAGGAAGGGAGAGGGATAGCGAGTTAGAAACATCAATGAGAGAGAAACATCGATCAGTGCCTCCTGCACACCCCCTACTGGGGATGTGCCCGCAACCAAGGTACATGCCCTTGACCAGAATCAAACCTGGGACCCTTCAGTCCGCAGGCTGATGCTCTATCCACTGAGCCAAACTGGTTAGGGCTACATATACATCTTTAACTCAATATTATTTGATTTGAAATATCATACCATGTCATGTATAGTGTAAGAATCTTAAGACAGTGTACTTCCATTTCTCACTTTATCCATTGTAGTTTTGTCATATATTTCACTTCTATTTATATTTTAAACCTAATAATGTTACCAGAGAGGCCCCTGAGCTGGAAGGGAGGGCGGCTTTTTCCTCCTCAGCTCTTGTCAATTTTGAAAGAAAGATTTCAGATGAATGGCAGGGAGCAGTGTTGAAACAAAGCAAGAGAATTTATTAAAAATACACTTGGCATAAAGCACAAGTGGGCAACTCAGCTAGTCTGAGCTCCCCACCTATTCGGGGTTCAAAGGTTTTATACTTTCCCCCATATAGGTTTCAAGGTTCCCCTGTGGACAGACTAGATTTCAAAGTCTTCCTTTTATATTGTTGCAACTTTTTTCAGAATTTATGAGGACATCTGGTGATTTTATCTTGGCAAGTTCCAAGACTGCTGCCTTCACGTGTCCTTGGTACGAGAAGATAAGGTCTTGTGCTTCATGATTGGGCTGCAAGCTGCCCAAACTGTTTGGCCTCATGTAAATTTTCTTGTCTCACTTTCCCCATTCCACTGCCCAGGAACTTTCCTAGCTTTTTACTATCCCCCTGCAATAATCTTTTTAATTTTTTTTCCTTTAGCAATTAAGTGACTTTTTAAAAAATTTAGAAATTAACCCAAATAGACTTCTATATTTGCCATCTTATTTACCATTTCAAGAGTTCTTCCTTCCTTTCTACAGATTTCAATTTCTATTTATAAGTATTTCTCTTCAGCCCAAATAACTTTCTTTAACATTTCTAGAAGAGCAGGGTTGCTACTGATAATTCTATCTGCTTTTGTGTATCTCTAAAATGTCAAGTTATTTTTCCATTTATAAGGATTTTTTCTTTGTTTGATTAAAAAAAATCTGTCCTCTATTCTTTCTGGTAAAAAAAAAACCCAGCTATTTTTACTCTTCATTCTTAATGTATAATGTCCTTACCTGCACTATTTTTTTTTCATGATTTCTCTTTTTGTTTTTAGCAGTTTAAGATTTACGTAGGAGTAGTTTACCTAGTTTTTATCCTGCTTGGAGTTTGCATATCATAAAATATATTGGATTATCCCTTCTTGGCCTTTTGGCTAAGATCAAGTGTAAAATATATTGGTTTGCATTTTTTAAATTTGCATGCCGTGTATTTTTAGAATAGTTTTAGGTTCACAGCAAAATTAAACAGAAATTACAAAGCATTCCCATATATCTCCTAGTCCCAAACATGCACAAGAAGCCCACTAGTGGGGTCCTGGGCCACAGGGATACATTTGGTACAATTGATGAATGTACATTGGCACATGCTATTACCCATCTTCTATAATTTATATTGTTTCACTCTTGGTGTTGTACATTTTATGGGTTTTGACAAATGTATAACGACATGTTTCCACAATTATTGTATCTTATTACAAAATAGTTTTACTGCCCTAAAAATCCCCTGTATTCTGCTTATGTATTCCTCTCTTCTTCCAAATATGACAACTACTTAATTTTTTATAATATTCATAGTTTAACTTTTTCTAGGATGTCAGATAGTTGAAATATTACAATATCTAGACTTTTTAGGTTGGCTTTGTTCACTTAGCAATACACATTTACATTTCATGTATCTATTTTCATGGCTTGATATTATTATTTGTTAGCACTGAATAATATTTCATTGTCTAGATATACAACAATTTATCCAGTCAACTACTGGAGGACATCTTAGCTGCTTCTAGGTTTGGCAATTATGCATAAAGCAGATATAAACTTCCGTGTGCAAGTTTTTGTGTTGTTGTACGTTTTCATTTCATTTAGGAGTACAGTTGCTTGATCATATAGTATAAGTATATTTAGTTATATAGGAAACTGACAAGCTGTCCTCCAGAGCAACTATACCATTTTGTATTCCCACCAGCAATTAACGCAAGTCCTATTGCTCCATATCATCACCAGTTTTTGGTGTTCCTTAGTGTTTTGGATTTGGGTCATATTAATAGATGTGTATTACTGGTCTCATTGTTTTAACTTGCATTTCTCTAATGACATATGATGATGAAAATTGATTCATATGCTTACTTGCCATTTATATAGCTTTTTTGGTGGGGTTTCTGTTTGGGTATTTTGCCCATTTTTAATGGTTGTTTCTTTCCTTATGGTTGAATTTTGAGGTTTTTAAAAATATTTTGGATAACAGTTCTTTTGTATTTCAGTTAAATGTATTGGGTAACACTAGTTAACAAAATTACATAAGTTTCAGGTGCATAATTCCACAACACATCATCTGTTCACTGTATTGTGTGCTCACCACCTCAAGTCAACTCTCTGTTCATCACCATTTATCCCCCTATACCCTCAGTTCCTTATCAGATAATTGTAGGTATTTCTTTTGCAAATATTCTCTCCTAGCTTGTGTCTTTTCTTCTCATTCTCTTGTCATCATCTTTCACAGAGAAGAAATGTTTAATTTTAATGATGCTCATGTTTTGAGTTCTTTCTTTCATGGATTGTGCCCTTGGTATTCTACTTGAAAAGGCATCACCATTCCCAAGGTAACCTAGATTTTCTCTTATGTTATCTTTTGGGAGTTCTATACTTTTGAATTTTACATTTAGGTCTATGCTCTATTTTGATTGAGTTATTTTTGTAAATACTGTATGGCCTATGGGGCTTGGGGAAAAGATTAAGAAACTAGTATTATCCTCTCAGGTAATTTTGCTCAAATAATGAATAATAGTGCAGCCAAGAAAAATAAATCCATCAGGAGGATACATAAATTTGAGTAGTATAGCAAAAAAGAATATACTTACTTTTGGACATGCTTAATTGTGGGGTAGTCATGTAAAAGTTTCTATCAACTTTTGAAAATATCAGCCTGAAATTTTGGATACAATAGAATTGAGTGATATTAAAATATGGACTATCTGGGAACAATGTCAGCCAATGCAATTAAGTTAAATAAGAGCACTGATGGAATGCTAGGTGACCCTAACAATTAAAGCAATGCATCAGAATTATCTGAGATTTTTTTTAAAGATTCAGGTTCCTGAAACATTCCTCAAATCTGATCTATTTTGGTGATGAGCTTTAGGAATCTGCTTTTTCTTAAAGAATAGTTTGCAGATTTTTTTAGAAGAGAAGGAAGAAGATAGAAACATTGATGAGAGAGTGCAACATCTATCAGCTGCCTCCTGCATGTCCCTTACTAAGGAACAAACCCCTATTCTAGGCATGTGCCCTGACCTGGAATGGAACCAGCAACCTCTTATAGCACAGGATGATGCCTAATCAACTGAGCCACACTGGCCAGTGTTATGCCCAGATTTCAGGATCCCCATGAAACCACATCAGGGAGCCAGCCAGTCCGATGTAAAAGCATAAGAGTCTTTATTCGAGCTAGCTCGGCTCCCCGACCTTGCCAACACAGCGACAGGAAGCAGAGAGAGATAACTCTGTGTGGAGACGGGTTTTACAGGTGGGGGTTGGAGTAAGGGGAGGAGAAAGGACTGTGCTCTGCCGATTGGCCAGGAGCAAGTCGGTGTCTTGTTCCTGGGTGTGGCTAGCAGAGGCTTAGACTTCCAGGAAGAAGCTCCTTGCCAAGCACGTGGCCAAGGTAAGATGGAGGGCGTAGCCCTTACCCTGGGGCAAGATGGAGGGCGTAGTCCTTGCCCTTTCAGCCAGGACTGCCTTTTTTAAAAATTGACATCACAGGTGATTTGATGCATAATAAAGCTCGAGAACTCTTGATTTGATGGGACAGTAGAAGACAAGTGACAAGAATAGGAATGAACATGACATAATATAAAGGTTAAAAGGAATGGCAAGAAAATCATCACAAGTAACAGAGGAGTCGATCTTTGCAAGAAGAAAATAGTTAGGAGTAATGCTACACAAATAACAAAAGATATAAAATTTGTCTACAGGATTCACAATCTAGCAATAATTAGTGTTCTCCTTATAAGCAGTATCAGTGAAATAGTGGGGGAAATAAAGAAAGAAATGGTGAGAACTAAGGGATAAGATTATAGGGAAGTTGAAACAAACATATTAATTCCTTTTCCCAGAAATTTTACTATGAAGGGAATATTTAAATAAAATAATATACAGATAAGAAGGCAAAGTCAAGTGATGGCTTTTCCATTTTATTTTTTAAGGGTGAAGAGCTTTTTCAATGTTCACAACAGTATACCCAAATTAACATGTAATTTACTCTCATTATAGTGGTGGAGACAGTAAGAGTTTCTGGTATTTACATAACATTGAAAAACAGAACAGTAGAAGGGGCTCAATTTTATAGAATGCTGATAAATATCTCAGTCATTATCACCAACAGTTTAGTATAAATCTAAGGGACCACATGTTGAGTCCCTTGGTGTATTAGTAAATTCTTATTATATAAGCTATTTAACACACATTTTCTGATAGCAAGGAAAGTCTCAGGAAGGTAGCTACAACATAAAAGTATTTCTGGTTGTCACTTATTAATGAGGCCAACAATTCCCTTTACACATGAGTCTTTTATGAAAAGTTTCGCTGAATGCTTTACACTATTGAATTTTTTTTTGCTCAATACAGACAATTTGGGAATAAGCAAATAAAAGTTGATGTTGTCTTCAAGTAATCATTTTTCTGGTGCTTGATTCCCTCTGCCACTGCATTTTTATTGTGTTTGAGCATTGAGAGTAGAAATAATTAAAAGGATTTTCATTTTCTGTGATCACTGTGTCTAGAAAGCATCAAATTAATGTTTCAAAAATAAATGTTTTCCAGAGTTGACACTTGTTGAAGAAGCAGGGAGGGAGGCTTTTGTAGGAAGGCTCATTGTATCTGTTATCAAAATAATGGCAAAGACTCCATTGTTTTGAACATTTGCCACCCATACTGAAATTATCAAACACATCCAAGGCCATTCAAACTTGTGGAAAAAAATGCTTTATTTGGGATCTCCATAGAAGTTAATTGAAAGCTTGGCTAGATTAATTACCATACAATATTTTCATGTTGATGAGGCCAGGGAAACTAAACTGCTTAAAATGTGAGATGTTTTTTCCTCTTGCAGTTCATTGTGTATTTCTATGTTCAATGAAAATTTTAGAAAAATATGCTTGCCATGCTGGAATTCTATTGGCAAATAAAGTGCTTCTGGTGCTTTAACTGTTAACTAGAAAATGCTTATTAATATCATTTTATTAGCTGTAGCAGTAAGAGTACTCTCAATTTGTCCTTTTTGGACAATGCTATTCCTGACCATTATGCTAAAGTATTTCATTTAGTTTTTAACTTTTGTGGCATAAAATTCATACTTTTTTTTTTACTAATGAAGAAAAATATTTTAAATAACTTGCCCAAGATACACAGCTAATACCAAGCAGAACAAAGATTAGGACTGATTTAGTCACAATATTGAATTTAAGTTTACCAGCTGGTGCTTTCTGTGTCTGATGGAGTGTGAAATGCCCCTACAGGTAGTCATGCAATACCATAGTCTTTTGCATGTTACAGGAATCATCATTAGCTTAGGGTGTTTATAATAGCTAATGTACTTCTTGTGTAGACTTATGTGAAATGTGTATGTGCAAGAATACATACAAAGCTGAAGCAGTTTAGCAATTTCTCAGCCATAATTAACAAATATAAATAGCCAAGGCTGATAGCAAAAAAGTTAGATTAAAAAGTAATATAATACAAAAGTAATATAATAATGGTAATGTGTGGATAAAGTTTCCCTGAGAAAGTTACATGTAACAATAAAAATCTAGGTCAAGACCTGGAGCCTAGAGCACAGGATGTAATATGGAGAGAGGTTTTACACTGAGATGGAAGATAGAAGACTCCTATACAAGGTGAATTATCTGATACCTCCAACTGAAAGTCTGGGTTCCTAGCTATCAGTCTATATGTTATTAAAATAAATCAATGAGGAATTTAAATACTCCAAGTAACACCAAATGAAGAAGCTTCACAGAGTATTTTGTTCTGACCTATCACCTACTTATATTTCACAGCTGTCATGGTTTCTTTGGGCTAATAAAGAAGTGAAAATATTCTAGTTTTTAGTCTTCACTTATTCTCCTTTCCTTCCTTTTGTTGTTATGGAAGGAGGTGGAGTAATTATACTTATATTTGCCTTTGTGTAGTGTTGGTGCCAAAACTGTTTGTAAGAAAATAAATTATTCAGTAATAAAAAATATAGTGTTTTAGTTTAGGTATCTTCAGAAGTAAAGATTTAAGTAAAAATGGTTTACTTGGGAGATGAAGGAAAACTCTAGGAGAGTAGAAAACGAGACAAGGAGGGCCTGGGGTGGAGCAGAGACTGGGAGGAGAAGAGTAAAGGGGTGGAAAATTGGGGAACATCTGTAATACTGTCAACAATAAAATGAAAATAAAAAGGGGGGTTGTTAACAAATCAGTTACCATAATGGGCACCTGGATCTTAATCCTGCTGGAAACCTCCAGGAGTCAAGCATAAAAGAGTTGGCTAAGATTTCTCTCACATGAAGCATGAGGGAATGGGGGAATTTATACACCAGCTTTCTTCAGTCATTGGTTGAAGATTTGGGGGGCAGGGGATGGTGGTATTAATGAAGCTGTGTATGTGCTTTCATTCCCGAAGGAAGACTTATTCTGCAGAAGGCAGAGGTGCTTACCGGAAATTGTCTTTATGTATTTTATTGATGAAAGCTAAAATCATTGGAGAGATAATGATTGGCACGTGGCAACATAGACCCAGAATCAAGAGAAAGTCTTCAGAAGAAGAGATGCTAGAGCTAGGCGTTAGAAGTTAAAGTTGCATTGAGGTGGTAAGGACTGGAGGATATGGGCAGGACACCATCAGTTTCTGCTACATTTATGTTAAAATATTACATGCAAAACATTAGTTTATAGGGTAATAGTTTTTTTTAATTTTTTTCCTTATTGATTAAGGTATCATATGTGTCTCCTTATCCCCCCTAGCCCCCCACCCCAAACCCGTTCATGCCCTCACCCCCCTGGTGTCTGTGTCCATTGGTTAGGCCTATAAGCTTGCATATAAGTCCTTTGGTTGATCTCTCCCCCTTACCCCCACCCTCCCCTACCT
>NW_005371796.1:614322-666007 GCF_000412655.1 Myotis brandtii | reverse complement strand
GGGATATTTATTTTTCTCTGACTGGCTTATTTTGCTTAGCATAATGCTCTCCAGTTGTAATAGGGTAATAGTTTTTAAATTAAAAATGTAATATGTGTTAAGAATGTAGAATATAGAAGCTGATCAATGAATGTAGTTTCCTTCATCACTTTTTTCCCCTTCTCTAACTCTACCCTCATAAAATTCAATGGAATTAGCCAAAGTTTTCATAATTGATCTAGGATTCCTTAAATCTTTAGTTCCTTCCCAGTTCCTACCATAAAATAAGCCAATTTCTGAGAACTTTGGGAGCTGATAGCCCAGTCAAAGCCTTGTAGGAATGAGAAAGCTATATCTTTTTTTGTGAAGCTCTCATTCTCCTGTATTTTTTATTCAAATCAAAACATTATGACAGCAAGATTATTATAGGTGGATCTGTTTTTGTTCATCAGTTTATGTTGTTCATTATATTCCACAAATGAGTGAGATCATGGGATATTTATTTTTCTCTGACTGGCTTATTTTGCTTAGCATAATGCTCTCCAGTTGTAATAGGGTAATAGTTTTTAAATTAAAAATGTAATACGTGTTAATGTAGAATATAGAAGGTGATCAGTGAATGTAGTTTCCTTCATCACTTTTCCCCCTTTCTGTAACTCTGCCCTCATAAAATTGAATGGAATTAGCCAAAGTTTTCATAATTGATCTAAGATCCCTTAAATCTTTAGTCCCTTCCCAGATCCTACCATAAAATAAGCCAATTTCTGAGAACTTTGGGAGCTGATAGCCCAGTCAAAGCCTTGTAGGAATGAGAAAGCTATATCTTTTTTTGTGAAGCTCTCATTCTCCTGTATTTTTTATTCAAATCAAAACATTATGACAGCAAGATTATTATAGGCACCAGAAAATATGTTATTAGACAACCCTCTGAGATGGAGGGAGGGGTCTGTCCTCTCCTCGGTTCTTGTCAGTCTCATATGAAAGACTTTAAACAAGTGGCAGACAGCAAGCAGAGTTGTACTAAAACAAGAAAATTTGTTAAAATTACACTTGGGATGAAGCACAACTGGTACCAGCTAATCTGAGCATGTGCCCAGTGGGGACTTAAGGGGTTTTATACCATTCTGTCTACAGGTTTCAAGGTTTCTTCGCTGGATATCTTAGGTAGCACAGTAGGTTTTAAAGTCCCCCTTTTATTTTGTTGTTGCTTTTCTCAGGGTGCTTCTACATACACCTGGTCATCTTGTTTGTCAAATCATAAGACAGCTGACTTCTTTGTGCAGTGAGTGAGAAAACTCCCCCTTTCATTCCCCCTTCTCCCCTCCTGCCTTAGCGGTGCCAGGGTGATTTAAGCTATCTATGTGTTCTCTGGTTAGGGAGGAGAGAGGTATTAACTATTGTTCTCAAGTGTCCTTGGTTGGGGAAGATAAATTCTTGCAATTCACAAGCTGGTTGCAAGCTGCCCAATTTCGTTTGCCTTTTTTAATTTTCTTGCCTCAGTGTGTCTATTCCACTTGCCCCGGAATTGCTCTGCTTCTTACTATTCTGCCACAAGATAATGCTACAAGATTCAATCATGACAACTATGATTGCATTAAGAAAAATCCCAAATAGCTTATTTTTGATATTAAGAAAATTTACTGTCCAAAATATAACTGCTTCCCCTTCTTTCCTTAAAAAGTTTATTATGAAATGTGTTGCATACCAGAAAACACTCGGTGTGTATCTGAGGGGTCAGTCAGCACAAGGCACTGTGAGGTGTATTAAGTAAGTGCCTTTATAACTTGCTATAAAAAAGTGAATCAGTATCATGTAATTGGTCAGGCATTGATGTAAGACCTCTTTGTCTTTGACCCCAGAGAATCAAATCATTTATGAGGAGCAGAGTAGTTGTGTGGCAGAATATTGCTTGATGTTTGGACTTTAATAACAATTATGAGGCAGTCCAGCCACTTCCACTTAGATAGTGTATGTACATTACACTCTGCATTTAAAAGGCAATTTGGTGGACAAATAGCCATGGAACTTTCCTACTGGATTATTTGCTAGAAAAAAACTTGGCAGGTGACTTAAGTGTTTACCACTCTGACTGTGTTATCCTCCATCTTATTCTGCACTATTGTGAGCTTACTGGTAAACTGTGCAGGCAAAATTGCAGTGCCTGACTTTTAGTTTATTATTTAGGAGAAACTAAAAGTCTAGACTTGAAGCCAAACACTGGCATAGTTTCCAGCCAAACAAAGTCATAGATTCCAGGGGGAAAAGGTCAGTGTTATATTTATATTACATATAAATACTTTTTGTATTTAGAAAAAAATCCTTTTTGTAATAAAATCACCTCAGAGGGCAAGTATGCAAGTATGGATTAATGGTATTTAATTAACTGTTTTATTTCAATTTAATTAAATGACCAATTTCTAATAAAGTCAGATTTAAATGTTTTAGAATAAGTAGCGAATCAGAGCTCCAGAAACTGGATGCTGAAGTTTTGCACCATTAGGGGCTCTGGGGGGAAACGTGGGCACCTGGTAACTGGGCTCTATAATAACAATTCAGGTCAGGAATTACTATATTTCTAGCACAGGGCCCTCCCGTACAGCACACGCACTTAAAGATAAAATGAACACATTAATGAGTGGACATTTTTGTTTTGTTTTTAATTTGGAAAAAATGTTTGTTTTATTTAGTTTCGCTTAACATTTGTTAGAAAATACCACTTTTAAAAGATTTTTTACATTATATACCTCAATATAAATAACTATTTGAACCATTCAAAGTGCACTTTCCCTAGTTCTGGGCTATTCTCACATGTTATCAAAGAGGATATTGTGAGGAGACCTTGGAGTCATCAAGAATCGCGGGAATGAGGAAACATTTGTAATTCCTTAACTAATAAAGAATTTAAAGATAAAAAAAAAAAAAGAATCGCGGGTCCGCCAGCAAAGGAGCAGCATCTGTAAGAGGCAGAAAGCAATAGGTCAGCGGTTCTCAACCTGTGGGTCGCGACCCCTTTGGCGATCGAACGACCCAGGGGTCGCCTAAGACCAGCCTGCATATCAGACATTTACATTACGATTCATAACAGTAGCAACATTACAGTTATGAAGTAGCAACGAAAATAATTTTATGGTTGGGTCACAACATGAGGAGCTGTATTTAAAGGGCCAGAAGGTTGAGAACCACTGCAATAGGTGGAACAGCTCCAAGGGCGGACTGTGACGCTGACCTGGCTTGTGGCCCCGGAGGTTTCCCTATCATTTTCTGAAATATATATGTATTTTTCTATTTTTAATATATTTTATATATATTTATAAAAGTATATAGTACCCGCATCTATATTAGTATCTATAGATCTCTTTTAGAGCACACTGTGATATGTGAGAGAACCATTTTACTTTGTTTTGCTTTCCTCCTAATATTTTTCAGTGTATGTCACCCACACTTAGGCCGGTGCCTTGTCTGTGCTCTCTTGAAGGTGTTGCCTGTGTCACTCTGGAACGATTTCTGTCTTGGCAGAAGGCGGACGTGCCTGGAGGCTGTTTTCTTTCTAGCTTTTATTTACAAATGCTTAAGCCATTGAGGAGATTATGATTTGATTTGTGTTTAAAAACCTAGAAAAATGGATTTTGAGAAACAGAGAAAGAAAGAAATATAAAAGAAGTATAAAGAAAGTAATTTATACCAGATTAAAAATATCCCGATGGAGTGGAGATAGGATATTTTAGGAGTTGGAGGAGGGATTTTAGGATTTAAAGCTCTGAGCTACATCAAAAATGTTGATGCCTCAATTACTGGTGGACTTAATGGGACCATCTGGACCAAAACAATTGTTTCGTAGCAGTTTAATCTGATCATCAATGATCACAGGAGTAGAAAGGAGAAAAGTGGTCACTCAAATGATGTCTAAAAATAAATGTCCTGTATGCCTGCATATAGACATATGTAAAGGTTTAAAGAGTCAAACTTAATTTGTCAAGAATTTTATTTCTGTTCTGTCCTGATCATCTTCTTCTTCTTTAGTGTTGTCATAATTACCTGCATGAAACATTTATCTGTGGCAGGATAGTAAGAAGTTGGGTAAATTCCTGGGCAAGTGAAATGGGGAAATTGAGACAAGAAAATTAAACAAGGCCAAACTGTTTGGGGAGCTTGCAACCAGCTTGTGAATTGCAAGACCTTATATTCTCCAACCAAAGACACTTGAGAGAGAATGGTCCATACCCTCCTCTCTAACCAGAAAATACATAGTTTACATCACCCTGACCTGGAAAAGTAGAGAACAAAGACCCAATTAATGCCATTTGCGCCAGCTAAACCCCAGGACAGATGAAGCCTGGGGGACAAAAAACAAAACCCCAAAGCATTTGGGGATGGATCACTTGAAGGGCAAAGGTATGTTAGGTAGGAAAAATAACTGCTAGTGGAAGTGAAGGAAGTAAGAGTTTCTCTCACCCACTGAACAAAGAAATCGGTGGTTTTGTTAAGTTAAAATTACCAGATGTTCTCATAAATCCTGGGAAAAGCTGCAACAATGTAAAAGGAGTACTTTGAAATCTAGTCTATCCAGCAGGGGAACCTTGCAACCTATAGGGGAAAAAAGTATAAAACTCTTTAACCGCCACCAGGCGGGGTGCTCAGACTAGCTGATTTGCCCACTTGTGCATTATGCCAGGTGTATTCTTAATAAATTCACTTTCTTTGCTTCAACACTGCTTTCTGTCACTGCTCAGAAGCTTGACAGGAGCAGGGGAGGGGAGAGCCAGCCCTCTTTTACTCGGGTAGCTCTCAGGTAATATATCTGCCACTTTAACATCTCTTCCTTTCTCCTAAGCTCTCCAGCTATGTCTCTAATTCCTTCCACAGTATTTCCTAAAAGAATCACCACTTGTTTTCTGCACATCCCATCTGCCTGTTGCTTGCAACTTATATTGATCTGGTTCCTGTTCATACCACTCACTCACTTTCCACATCTCAAAGTCACCAGGGGCCATTTTGTTAACAAATGCAATTTTCAATTCTCTCTTTTTACCTGAATAAATATCTGAGCATCATTCAACACATTTAACCCATGTTCCTGTTTAAAATACATTGCTTTGCTCACTTTTTTCTTTTAATCCTCACCCAAGGACACACAGAGAGAGGAAAGGAGTGAGAGAGAAAAAGAGAAATATTGATGGGAGACAGAAACATGGATCAGCCGCCTCTGTAGGTGCCCCAACTGGTATGGAACCAGCAACCACGGCGTGCGCCCCTACCAGTGAATCGAACCAGAAACCCCCTGGTGCACAGGAAGACACTCAACCAATGGAGCCATCTGGCTGGGCACTTTACTTGCTTTTGAATGCCAAATTCTCTGGTTTACTTCATGCCTTCTCAAAATCTTTGGTTATTTCCTTTTTGGTCGAATCTTTTGTTATTTTAATAACTCTTGGGTTTTCTTTACTTTTTAATTTGTGTTTTCTTTAACTTTTAATACTCTGTAGATATTAGAGTCAATGGGTATTAGTTTCTGCTCGAAGAATTATAGAAGTATGGAGTTTTAGCTAATGCTGCCATCTGACCTCTTTGGGATTATTTTAAAAGAAAGATATTACTTTATTGACTGGAGTTATTGAGCCTGATTATGAAAGGGAAGTAGAATAGATGTTTGATCTTTGGAACAAAGGGGATTCAGCCTAGGCTTCAAAATCTCAGAGCACCTCCTAAAACTCTGCTATTCCAGAAAATATTAAATACATACTGTTACAGTTTAATTAGAAAGGTACTTAATGACCCAGGCCCTCAGACCTTTTTAGAATGAAAGTTAGTATCACTCCAGAAAAAAAAGTACCCCAAGAAGCAGCAGAACTACTGTCTGACAGCAAAGGGACTATTGGGTTGGGTAGTAAAAGTACCAACTATAGCTCTATATCCAAATGCAGACAAGACTACTATAATAACTATGCAATTTTCTTCCTTGATTTATTCTTTATATTTGAACATATCAACCTATTCCTCTCTTATCTACTTTCCTTGCTATTTTATATAAGATGTTCTAGTGTTGGTTAAGCCCAAAATTTGGATTTTAAGTTAAAGGATCTCAAGTGGAATTGTGACTAATCTAGTAAAAGAATGACTATCACTCAAAGATATACACACTGATTTATGGACCATTGTAGTTCCCCTTTATAGGGGAAATACGGTTCTATTTATTTATTCAAGAGGTAGCATCATTATTAGGCAAATATATAATTTTTTCTTTAATTTTATGAGGAAAAATGTATGTAAAGCAAAATGTATTTATTTAAAATATACAATTTAATCCTTGTGACAGTTGTATATTCTTATGAAACTGTAGTTATATATCCCCTAACCAATATTTTTAAAAAGTTTAATCACAACCAAAATACTTTTCATGTCCATTTACATCCATTGCTCCCTCTGCCCACAATTCCAGACAACTATCTTTCTGCTTTGTGTTTATATACTTTAATTTGCATTACTAGAATCTTCTATAAATGTAACAATTTAATGTGTAATTTGTGTGTCTAACTTCTTTTACTCAACATACTAATTAGGTTTATTCATGTTTCTGTGTGTGTCCATGGTTTGTAGTTTTTGTTTCTAAGTTTTTTTATTTCTAAGTAGCACTCCATTGTCTGGATTTTCCATAATTTATTTATTGACCTGTTGATAGACATTCAAGTTATTTTCCATTTTTAGCTATTGTGAATAAAACTTTTATCAATGTTCTTTTTTCATATTTTTCTTTTTTTAAATATATATTTTTATTAACTTCAGAGAGGAAGGGAGAGGGAGAATAGAAATATCAATGATGAGAATCATTGATCAGCTGCCTCCTGCATGCCCCTTGCTGGGGATCCAGCCCGCAACCCAGGCATGTACCCTTGACCGGAATGGAACCTGGGACCCTTCAGTTTGCAGGCTGATGCTCTATCCACTGAGCCAAACCATCTAGGGCGCTATCAATGTTTTTGTATAATTCTTTATACACACATATGTCTGGAGCAAGTTACTGTTGTGGTAGGGGATGGAGGGAAAGCAAAGTTGAGAGAATAAGTAAAATCAGAGTGTCTAGGAAACATTAAAGGGAAGATATCCTAAAACTTCCAGGAAATCTCCACCAATGAAGCAAAGAAAAAAAAAGTCTCTATTATTCTGTGAACATCAAACCAAACTGAGTTGGGGTCTCAGACAATTTGCTCATATGATTGCAAAGACAGACAGAAACTCCCAGATTGGAGAGGGCTCCCCTGAGGGCTCCCAGATTGGAGAGGGTGCAGGTCGGGCTGAGGGACCCCCACACTGCCCAGTGCACAAATGTAGTGCACCGGGCCTCTAGTTTAATAATAATAAGATATTTTTGTTTTTTACTCACACTGCATGCTTCTTAATGACAAAATTCATAATATATCTGTGTTCATCTTGTAATGCATAAATTATTCTATATCAGAAATATAGAAGCCTTGAGTATAAAAAGAGACTTAAGGAAGACTAAGAAAACAATAGTAGCTGTTCCAAGCTTTTGCTGTTGTGGAGTCTCTCTGATTATCCTTAAGGATACACAACCTTCAATGAAAAATTATGGAATAGTTTGCTGTTTTCTGTGTTTGTTACTAAGATCACATAATACTATCCAAGGTTGAACTGCCTCATAATGACTATCTCTAAAAGGATGCTCTGAAGTGAGGTCTACTCACTGTCCTTAACTGCATACAAGGCATTTATTAGGGCATTTGAGATACAAAATTAACTCCTGATTTCAAGAAACTAACATATTGGAGTTGGTTATATAAAGAACTAATTATAATAGAGATAAATCACAGTGATCAAATAAAGCCCTAATTAGGCATTAAATGTCACAGGATAGTATGAGTACTTTTATAGTTACTGAAGCTGCATAAGAACCACTGCAAAACTTAGTGGCTTTAACATTTATTTAGCTGATCAATGTGTAACCTGAGCAGAGTTTGCTGGTAACAGCTCTTCTGTCTTTATTCAGTACTAGTAGCCCTGTGCACGAATTCATGCACCAGTAGCTTGCTGCCTCCCTCCTGTAGCTTCCCCCACCCCCCCGCCCACCTGTCCCCCCTCATAGCTTGCTGCCCTGCCCCCTCCTGTAGCTCTCCTCTGCCTGCTTGTAGCTCGCTCCTCCACCCCCCTGCTGATCTGATTGTGATTCGGTTGGTTGTTACATCTTTGTTATATAGGATTAGCAAAGGGCTGGAATCATCTGAAGGTGTCTCTTCTAGGAACACACAAACACCTGGGGATTGGAACAACAGGTGCCTCTCAATCATCCCTCTTTATCTCTTATGTGGTCTCTGCACAAGAGGTCTCCAGCATGGCCACGTAAACAAAGGCAATATTTTTGTGTAGACACTCAAGACTCTTAGGTACATGACACCAAGAAAGCCAGGTGAAAGCTGAATTGCCTCTCATGGTTTTGCCTCAGAATACACCAGTGTCACTGTCAGCATAACCCACCAGCTTCCTCGGCAGACATTGCAGACCTCACCTCACAATGGATGAGTGTTAATGCCACCTTGTAAGAACGTGTAGACTGGGATTTTGCACTTGGAAAGTGCAGTCAGCCATTGGTGCACAGAGAAAAGGGATCTGTTTCAGACTAGAGAAACCAGGGAAGTCTTCCATTGGTGAGAGTAAGAAATCAAGGTACAGGAGCCACCTGGGTATTCCTGCCTTGAGTCTCTCTGTCCCCATCCATTTTCCCATGGTCTCCTAAGCAAATGATCTAAAATGCAAAGTGTATTTCACTGCCTTGCCCAACACCAAGTACTTGCTTCCAAATTTCAAGTACCTATACCAGCATTGTCATGTAGAACTTATGGTGATAATGGAGATATTTTCTGTTCATTAAGGTAACCGCTTGCCATTGTAGCTTTTGAGGATTTAAAATGTGAGGATTGCAACAGAAGAACTGAATATTTAATTTTATTTAATATTAGAGGTCTGATGCACAGAAATTATGCACGGGGGTGGGGGGGGGCAGTCCCTTAGCCCAGCCTGCGCCTTCTCACAGTCCGGGAGTCCTCAGGGGATGTCCGACTGATGGCTTAGGCCTGCTCCTCATAAGCAGTCAGTCGGACATCCTTAGCACTGCTGCGGAGGCAGGAGAGGCTTGCCAGCCATGACCCTGGGTTCTGGCTGAGTGGTGCTCCCCCTGTAGGAGCACATTGACCACCAGGGGGCAGCTCCTGCATTGACCATCTGCCCTTTGGTGATCAGTATGCGTCATAGCAACTGGTGGTTTCGCCATTTGGTTGATTTGCATATTAGCCTTTTTTTATATAGGATGGATTAACCTTCATTTAAATATCAATATTTGGCTACTAAGTAAAATTTGAATAGCACAGATAAACTCCAAAGTCCTTAAAATTATCTTTTAAATTCTTTGTAACATCAATGTGCTCTGTTATTATACTCATTTAAAGGCAAGGAAACTGAGATTGAACAAAAATATTTAATTTTTAAGGGGGTACATTATGCCTTGTAACCCGAAGATGTTGTTTTAACCTAGGACAATGCAAGTACAGCCAAACCGTGTTTTACTGTGCTTTGCTTAATTGTGCTTCACAGATGTTGCATTTTGTTACAAATTGAAGGCCAGACCCTCCACTAGCAAAAAGATTATGACTTGTTTTATTGCAATACTCAATTTATTGCTGTGGTCTGGAACTGAAACTACAATATCTCTAAGGTCTGTCTATTAGGGACGTCTATGTGCAACATTCAGTGTTATTTCAAGGAAACGCTTTTATTGGGATCTGCTTTACTGGCATTCTTTTTTGTAATGTGACGTTTTAATACCTCACATACTCCAAGAGTTTGACCAACCATGAAAAAAAGAAAACCAAGGTTGTGCTTGAAACCTCTGTGCAGTATTGCTGATCTCTAAATGTTGTTAATTTAATGTCACCCGTGCAAGACTTTGTAAGTGATCACATCGTTCATAGTCTACAGGTTTTGCATAACGTGTTAGACCTGTGTAGTTGGTCTTAGGGGCAATGCAATTTTAAGCATTGTTAGTTCTCTTTAGATTACCTGCCCTGAAAAACATAGTGAAATAGTGCCCTTACAGACCTTTAACAATATGGTAATTTACAGATCCTTTTCTATGAAGCAAACTTAACAGGATTTTTCTCAAAATAAAAACATGTGACCAAATATTTCTGACAAAATGCTAAAATGTCATATATATTGTGTAAGTTCTAATATAGACATAAGACAGATAACTTTTATCACACCATCTTAAATGAACAAAAATGACGATACCCCACTGAGTTAAGAAGGGACCTGGAAGAGATCCGAGTATTCTCTTTTAAATAGTTACATACTCTCTCTTCTGTCCCATATAGTCTGATACATATATCAATCATCTTATTTCCAACCCATGATTTCCTTTTACATTTTCTAGATGAGGCACAACATTTGCAGACAAGATGAAAAGGGGCAATTAAGATCCTGTTTATTCCATGAGTTGTAATTCACAGTTCCTAGTGATTAGCAATGAGCTAGGTTG
The DNA here is from genome assembly GCF_000412655.1 of Myotis brandtii. Lineage (NCBI taxonomy): Eukaryota > Metazoa > Chordata > Mammalia > Chiroptera > Vespertilionidae > Myotis > Myotis brandtii. Next base: position 655,485 of record NW_005371796.1, on the reverse strand, counting down.
ACTGGTATTTTGATGTTTGTTTGCAACACGTAGGATAAAAATAACTCTCCCCCCCCCCCAACACACGCCCGTATGGCTAACCAGTGAATGCAAAGCACCCATTTTTACAGGAGAGAGAGGTACCCTGGCAAGGGCCATCCATTTAGATACCCAAATCTCAATTGTTTGGCCATTTCTTTTTCATTAGAATTTCCCGGTAGGAGGGAAGGTGATACACCTGTGGAGGTCAGGCCACCTCCCCTGCATAAAGGGTTCTCCACGTGCCAGGATTCCTGGGAGCACACAGCTTCCAGGCAGCACCCAGAGGGAGCCAGGGTGCCCCGGCCGCCTGCAGTGTAGGTGTCTGGAATAGGACATGGGCTTTCCCCGCTGTATCCAGCCTGAGAAGAAAGAAAATAGAGCAAGTGAGATACATCCCAGGTAGGTGGAGTTAGTGGGCTGCCTGTTGTTCGTTTGTGTATTCTGACCACGTTTTTCCGTTCATGGAACTGAGTGAATATTCTATTAAATGATATGAATAAATCTTTGTTTTCCACTCTGGCATCAACTCAGAGAATTACCCAATGCAAGTCAGTTCACCTTGAGCCTTCTATCTGGGATTCATAAAGAAGGAAATATATTACCTAAAATATTGGGCTCGTGTCGAGAAACAAATGGGTCCTGCAGGTGAAATCACTTGTTACTTAAGACAGTGCTTCTCAGACTGGAGTGAGCACCAGATCACCTGGAGAACGTGGCAAAGCAGTCCTTTCCAGCACAGTGTCGATATGAAGGCTGCCCACAACTTCAATGGACATCCTTCTATAGTGGGGCCTTGACTTACCAGTGTCCTGACTAATGAGTTTTTTGAGATACCAGCTGTCTCTCTCGGCCGATTTTTTGCATTGAGTTGACAGAGTAATTTGAGTTAACGAGCTCCTTAACGAGCTCGGTCTCGGAACGAATTAAACTCGTAAGTCAAGGCCCCACTGGAATAGGAAAAGTATAGCCACACCGTGTTGTAGTGCACTTCAATTTATTGTGCTTCACGGGTGTTGTGTTTTTTTAAAAAAATTGAAGGCAAGAAAATTATAACATGCTTGATTGCAATACTCACTTTATTGCAGTAGTCTGAAATCAAACCCTCAATATCTGAGGTATGTCTGTAACCGCCCCCCCTCCCCCCACACAGGATTCAGTAATCAATTTTTATTAAGAATAAAAACAAAATAGATTTGGCAAATATATTTAGTGTTTCTGAATTGGGTAACATACAATGTTTTATACTTTTAGTGTAGGTAGTTGCATGGCCCTTCTGATGTCACTTGATTAGAAATAATGCTTCACGTTTACATTATATAGCTCTTGATTATGAAATATGGAGAAAACGTTTTATTTTTCTTTAAGAAATCTTAGGAAATAACTGAATGATCTTTCTATAAACTTTGAAAAGAATCATAGTAGAAGGTTGAATCATGTTTTCCCCAAACTGCTGCCCACCCTGAATCTGAGAATGTGGCCATATTTGGAAATAGGGTCTCTGTAAATGTCACTAAGAATTAAGATGGGATCACACTAGATTAGGATGGGCCCTACATCCAATGAAAATAACATAGAAGGACACAGACACGGAGAAGGTGAAGGATGTAGAGATTAGAGTGTCCACAGGCAAAGGGATGCTGAGGACCCCTGGCTCTCACCAAAATCGAGAAGAGAGGCAACGGGAAGTGTCTCTCAGAGTTTCCGTTAGGAACCAAACCTGTAACACCTTGATTTTGCATTTCTGGTGCTTTGAACTGTGAGAGAATACATTTGTGTTGCTTTAAGCAACCAAGTTTGTGGTAATGAGTTATGGAAGCCTTAAAAATGAGAACATCACAGTAAGTATAAAAATGGACATGCAAAAATTTTAGCCTTTATTTATTTATTTATTTATTTATTTCAAGTAGTGTGATACATGCAGAAATGTTCAACGTTCCTAAATATCTTTGAAAATAGTTCATGCTTTGGGGGTCATTATTTGATCTTGGAAAGACCCAGCTCTCTACATTCAGTTTCCTTTGTCACTTACGGCTCCTTGTAACGCTTCGGTTGACTCCTCTTACACTTGGATCTTCTGGTCCTCCTTATACTGGCTGCTCTGCCACTGCTCTTTCGACAAGAAGGCTGTCCACACATTTTCCTTTCCCGTGCTAAGCACAGACAAGCTTTTTATCTCATGTAGCTGGTAGGAGTGCTGTGGTTTCTGTCTCTGCCCGAGCATGGAAACAAACCTGCACGCCCACTTTGGTAGGCTGAGCAGCTCGTTAAAAAACAACCAACCTACATACTACATATACATATAATATATATATGTATGTATATATATATATATATATATACACACACACATGTATACATGTGTGTATCTTCTACATCCTAAAAAAAACATGTTTTTACAGTATTTCTGCTTAAACTTTATTATTATAATTTTCACTTTTCAAAGTTCCAGTGAGAAATCATTTCCTCAGCACAGCTGCTCCCCCAGCAAGAGAATAAAAAAGAGGTGGCTTTAACATATGCTAATCAACATGGTGCTGGTTCAATTTGGGCTACAAAATAGGCCATAGGACAATTCTCAACTGCTGTACTAAATAGCAATTACTGAGCACTTTAAGGTCATATCAAAACTGTCTCTCCTGGTGGACTGTCAATACAGAGTCCCATCTGTAGCCATCAAAAACATGCGATTTATGCTATTTTAATTAGTTTATAAATAATTCATAAAAAAATATGCCTGCTTACCAAGACCTGAAAACTGGATTCCTACAGGTTTAGATTCATTATTTGCCTTTCCCTCATATTTTTTTCCCATCCCTTTAAGGAATGAATATATATTTAAAGAGTGGAGTGTATTCTCAATTTAATCTTCATTTAACTTTGTGATTATGTCATAGAAATTAATGTGCTCAAATTTTTATGAATTGGTTATAGGAAAAATAAAGTTTATCAGAAAGTCATTGATATAGCATAGTCTACATTATGTTACCAGGGAATATTTAGACCATTGTATCAATGTCTCAAATCCTCAAAGAATCCGAATTATTATTTATTCAGTAGTACATGCATTCATTTTTCTCTTTAAAAAATCTCTAACTGTAAGGTACTGCAGGAGCTTCAGCTATGTTTCACATACGGCACTCAACATGCCTATCATCTAGTGCAGAAATTGCAGTGTTGTTTGTGGGTTAAATGTGACCTACAGACCTGTTTTATCATCTGCACAGTGTTTTTGTTTTTGTTTTTAAACTCTCCCTATGATTTTTTTCAAGATTTAGCAACTGACAATTTTCATATAATAATCCAAAATTATGGCTTCTTTTGATAAATCGAAAATATCCTAAACACTAAGGCTTGATGTAAGTTGTTGATGTAAGGCTTGATGTCAGTTGTCAAATGTGCATTAAAGTTTTGCTCATTCCCTTGAGCATAACTACTGTTACCCATGAGAATAATTGGAGAACAAGGGAATTTGTGATGCATTTATAATGTGTCAACTTGGCTAGGTTAAACTTTATTTTCCAGAATCCCTTAGTGTATTTTCCAGTAAGGGTGGGCTACGGGAGAGGCTCTGAGGGAGATTTGTGGAGCAGACAGGAAGCAGCAGCCTTCATACTCACCTGGTGACTTACTTGGTCTGAATCAGCAGCTGCGGGCAATTTTCCTACCTTCCCCTCTATGCTCTTTAGCTGCTTCAACTCCTGGGCCAGGCCCGTGTTCAGCTTTGAGATCGGGGGACCAGCTTCTGCAAGATACCCACATCACCCAGGTCAGAGGCAGTGAGACTCTACACAAGTGTCAGTCTGTTCCTGTGGCCGCAGCTGACACTTAGGGGTTCCAGCTGGCTCTTCCTCTCCCCACGTTACACGAGTTTTTCCTTCCTTATTTCTTACTCTGTGCATGTCAGGCTCCAGCATCAGGTCTGAAGACAGCAGCCTGACAAAGACTGGTTATTGAGCCCCCACAATTGAGTACGGTTAAGTCTTTGTCACAAATATACATACATACAAACACACATGCATGTAGAATGTTACAAGATATATAAGATACTAAGATACTTCAAAACCTACAAGATTACTTCTCAAATTAGTTCTGTGAAAACTGGCCATCCTCCAACAATCTGTTATTAGTCCTTGTTGAAATAGTATGATGTGTATTTAATAATAATATTTTGAAAATGTGAAAGTTTTTATTATGTTCATGGATCAGGATGCAGTGGATTGAGAAATATACTGGTTTTCACCATGGATAGGGTGGCAAGCATTGATCTAACTGGCATGTAGTTGCCTTTTTAAGCATACAAGTCTGTTAACTCTGCTCTGGTAGTATAAATACAGCGTGTAGTAAATTATGGTAACATTATTATGTTATACGTTTGGCATTAATATTAATACATATTAAATGCATATTTATTTTTATTTAGGGTGGTCATTTCTTTGCATGTGGTTTCTTTGATTGTGTTTATCTTGAGTACATGAATTGTTTTGATAAATGATATAGAATAATTCAGGTTTATTATTCAGTACCTCCAGCATGAGTCTATGAAAGTATGATAAGGGTATTCCATTGCAATCAGCTAAATTCAATCTATAAACAACATGACAATGAATATTTCCCTCTTTTGCTAGTTCTGTTTTTTCAGTAGTGGCTGTTTAAATGGTGACAGTTATGAATTCACTTACTGAGTCAAGAATATGTCTGCCATGGATTTTGGAGGAAGGGTGATGGTACATGTGCTTAGTATTTGCTTTCTCTGATATCCATGCTTCTTGCAACATAGAAAAAGCTGTAGCCACTCTTCTTGACAGCCTAACTTGCAGCATCCTTCTGAAAATGTCTAAACAATAGCTTGTCATGCCATCTCTAAAGGGCCTGTTTTCAGTATACATATTCCGTAAAATCCGAATGGTCAAATGTTACATCATTAACCTCTGGTTATTTTATCCTTTGAAAGGCAAAGGGCTCATAAGATGATCTCTTGAACTACTTTGTATCGGTAAGATCTGTGATTGATTGTTTTAATCAGTCATTTTTATTTTTAAAGCACTTATGTTTAGTCTACAAACAGCTAAATAGAGATATCTATTTATGAGACTATTCAAAAGGAAAGACAGGATGTGACCTTACACTATATCTGAATGCAATCAAAAGTAGTTTATATCCTGCTGTGCCAAGCAATTGTTTAAAATTTGGAAAAGTTAGGATCATATTCAAATTTGAATGGAATGTGTCACATAGTAAAATGCAGTGGTCATTATTTACTTTTATAGTTCAATCCTTTTTCTTTTCATCAGCTCCCCCTCTTCTACTTCATGAAACTGTCAGTCACATACACTTGGCTCCCTTTCCACAGGAATGGACAGAGAACCAGAGCTGGGCCAATCAGCATCCTCCAGGAAAAATTTGTTGGAGTGAGCAGAATAAGAAAAAACAAAAAGGCATTCCCTTTTATGCCTTTTCCATGTGATTGCTACCGTGAAGGATAATATGTTCTTGCATTCACATAGAGAGAATATTCTTAAGAATAAAGCCAGGAGAGAATAGCTCAGAGCCAAGAAAAGGAGAAAGACAATTTCTCTGAACTGGAGGCTTAGGAGGCACACTTGAGGTCTTGGACTGTAAGCCAATGAATTTCTTACTCAAGTCAAGCTCAGTTTTTTGTTCCTGTTGTTTGCAACCAATGCATCTTAACATAGTAGATTCCAAGAGTATGATTTTATAGTCTTAGGAGTTGGAACAATGGTTTATATCTTTTACTGTATGACAGTTCCTAACTGAGGCACTTGTAAAAGATTTGGAATCCTTAGAAATGTGCATATGCATGTACGCAGAACATATTCCATATAAAATTAGGGTGTTCATAGAAACCAGTTGGAATTTCATGAGAAAATTATATTTTAAGGAACACTAGGAGTGCAATGTCAGATCAGAGGAATTTCAGTGGGAGAAGAACATTTTTAAAAAAAGGAAATAAAAGACTGTGGAAACTATAGAAACTATACAAGTTATACCTGAAGGCCATGTCCTCCAAGTCTTGAGGGTGCCATAGGAACAATCCCCTTGGAGATCATGTTGACTCCGGAATGAAACCACAAATGTAGGATTCATTCTCTGGACAATCATATCCCTGAGATGCATTCTAGGAATGATCTTGCTATCAACCACTGTGCAATTAGGGTGGTCATTTTTGCATATGGGATATAGTAAATTGAGTACAAAACCAAGAGAAATTCTCTACTATGTTTCACACATATAATTTTCTTTGGGATTTGCCCTGGGGTATTTTCAGTGTTGTTTGGGATTTCCACTCACTACAGTCTTCATCATTCTACAAAAAACAAACAAACAAACAAAAAAACACAACAATTAGAAAGGTAATATTACCTTGGAAGAAATCACAAACCATACTTGGTGTTCCATGAAGTAACTTAAAGTAAGGAGCTGCTCTAAACTTTGCTGATAAGTTTACTTTAATTGCTATCATTATAACATGATTTACCTGCCCCATCCAAAGACCACACCTTGAAATTAACTTCTTTCTTAGCAAAAAGATCAGTTTCAAGGTTCATTTGCTTTGTTGTTCGTTTGTTTATTAAGATGATGATGCCTGTATAGTGTCCTTACTTACTAGCTGACCTTGATGCATGTGCTTCCTTTGATTTCTGCAACATGTCACTTTCTTACTTCCTAATTCCTCTTCCTCTGCTACCCTCTGGGATATGTGCTGGAGCAACTCTGTTGTAGATTTTATGCTCCCAGTTATGCTTGTTCATGTGCTTGTAATTTAAACAGCTTATGAGCTCACTATAACATGTACACTTTTCTAGGCAGAAAATTTCTCTCTTTATTGGAAAGCTAGCCTTATGGACCATCTTGATGGGAAACTGCCCTGTTTAGAAAATAGTCTTCTAATACCTGAACTTTATTTGGTTAGCTCTATTTTTGCCATTGTGCTTGTACCATCCTTATGTCAAAATATATATGTCCTGAGTAGTCATCTCATTTTGGCAAGAGAAGCGATAGCAGTGGTACTGGATTAATTCTCCTGAACCATCCATATATAATAAAAATTCAAATGAGAGTGAACTGGATCGTCAGTTTCTATGAGGAATAATATTAGTCATTATATCCTGATCATTTTACATGTGAGCTTTTGAAATATCTTTGACCTTCATGTTTCTGCAATTAAACTTTTCTATGGCTTAGACTCTTAGACCAGTTGGCATGATAATTCAGTTAAGGTCTTTGGAATAACTAATCTGATTTGAGGAAGTCTTAATCGCTTCCTCTTAAAAAAAAACAAGTTATTAAATGTATATATTTTTTTCTAGACTCATCATTCACATTCATATACACACACTCAAATAGCTCTTTCCACATCCAAAAACTATTATATAACTATTTAATCATTTCATAGATATCCAAAATTATTAATTTGCAGATTAGTACTTAGCTTTTATTATACAGGTCCACACTCTCCCATTATTTCACAGCAAAGGATGCTAGACCAGGGTATTGCTGGGCCACCAGTGTTGGTTCAGATTTCAATAAAGGAACTTGTCCCCTTGTTTTTCTTCCTTTCTGTACGTCCAACATGACAGTGCAGTGTTGCAGTAGCATAATACACAGAGTTTAGAGTTAGTCTGGATTTTATAGTCCAGGTGCCTGTAGGAGTTATCTAAAAACTTCAGCTGCCAAGTATCTAGATACCTTAGGGCTCATGGGGTTTCACAGTGTCTCCTGCTGAGATGGACATGGGGGAGGGGAATGGGATCCCTCAGGGTGAGGAAAACGGGGTTTCACAGTGTCTCCTGCTGAGATGGACATGGGGAAGGGGAATGGGGATCCCTCAGGATGAGGAAAACTAAGCTTGGATACAGCATTTCCTGTTGCTAGAAGGGAAGGAATTCTTTTCCTCTGCCGTGTGTTTGGGTAACTCAGAGAGAGCTCCTAGAAACTTTCTCAGATAATTCTCATTGCTCCACAACTGCCTGCGCAGAGCATATTGTTATTTAATTGTTATGATGATAATGCTTAAAGTCCACACCGAGGCCTCACTTTGCCATTATGACTGGCCTTTTCTATAGTAATGAATTATAGGTCAGAATCATGGCATAACAAGGATGTTTTTGATCCTACCAGTAACTACCTTGGATAGAGTCCAAGACAAGCTAACATTAAATGGGCTGCTCATTTTGAATTTGCATTATATAAAGAGGACTCAGGTATACTAATTTTAACTCATCCTGGGCTTATGTCCAGGTTGGTGATATTTTTTTATACTGAACTTTCTACTTAGAGCCTAAGTCTCCAAGGCTAACTTCCTTTTAATATACGTACATGGATATAACGACTGGTATTAATCTCTTCACTGTGCATTTACTAGATGCTGGGGATATGTGCCTGACATTGTGAGTGGGAGTGGGAAATACACAGGTCCCATGTTACATATTATTAGAAGTCTAGGTAGAATGGATTTTGGAACACTCAAATGTATGTTCTTGTTTCAGCATTTTGAAGAACATTATTGACACTTTGAAAGAGATAAATCACAAAATTGCGCTTAATTTTTGTTTCTATTAAAGTGACTATACCTCAATAGAAAAATGATTTTTAGAACGGAATGTAAGCCAAAGTAATGTTACTGACTAGAATTTTTATTATTCTGGATTTTACCCAAAGCAGGTATATTTCAGTTTAATACAGTGTTTGAAGAATTATACTAAGGTTTTATTTAAAAAGGCTTTCCTGAATTTTGATTGTGATACCCCTGACTCCACAAATATAAAAGCACTGCCAATATTCAAATGTTCAACCTGGGGATTCACAGATATAAAATAATAAATTCTGGACAAAAACATTTCATGTGAGAAAAACTAGACACATAAGAAGCTATGAATAAAACATCAAATAATATGGAGCTATTGATTGACAGTCATAGATATTGTTATGTCTACTGCGAATGAAACTTTTATGATGACATCAGAACATCTTTTCACATTTCATCTGTAAACATGCTAAGAAATTAAAACTCTATCTGAAAGTTGTTACTATATAGTTTTTTAGCAGTGGAGTGATATTATTATATATGTGCACTAGAAAAAGTCCCTCTAAAGTCAGGGTGAATGAATTATGGAGGGGAGGAGCAGAAAGGGCCACCTTGGTCCAAGCACTCTTTTTTTCCTACTCAACAGCTAATTTGCTCCTATCTTTTTGGTGTCTTCTATGAACATAAAACAAGGTGTTAGGGATTATCCTAACATTTGTAAGAAAGTTTTCATCAGTATGTAATTTAGGCTTTGTGAGCAAGGTGTCTCTGTAACAAATACTCAGCTCTGTCATTATAGTTCAAAAGTGCTTATGAACAATTTGTAATCAAATGTGCATGGCTGTGTTCCAATGAAATGTTACTGAACAGGCATCTTTCCTAAGGACCATAGTTTGCCACTCTCTGGTGTAGAAATTCCGTTTAGTGGAAAGCAACTAGGTAGCATTGAGATATTCAGCTCCTTCTGTCCTGCTGGACACCAGGTTTTTAAAGAAGGTAATGCTTATCATAAATTATCAACTCTTTAGGTTCTGTAATGCTAGTAATAAAACACAGTTCTCAAGTTGCTCTATTTTAGCATTTAATCTTTAAGCTGGTTATTTTTAAATAGAATTGTATTAGTTTAAAAAGTTATGATGCATCCACTAGATGAAATATTATTGAGCTAGTAAATATTTAAGAACGAAGAACTAGGTTGAACATTTTTAAGTTCTTGAAGTGTAAATTCAATGACAAAGAATAAAATGCAAAAGGATTTTATCTGTGTGGAAAAAAAGTCACCTTGGCAAGTAGGTGAAGACTACAAAAATAGTAATAAAATTAATTACAGGTGATTACTTTTTCTTAGGAATCCGCATTAACATGATTGTTATATTATTTGTTAAATAAAGCTTTCCAAAATTATAAATAACTTGGTTACTTGAAACCCAAATAAATTTTAATGGAAATGAGCACATCTTGGGAAATAGAACACATGTTTTATATTACTGTGTTTTTTTACAGAGGATAAGAGATACAAATTACAAAAAGAAAAAAGAAAAAAAGACTTATCAGTATAATAGAACACAATGACAAAAAACTGATACTGAGTTTTGGTATAGACTAAGAACTACTACTGTTATTTTCTACTTACAAGATTTAGAAATAATTTGACCAACACTCTGTCCTTTACATCTGCCTTCAATTACGAAAGGAACATAAGAGTATTATCTCTTCTCTGGGTTTAGGTCTTACACCTAATTCTATTTGCAACAATTTGTTGCATTAGCAGTTTTCTTTAATAAATAAGTAATGGTAATCAATATTTAGATAGCATAGGGTATGCTATGCTTTCTCAGACAATGAAAACACACAGGCAAGAGGAGATGCATCGCCTATGTTCAGCTTCTCTTCCCTCCAAACTATTTCCTCTATAAGACTATCAAACAGCCCCTATTAGGTATTTATTTCTCAATGTGAGTAGCTGAGATTCTAAGAAGATTAACCTGGAGTGCATGGGACAGGTGGATAAGTGCAGGGAATACCTATGGGTAAGGAAGTCCTGATTCTATATTGATAGTGAAGACATAAGAAAATGAAGATATGGATGAGTATCCAGTTATTAGAAAACAAATGAGGGATGTGTGAGTAGGTGCTGTACAATAACAGAGGAGGCAGACAAACAATGAGTTAAGGAAACTACCTTCATTCTTTTGCCAAGCTTAAAAATACTTTAAACAAAAATTCATACAAGTTCAACAGAAAGGAAAACAAATATAAAACTTTACAAATAAGTTAAACTGTTACATTTTTCAGTAGTTTAAGATATGGGTGTTTTTCTTTTTATCTTTAATTTTAATAGTGAGCATATGCTCCTACAAGGGAAAAATACACTTTAGAAAACTGCAGAGTCTACTTCTTCATTTTTTTGTTTTCTAAAACAAATACACTTCTTTTTTTAAAAAAAAAAATCTAGATAAACTGTTTAAATGATTTTTTTTGATCCAAAGATACTTTGTGTGGAGAAAAAATGTATTGGCATTTATATAAACATCCTTCATGTTGCTTCATTTTTTTTTTCTCATTGGGATATTACTCTTGTAATTTTGGTAGGGGAATATAAAGTATAAGAAACTGAATAAATAATCTGATGAACAGTAAAAATAAAATAAAATTAAATTAAAAAAATAAAGTATAAGAAACTTTAGGTGTATTCCTAGTTCTTCAAGCTTGCCTCTTATACCTGCTCTTATACGTTATCCGCTAATACTCTCTTCTTGACACATTCAATTTGGCTTTTTTGTGCCTTAACACTTAACTGAAACAACAATACAATTTACCCGTTCTTGGCCACCTTCCCAAGGCTAAATCTCTTTTTTCATTCTTCTTGACTTCAGTGTTGTTATCTGTGCAGTATGCTTCTCTTCTTCAAACAAATAACAGCAAAAAAGTTGTCTGAAGAAAATAATAGTATAAATTAGATAAAAGATTATCCTCTTCTAAACCACGGCACTGATCAATTGAATGGCCACTATACAAGCATTTGGAAGAAAGATGATTGGTTATTAATTTTTTTTGAGACTACAAATAATCTTTACTTTCCTCTTCTAAACCACGGCACTGATCAATTGAATGGCCCCTATACAAGCATTTGGAAGAGAGATGATAGGTTATTAATATTTTTTAGACTACAAACAATCTTTACTAGAAAATTTTATCCACCTACCTGTCTATTTGTGTAATCTTTGGTCCATTAGGCTATTACTACATGTGATATAATAAAAACACACCCTGATTTGGGTCTCACATTATTCCTTTAAGGTATATTTGGTTTACTATGTAGGTTGGCTTCCTACTCTGTAGGCAGGGAAGACACTAAATAATGACCTTTTAGTTTCTGGGCAGGTCCACAGGCCTCTCAGACATTTCCATAGCTGAGTGCCTTTTTCTTTAGTTCATTGACACAGGCACATGAATGTCTTATCTGGGTAGTCAATGTAGCTCTCTCCTTAACCCCTTGAAATCCACTATTCATCACCAGCTTCCCTGCTGCTGTGTCTTCCACGCCTTTACACAGGTTGTGCAGAGCAAAAGTTACCCCACGCTGGCTCTCTTTGTCTTTTGTATTCACAGAATACACTCACGTATCCTTTGACTTTACAAGCTTTGGGAAAGCAATCTTATCCCATCAAAAATTGGAGCAAAATATAACAAAACACTCCCCTGGCTCAGCAAATCAATAAGTAAGTTCATTGCTCTTACTCTCTCAATTTTGTAGTTGAGTGTGAGACTTTTTAGTTGAGAGTCCAAAGTACCCCCTATCTACAAGGACACGCACATCAATGTGGGATGATGCTGACGACTGATGCTTACTTTCTGTAGAATTAAGGTGAAGTAGTTATCTCCCCAAACTCCCCCAGTCAAAAGGAAGGAGTCATGGGTCCTCAGTATCAGCTATCTCCATAAAAGAAATATTTACAATTCTCTCCCACAGTTTTATTTATCTTTACTTTATCTGCCTAAAGTGTTTCATACACAACTTGTGAAATATATTCTCCAAGATTTCTTTTGGAGAAATATGCATACAGGGAAGCTCTATTGTACACTTACTTTGGTACCTAATATCTATTGTATTGGTACCGCAATAGAAATAAGACATAAATAGTTCTGTTTTCTGTCACACATATAACCAAACATTTTGTGGAGAAAAAAAATGTATTAGAAGAAATTGATCAGATTAAAGTTCTCCCTTGTGCTACTACTATAGACAAACTTACCCCAGAAGCATAGTCAATTACTACTCTGTTCTCTATCTCCATAATTCGTTATGAGAACATTACATGAATGGAGTCAGACAGTCCATTAAATTTTGGAATTGGCTTTTTCATTCAATGTAACACCTGCATTTATAAGTGGGTGTTAGTATTTTGGTGTATCTTTTGTGAAATATTTTAGAGGTTTCTCCAGGTGTTGCATTACACCTACATAACTGATCAGAGTCTACTATGTACACTTTAATAAGTTGAGTTTAAAGTAGAAATCATTCATCACTTCAAGTCTCTTAATCTTCTATTACAATATATATTATGAACCACATAAGAATATGCTTTTTGATTCAGCCATTAAACATAATTTAGAAACTCAAAAGGAGAAACAAAACCTTTTGTTCTTTCCATTGTTGTTTCTTCCATTCTGAGGTTCTAAGATGTCAGATTTTTCCATTCTTTTCTACTTATTAGTCTTTTTGTACATTCATTTAGAGTAGGTTTACTCATTACAAATTCTTAGTGTTTTTTTGTTTGTTTGTTTGTTTTTTGTGGGTGGGAATTATTTCCTTTTCATTTCATTGAATGTCGAATTCAGTTTTGACAGTTGTTTCTGTTTCAGAATTTGAAAAATGTTGTACCACTTCCTTCTGGGCTCCATGACTTCAGATAGAAGATGCTCTCATTCTGTTTTCCCCTAAATGTAAAATATCATTCATCTCTCATTGATTTCAAGATTTTTATATGTCTTTAGTTTTAGAGTTTGACTATAATGTGTTTTCATGAGGATATTTGAGGACTTATATTATTTAGGGTCCACTCTGCATCTTGAATCTGAAGGTTTTGCCAAATTTGGGAAATTATCAGCAATTTTTTATTTGAAATTATTTTCAGCCCCACTGATTTTATCTCCTTCTAGGACTCCAAGAAGATACATGTTAGGTCTTCTGTTATAGATCTACAGGTCTCTAATATCCTGCTCTTTTTTGTTGTTGTTCTATTTTTTTTATTATTTTATGTATTTAAAATATGTGGGTTTTGGTCTATTTTAATTGTTTAGGTTAAGTAATTTATATTTTCTATCTTTAAATTTGCTAATCTTTTCTTCTTACAAGAAGAATTTTTTCCTAGCTTTATTGACATATTATTGACATATAATATATGTAGGTTTAAGGTGTACAATGCATTGTTTTGATACATGTGTATAATAAAAAGGGATTATGTACCATAATAATGTTGATTAACACCTCCATTCTCTCACATAATTACCTTTGTGTGTGTGTGTGTGTGTGTGTGTGTGTGTGTGTGTGTGTGTGAGAGAGTGTAATAACATTTAAGATTTATTCCATTAACAATATCAAACAGTATTGTTAGTAACCGTCATTATATAGTACATTAGATCCCATGAATTTATTCATTTTATAGATGGAAATTTGTAGTCTTTGTCCAATATCTCCCCATTTCCTCCATTCCTCAGCTTCTGGCAGCTACCATTCTATTCTCTATTTCTATGAAATCAATTTTTTTAGATTCCAACATAAAAGTGAGACTATACACACTATATGACTTTCACTTTCTGACATGTAACAGCACATACCCTCAGATTTCATCCACGTTGCAACAAAGGCAAGATTTCCTCCTTTTTTATGTTTGAATAGCATATCATTGTATCTGTGTATAAAATACACATTTTCTTTATACAGTCATCTGTCAATACACTGGACACATAGGTTGTATGTCTTGGCTCTTGTAAATAATGCTGTAATAAACATGAAAGTGCAGGTATCTTTTTAAGATACCAATTTCAATATATATATTCTCCAGAAGTGGAATTGCTAGATCAAATAGAGGTTTAATTTTTAATTTTTCAAGAAAACTTCATAGCATTTTCAATAATGGCTCTACCAATTTACATTCTCATGAATAATGTACCTCACCAACACATTTTGAAAATAGCCATTCTAATAGAAGCAAGGTTACATGATATCTAACTGTAGTTTTGATTTGCATTGCCCTGATATTTAATAATATTAAACAACTTTTCATGTACCTGTTGACCATTCGTATAACCATCTTGGAAAAATACCTATTCCAGTTCCTTGTCCATTTTTAATTGGCTTTTTTTCTACAGAATTGTCCGAGTTCTTTATATATTTTGGATATTACCCCCTTCTCTGATAGGCGGTTTTCAAATATTTTCTCAAGTCTGTAGCTTACCTTTTCATTTTTCGTATTGATTCTTTCTTATGCAGAAGCCTTTGAGTTTGATGTTTTCCACTTGTTATTTTTTTGCTTCTGTTGCTTTCACTTTTAGCATCACATCCAAGAGATCATTGTCAAGACCAGTGTCAAGGAGCTTTTGCCTGTTTTGTTCTAATAATTTTGTAATTTCGAATCTTTAATTTAGGTCTTTAGTCCATTTTAAAGTTTAAACAAATTGTGATGCATCCAGTTGTGTCCTTTCTCAGGATTGCTTGGCTATTCAGCTTCTTTTGTGGTTACATACACATTTTAGGATTTTTTTCATATTTCTCTGAAAATGCTATTAGAATTTTGATTAGGATTGCATTGAATCTATAGTGTCTTCTACAATTATTTTTTTTATCAATGTTTTATAATTTTCAGTGTGTAGATCTTTCACCTCTTTGGTGTTTTCTTTTTCATTCCTAACTGTTTTATTATTTTTGATGCTATTGTAAGTGGACTTGGCTCCTTTTTAGATAATTCATTGTTAATGTATAGAAATGCAGTTGATTTCTATGCTGATTTTATATCCTGCAACATTACTGAATTTGTTCATTAGTTCTAACAGATTTTTGGTGGACTTCAGTATTTTCTACATAAGAGAATATCTGCAAACAGAGACAGTTTTACTTCTTTCTTTTTGAGTTAAATGCCTTTTGTATATTTTTCTTGTGTAATTGCTCTGAATAGGACTTCTAGTACTATGTTGAATAGCAGTGGAGAGAGAGGGCACTCTTATTTTATTACTGATTTTAAGAAAAATTTACAACCTTTCACCATTCATTATGATGTTAGCTGTTATTTGTCATGTATACCCAATTGGTTGAGAGTTTTTATTAATGTAGAATATTTAATTTTTAATACTTTTCTGCATCTACTCAGGTGATTACATGCATTTTTATCTTTTATTTTATTAATGTGGTATACAATATTTATTGATTTGTACATGTGCAACTAGCCTTGTATCAAGGGATTTATTCCACTGGATCATGGTATATTATCTTATTAATGTGCTGTTTTATTTGATTTGCTGGTGTTTGTTCAGAACTTTTGCATCTGTACTTACCATGGATGTTAGTTGGTAGTTTTTTCCCCTTTTAGTGTCCTCATCCGGCTTTGGTATCAGGGTGATGCTGGCCTTGTAAAATAAGTTTGGGAGTATTTCCTCCTCATTCATTTTTTGGAATAGTTTGAGGTTTGGTGTTAATTCTTTTGTGAATATTTGGTAGAATTCACCAGTGAAACCATTGATTCCTGGGCTTTTCTTTGTTTGGAGTTATTGTTGTTGTTGTTTTTTATTACTGTTTTAATATCTTTCTCATATTGGCCTGCTTGAATTTTTCCCCCTCCATGATTTAGTCCTGTAGGTTCTATGTTTCAAGAAATTTATTCATTTTTAGATTACCCATTTTGTTGGCACATAATTGCTCATAGTAGTCTCTTACGATTTTTGTATTTCTGGGGCATCTGATATAGTGTGTTTTCTTTCATTTCTGATTTTAGTTATTTTCATCTTTTCTTTTTTTCTTAGCTAGTTTAGCTTCATATTGGTCAATTTTTGTGTATCTTTTTTAAAAACAGCTCTTATATTTATCAATCTCTATTGTTTTTCTGATTTCTCTTTAATTGACTTTTGTTATTTCTTTCCTTCTGCAAACTTTGGGCTACTGTGTTTTCTTCCCCCAAGTTTCTTGAAATGCAAATTTAGAATATTTATTTATGATCTTTCTTTTTTCTTGATGTAGGCATTTATTGCTATAATTATGCCCTCTTTGAAATGCTTTTGTTGCATCCCATAAGTTTTGGTGTATATGTATCCATTTTTGTTTGTTACAAGATTTTTTTAGACTCCACTTTTGATTTCTTCTTTGTTCTAGTGGTTATGTGTTCTTTAATTTCCACACATTTGTAAATTTGCTGTTTGTTGTTGTTGTTTTCTAGTTTTATGCCATCATGTTTGGAAAAGATATTAGGTATAATTTTAATCTTAAATTTTCTACGGCTTTTTTTGGCTTATCACATGATATATTCTGGAGGATGTTTGCTTGAGAAGAATGCATATTCTGTTGCTGTTGGGTGAAGTGTTCTGTATATGTCTGTTAGACCATTTGTTCTGAGGTATCCTGCTGGAATTTTTTCCCCCTCCATGATCAAGAAATTTATTCATTTTTATATTACCCAATTTGTTGCACATAATTGCTCATAGTAGTCTCTTAGGATTCTTTGAATTTCCGGGGCATCTGATAATAGTGTGTTTCCTTTCATTTCTGATTTTAGTTATTTTCATCTTTTCTTTTTTTCTTAGCTAGTTTAGCTTAAGATTGGTCAATTTTTGTGTATCTTTTTAAAAAACAGCTCATATTTATCAATCTCCATTGTTTTTCTTATTTCTATTTAATTGACTTCTTTGTTATTTCTTTCCTTCTACAAACTTTGGGCTACTGTGTTTTCTTCCCCCAAGTTTCTTGAAATGCAAATTTAGAATATTTATTTATGATCTTTCTTTTTTCTTGATGTAGGCATTTATTGCTATAATTATGCCCTCTTTGAAATGCTTTTGTTGCATCCCATAAGTTTTGGTGTATATGTATCCATTTTTGTTTGTTACAAGATTTTTTTAGACTCCACTTTTGATTTCTTCTTTGTTCTAGTGGTTATGTGTTCTTTAATTTCCACACATTTGTAAATTTGCTGTTTGTTGTTGTTGTTTTCTAGTTTTATGCCATCATGTTTGGAAAAGATATTAGGTATAATTTTAATCTTAAATTTTCTACGGCTTTTTTTGGCTTATCACATGATATATTCTGGAGGATGTTTGCTTGAGAAGAATGCATATTCTGTTGCTGTTGGGTGAAGTGTTCTGTATATGTCTGTTAGACCATTTGTTCTGAGGTATCATTCAAGTTCAGTGTTTCCTTATTGACTTTCTGTCTGGATGATCTATCTGTTGTTGATAGTGGGTATTGAAGATCCCTATTATTGTCGTACTGTTGTCTAAATCTCTCTTGAGATCTGCTAGTATTTGGTTAATATATTTAGTTGTTCCAATGTTAGGAACATATATATTTTAGTTGTTATATCCTCTTGATGAATTGAACTCTTTATCGTTATGTATTGATCTTCTGTTTGGAAAAGATATTAGGTATAATTTTAATCTTAAAGTTTCTATGGCTTTTTTTTTTGGCTTATCACATGATATATTATGAAGGATGTTTGCTTGAGAAGAATGCATATTCTGTTGCTGTTGGGTGAAGTGTTCTGTATATGTCTGTTAGACCATTTGTTCTGAGGTATCATTCAAGTTCAATGTTTCCTTATTGACTTTCTGTCTGGATGATCTATATGTTGTTGATAGTGGGTATTGAAGATCCCTATTATTATTGTACTGTTGTCTAAATCTCCTTTCAGATCTGCTAGTATTTGGTTAATATATTTAGGTGCTCCAATGTTAAGAGCATATATATTTCAGTTGTTGTATCCTCTTGATGAATTGAACTCTATCGTTATGTATTGATCTTTTTTGTCTCTTCCTTCAGTTTTTGATATAAAATCTATTTTGTTTGATATAATTATAGCTATTCTTGTTCTCTTGGTTTTCATTTTCATGGACTATCTTTTGCTGTTCTTTTACTTTGAACCTATGTGTATCCTTAAAGCTGAAGTTAATTTCTTGTAGGAAGCATATAGTTGGGTCTTATTTTTGAATCCATTCAGTGACTCATGTCTTTTGATTGAGAAATTCAACTTATTTTTATTTAAAGTAATAAGTGGCCCAATGCATGGATTCGTGCACATTGAAAGGAAATTAATTAGAAGGTGGCCGGTGGGGTGGGACTGGGCGAGACAGGCTGGGCAGGCCCTAAAGCCAACTTGCCCTGGTCCCTCCCCGGCCAGCCACACCTGGGGCACAGCTCAGCGGGCGAGACAGGCTGGACAGGCCCTGGAGCCAACCTCCTCTGATCCCTCCCTTGCCAGCCGCACCTGGGGCACAGCTCAACAGTAAACCAGATTTGGGGCCGACAGTGCCCCAGCAACAACATAACCCAAGGCCGAAGGTGGAATCGCATGGCCCTGCGAGGAATCGGGCTCCCTCCTCTTTAGTTCCAGGGTGCATCACCCAAGAACCGCAGGGTCAACCTCGTTCTGTAGTGAAGTGGAATCGCATGGCCCTGCGAGGAATCGGGCTCCCTCATCTTTGCTTCCGGGGTGCGTCACCTGGGAACCACCACTGCCAAGTCTCTGTAGCTCAGCAGCCTCGGCAATGAGCGTCTGCCCCCTGGTGGTCAGTGCATGTCATACCTAACGGTCCGTTGGACAGTCGGATGGTCACTTAGCCTTTTATATATATAGAATGTAGGTAAGGACTTACTAATGCCATCTTAGTCATTCTTTTCTAGCTGTTATATTGTTCCTTTATTCCTTCCTCTTATGTTACCTTTTTTAATTGATTTTCTGTAGTGGCATGCTTTGCTTTTTTCTCTGTCTTTTGTGTAGATTTTTGCTTTGTTGTTTCCATGAGGCTAACATAAGACATATTATTTCCATGTAAAATATCTTACAAAAACAAGATGTTTTATTTTAAGCTGATAACAACTTAACTTAGGTTACATAAAATTTCTATCCTTTATATCTCCCTTCCATATTTTACATTTGATGTTACAATTTACCTTTATGTATATTGTATATTCTTAACATTACAGGTATATTTACATTTATCAGTATGGTTTATATTCTCATATGTTTTCATGTTATTACTTAGCATCCTTTCATTTTAGCTTAAAGAACTTCTGTTAGTATTTCTTATAGGGCAAGTCTTTTTTTAAGAAAGTCTTTATCTCTTCTTTATTTATGAAAAAAAAAACTTTTTTGTGTAATGTTCTTTTGGTTGCAGATTTAATCATTCAATACTTGGAAGAAAACATTTTACAGACTACTGACCTACATGATTTTTGTTGAGAAATATACTGATAGCCTTAATCAGATTCCTTTATATGTGAGAATTTTTTTTTTTTTTACTTTGTTCTCCTCTGACTGGATGATTTCAAATGACCTGTCTTTTCACTGTGCCAAGCACAGCAGGATCAACCTCATTCTGTAGTGAGGGCTTCCCCCAACATAGGGCCAGGCCCCAACATTTAGCCACTTGTATCATTATCCGTGGTCTCACCTGCCCCAATTTCTAATGGAGCCACCAAGCCTGATCTTCCGGGGAGGCTACCACCTCCCGAACCCTTGCAAGGCATCTGCCTCATTATTTCCTGGGACCAACAGTAGTCAATGGTCACCCAAATGATATATTGTTGCCTCTTTGGTGGTCCCTGTTTCCCAGATATCCTCCCACATTTCCTGTCCTCAGACGAGGCGATGTCCTATCATCTACTCTTATTCCTGCCATCGTGGCAACCACAAAGCCAAGCCTTTAAAGACAGCCCAGCTGTCTATTCCAGTGGCCAAAGGGCCAGGGTTTTTTTGGTCAAAACCATCCAGACCACTTGAAATTCAGCACATTGGCTATTTTGCCAAATTTCAGAATCGAACCACAGTTCATCAGCATCTGAACAGACTAGGGAGTAGCTCCTCCATAGGAGCTTCATCCTTTGCCACATTTTCATAAATCACAGGTCTCAATATGATTTGTGACTACTGGGACAGGAGGCTGGTACTTACAGCTGCCCGCTGTTCCAGAGAGGTCTCCCCCACCTCCCTTTGCTAAAGCTGGTGTTTGCGCCACTCCCGACTTGGGCTTGGTTAGTCAAATCCTAAGCCAACCGGCTATAGGATAAGCTGTCTTTACAAGCATTTATCCTTTGCTGATGGGGGTGGAGGTGGTACCATGGGTTTCTTCACCTTGTTTGTCTGGAATAAGATGGTTATTATCTAAAAGTCATTGCCTTTCTGGGTTGTCTTTTTTCTGGTTCTTAGGGAGAGCAGGGTTTTCTTGTTGTTATTATTTATATTGGCTTTTCCAAGTTGCTCTGTTTGTTTTTGTGGTGTTTGTTTGTTTGTTTGTTTGTTTTTGTTGTTTGTACCAAGTCTGGAATATATGGAGGCAAAAAGTAAAAATTAAAAAAAAAAATGAGGTGTAATGGTCAGCTTTATGTGTCAACATGGCTTGCTATAGTACCCAGTGCAACCACAAAGCCAAGCCTTTAAAGACAGCCCAGCTGTCTATTCCAGTGGCCAAAGGGCCAGGGTTTTTTTTGGTCAAAACCATCCAGACCACTTGAAATTCAGCACATTGGCTATTTTGCCAAATTCCAGACTTGAACCACAGTTCATCAGCATCTAAAGAGACTAGGGAGTAGCTCCTCCATAGGAGCTTCATCCTTTGCCACATTTTCATAAATCACAGGTCCCAATATGATTGTGACAACTGGGACAGGCAGCTGGTACTTACAGCTGCCCGCTGTTCCAGATAGGCCCCCCACCCCTCTTTGCTAAAGCTGGTGTTGCGCCACTCCTGACTTGGGCTTGGCAGCTTCATCCTTTGCCACATTTTCATAAATCACAGGTCTCAATATGATTTGTGACTACTGGGACAGGAGGCTGGTACTTACAGCTGCCCGCTGTTCCAGAGAGGTCTCCCCCACCTCCCTTTGCTAAAGCTGGTGTTTGCGCCACTCCCGACTTGGGCTTGGTTAGTCAAATCCTAAGCCAACCGGCTATAGGATAAGCTGTCTTTACAAGCATTTATCCTTTGCTGATGGGGGTGGAGGTGGTACCATGGGTTTCTTCACCTTGTTTGTCTGGAATAAGATGGTTATTATCTAAAAGTCATTGCCTTTCTGGGTTGTCTTTTTTCTGGTTCTTAGGGAGAGCAGGGTTTTCTTGTTGTTATTATTTATATTGGCTTTTCCAAGTTGCTCTGTTTGTTTTTGTGGTGTTTGTTTGTTTGTTTGTTTGTTTTTGTTGTTTGTACCAAGTCTGGAATATATGGAGGCAAAAAGTAAAAATTAAAAAAAAAAATGAGGTGTAATGGTCAGCTTTATGTGTCAACATGGCTTGCTATAGTACCCAGTTTTTCAATCAAATGTTAATCTCAGTGTTACTATGTAGTTATTTTCTACATGAGATTACAATATAATCAATTTACTTAAAGTAAGGAAGATTATTCTAGGTAACCTGAGTAGTATGAATTCAATAAGCTGAAAGGCAGTAAAAGCAACATTGAGGCTTCCTCGAATAAAAAAATTCTGTGTGTGGATGCTGTTTGAGCTTATATGTGACTGTTCCAGTCTGCATTTCCTGATGGTCTTCTCTATGGATTTTGAAATTTCCAAGCCAGCCTTTATAATCATATAAGCCGATTCCTCACAATAAATGTTTTGCTATAAGGAAGTTGTATAGTGCTTAAGAAATGTCTAAAACCATGGAAGTGACTTAGAATTGGATAAGGGGTAGGGGATGGAAGAATTTTAGGAAGCATCATAGAAAAAAACAAAAAACCTAGCTTGCCTTGACCAGACTGTTGGTAAAAATGTGGATGTTAAAGACCTCCAGTGAGGACTCTGGAAACTTAGGAGCATGGTAGAGAAATCCTGTTTCCTGTATTGTCTTACAAAATCCATTTATCATTATAAGCACAGTTTTGGCAGAAATACGAATGTTGAAGATTATTCTGATGAGCACTCAAAAAGAAATAAAGAACATGTTACTGGAAACTGGAGGAAAGGAGATCCTTATTATGAAGTAGAGAAAGCATAGCTGAATTGAGTACTATTCACCCAGAAGCCAGTTTTGTAAGTCATGAACTTGGTATTTAGCTGAGGAAATTTCCAAGAACATATTTCAAGGTTGAAGTCCTAACTTCCAATACTTCAGAATGTGACCTTATTTGGAGATAGGGTCTTTCTGGAGGTAATCAGGTTAAAGTGAGATCATGAAGATGGGCTCTAATGCAGTATGACTGATGCCCTTAAAAAAAGAAGGAAATTTGGCCCAGACCAGTTTGGCTCAGTGGATAGAGCATTGGCCTGCGGACTGAAGGGTCCCAGGTTCAATTCCGGTAAAGGGCATGTACCTTGGTTGCGGGCACATCCCCAGTGGGGGGTTTGCAGGAAGCAGCTGATCGGTGTTTCTCTCTCATTGATGTTTCTAACTCTCTATTCCCCTTCTTTCCTCTCTGTAAAAAATCAATAAAACATTAAATGTTAGTATAATAATGGTATTGTGTTTATGTAAGAAAATATCATTATATAAAAAAAGAAGGAAATTTGGGCACAGGCATGCACACAGAAACGATGCCAATGAGATACTATAAGAGGTCTGCAACAGATCCTGCTCTCACATCCTCCCAGAAGTAACCAACTCTGCCAACACCATGATTTTGAACTTCTAGCCTCCAGGATTGTGAGATAATAACTTTTTGTTTATTTGTTTGTTTAACAAAAAATCCCTCCAATGTGTAATACTTTATCGTGGCAGCCCTAGAACACTAATGCATACAGAGAATGAATTTCAAAGAATGGGTAGAGAAAGGGATATGGTAATTAGATAGTCTTTTTCAGCCATTTGATCCTCCCAACCAGTATCTGCCATGTGTCTGATGTCCTCAACCTTGCTGCTTTTTATTCAGCCTAGCATTTCACTGGAAATTAATAATCTTACTATTTAAATTATTTTGTGCCGTGGACACTGTATAGATATAAGCAGGCCCTGGAGTCAAATTTCCTGGGTTTGCATCCTGACTCCAACATCTATTCTGTGTGTGTCTCATTTGGCAAGTAATTTACTGCCTTGTGCTTCAGTTTCCACATCTTTAAAAAGTTCACAGCAATAGTCTAACTCCTAATATTCCATCGAGGATAAAATGAGATCATCAAAATTAAATGCTAAGCATAGTTTTCTTTTATGTCCCCTTTTTTAAACTTTATTATACTCTCTTGGAAAAGACTCAAACTCACTTCTGTGGCTGTTGCACCTGGTGAACAGTAATGATTGAGAGCATGGATTTTAGAGTAGATGAGCCAGTGCTTAAATATCGGCTATGCTATTTAGTTGGTTTGTGATCAAGAGTAAATTATTAAATGTCAGATTTGTTGTGGGTTTTAGATAAAAATGGTGATATAAAGTATTCAGCTGTTGCTGGACACATAGTAGTATTCAATATTTAGTAAATATTTTGGGTACAACCCAAGCTTTGCTTCAAAGTCAGCTATTTCTTGTGATTCATCACATATAGAGCTGAGGTCAGCTGTTTGTACTAACTTTAATTTTGATACCCTTCCTCCAATTTTGGCTCATTTAATTCAGGCTTTTCAAAAATTCCATGATGAGCAATCATTCCTCCTCCTGTGTGTCTGCCCTCATTTTCATCACATCACAAATTAACCACAACTTCTGAGCTTTTAAAGACCTATCTCTATTCATACCTGACCCTTGGTCTCCAGAATCCTATAATTTCCTGGCTTGTTCTTATGTCACAAGCGCATACTTCCTTATAGAATTGTTTCTAATGATTTCCTTCTTCAATGTCTTTTTCTTTCATTAATTTTCATGTTGCGTTTTCAAATAGCCTTCAGTTTATCAGTTATTTGACATTCATTCTCTCCTATTCCAAGAACAGTTTGAAGAGATTTCTCTCAGAAGTGCCTCTTTAGGCTCATTACATTGAGGATTTAGAAACTATTGTTTTCTCAGTCGTGATTTATGCCACCATTCTTAACATGTAGCCTTATAGATTTAAATTTAATTTTTAAATATATTTGTTTTTAAGTGTTGTTAATGGCTGAATTTTTGTTACTCTCCCAAATGAATATATTGAAGTCCCAACTCCCCAGTACCTCATAATATGACTATATTTAGAGATAGGGCCATTAAAATGTAATCATGGACCCTGGTTGGTGTTTCTCAGGGGTTAATGTGTGAGCCCATGCTCTGAAGGACACAGGGTTTGATCCCCTGCAAGATCACAGACCTGGTTTTCGGGTTTGATTCCCAGTTCTGGTTAGGTTGTGTGTGGAAGGCAACCAATCAATGTGTCTCTCTCACATCAATGTTTTACTCTCTCTCTCTCTCCCTTTCCCCTTCCCCTAAATTTCCAAGAACATATTTCAAGGTTGAAGTCCTAACTTCCAATACTTCAGAATGTGACCTTATTTGGAGATAGGGTCTTTCTGGAGGTAATCAGGTTAAAGTGAGATCATGAAGACGGGCTCTAATGCAGTATGACTGATGCCCTTAAAAAAAGAAGGAAATTTGGCCCAGACCAGTTTGGCTCAGTGGATAGAGCATTGGCCTGCGGACTGAAGGGTCCCAGGTTCAATTCCGGTAAAGGGCATGTACCTTGGTTGCGGGCACATCCCCAGTGGGGGGTTTGCAGGAAGCAGCTGATCGGTGTTTCTCTCTCATTGATGTTTCTAACTCTCTATTCCCCTTCTTTCCTCTCTGTAAAAAATCAATAAAACATTAAATGTTAGTATAATAATGGTATTGTGTTTATGTAAGAAAATATCATTATATAAAAAAAGAAGGAAATTTGGGCACAGGCATGCACACAGAAACGATGCCAATGAGATACTATAAGAGGTCTGCAACAGATCCTGCTCTCACATCCTCCCAGAAGTAACCAACTCTGCCAACACCATGATTTTGAACTTCTAGCCTCCAGGATTGTGAGATAATAACTTTTTGTTTATTTGTTTGTTTAACAAAAAATCCCTCCAATGTGCAATACTTTATCGTGGCAGCCCTAGAACACTAATGCATACAGAGAATGAATTTCAAAGAATGGGTAGAGAAAGGGATATGGTAATTAGACAGTCTTTTTCAGCCATTTGATCCTCCCAACCAGTATCTGCCATGTGTCTGATGTCCTCAACCTTGCTGCTTTTTATTCAGCCTAGCATTTCACTGGAAATTAATAATCTTACTATTTAAATTATTTTGTGCCGTGGACACTGTATAGATATAAGCAGGCCCTGGAGTCAAATTTCCTGGGTTTGCATCCTGACTCCAACATCTATTCTGTGTGTGTCTCATTTGGCAAGTAATTTACTGCCTTGTGCTTCAGTTTCCACATCTTTAAAAAGTTCACAGCAATAGTCTAACTCCTAATATTCCATCGAGGATAAAATGAGATCATCAAAATTAAATGCTAAGCATAGTTTTCTTTTATGTCCCCTTTTTTAAACTTTATTATACTCTCTTGGAAAAGACTCAAACTCACTTCTGTGGCTGTTGCACCTGGTGAACAGTAATGATTGAGAGCATGGATTTTAGAGTAGATGAGCCAGTGCTTAAATATCGGCTATGCTATTTAGTTGGTTTGTGTTCAAGAGTAAATTATTAAATGTCAGATTTGTTGTGGGTTTTAGATAAAAATGGTGATATAAAGTATTCAGCTGTTGCTGGACACATAGTAGTATTCAATATTTAGTAAATATTTTGGGTACAACCCAAGCTTTGCTTCAAAGTCAGCTATTTCTTGTGATTCATCACATATAGAGCTGAGGTCAGCTGTTTGTACCAACTTTAATTTTGATACCCTTCCTCCAATTTTGGCTCATTTAATTCAGGCTTTTCAAAAATTCCATGATGAGCAATCATTCCTCCTCCTGTGTGTCTGCCCTCATTTTCATCACATCACAAATTAACCACAACTTCTGAGCTTTTAAAGACCTATCTCTATTCATACCTGACCCTTGGTCTCCAGAATCCTATAATTTCCTGGCTTGTTCTTATGTCACAAGCGCATACTTCCTTATAGAATTGTTTCTAATGATTTCCTTCTTCAATGTCTTTTTCTTTCATTAATTTTCATGTTGCGTTTTCAAATAGCCTTCAGTTTATCAGTTATTTGACATTCATTCTCTCCTATTCCAAGAACAGTTTGAAGAGATTTCTCTCAGAAGTGCCTCTTTAGGCTCATTACATTGAGGATTTAGAAACTATTGTTTTCTCAGTCGTGATTTATGCCACCATTCTTAACATGTAGCCTTATAGATTTAAATTTAATTTTTAAATATATTTGTTTTTAAGTGTTGTTAATGGCTGAATTTTTGTTACTCTCCCAAATTCATATATTGAAGTTCCAACTCCCCAGTACCTCATAATATGACTGTATTTAGAGATAGGGCCTTTAAAATGTAATCGTGGACCCTGGTTGGTGTTTCTCAGGGGTTAGTTCATGAGCCCATGTTCTGAAGGACCCAGGGTTTGATCCCCTGCCAAGGTCACAGACCTGGTTTTTGGGTTTGATTCCCAGTTCTGGTTAGGTTGTGTGTGGAAGGCAACCAATCAATGTGTCTCTCTCACATCAATGTTTTACTCTCTCTCTCTCCCTTTCCCCTTCCCCTTCCTTCCACTCTATTTTTCTTTAAATTGATCTCAGAGAGGAAGGGAGAGGGAGTTTTACAGAGAGGAAGGGAGAGGGAGAGAGATAGAAACATCAATGATTGGCGGACTTCTGCCTGCCCTCTACTAGGGATCAAGCCCGCAACCCAGGCATGTGCCCTGACTGGGAATCAAACCATAATCTCCTTGTTCATAGGTCCATGCTCAACCCCTAAACCACACTGTTTGGGCCCTTCTACTCTCTTTAAAAAATCAGTGGAGAAAATATCTTTGGGTGAGGAATTAAAACAACAAAAGATGTAATCAGGGTAAAATGAGATCATATATTGGGCCATACTCCAATATGACTAGTGCTCTTAAAGGAAGAGATTAGAACACAGACACACAACAATGTGAAGATACAGAAGATGGCAATCTATAATCCAAGGAGATAGGCATTAGAAGAAACCAACTCTGACTACACAATTACTGTCAACCCTCCAGAATAATGAAAAGATCAAGCCTGCAACCTAGGCATGTGCCCTGACTGGGAATCAAACCATAATCTCCTTGTTCATAAGTCCATGCTCAACCCCTGAACCACACTGTCTGGGCCCTTCAAATCTCTTTAAAAAACAGTGGAGAAAATATCCTTGGGTGAGGAATTAAAACAACAAAAGATGTAATCATGGTAAAATGAGATCATATGTTGGGCCTTTCTCCAATATGACTAGTGTCCTTAAAGGAAGAGATTAGAACACAGACACACAACAATTTGAAAATACAGAAGATGGCAATCTATAATCCAAGGAGACAGGCATTAGAAGAAACCAACTCTGACCACATAATTACTGTCAACCCTCCAGAATAATGAAATACTAATTTTCTGTTCTTTAAGCATCTCAATCTGTGGTATCCTATCTAATAATAGAGAAAGCCATCTTAGGCCCGATCCCCTGGGGAGCAGTCCTAAGCCAGCAGGTGGACATCCCCCAAGGGGTCCCACACTTCGAGAGAGCACAGGCCGGGCTGAGGGACCCCCCCTCCCCCGAGTGCACAAGTTTTTGTGCACCAGGCCTCTAGTATGTTATGAAAGCCCTAGCAAGCTAATACAAAAATTTTATGCGTATACACAAAATAAGATATCTTTTGTTTTTCTTTTGTAGAAAAGTTTATCTTTGTAGAATGATAGAAGTCATTATCTGCCCCAATCAGTGAATAGTGCACATGGTCCCATGAAAAAGCAAATTGATAACACAAAAGATAATATTGATTGTTGCTAATTCTAACTTTATTTGAATTTGTGTTTAGATGGAGGCTTCTCAGTTCAGGGTTTTTCCTCTTAAATTATGGCACTATTCATACTGTTGATTAAAGACTGGGCTTCAAATGGCAAAATTTGAATTATTTAGTATGGCTGATATTGAAGTAAATAAGATAATACAAATTTAACAGGAAATTTTGGAAGAATTTTTTTAAATACTAAAAATATTGTATAAGCAGTTCTGAATTACCCAATAAATAAATAAAACATGGCAAAAAAGAAAATTAGGAATTGCTAAACTTATACAAAGATATGCAATCATAAAATTTAGAAAGTATTTTAATTAGGTATACTTGCAATTTTTTGTCTTAATTTTGAATATTGTACGTCTTTTGACAAGGACAATAAATTTCTTCCAAGCTTAGCATTTTCTGGAAATCCTGGTTTAGCCCTGCATGCAAACTATCCATCAGAGTATATGGAAAACATTTTTCAGTCTTTTGTTTTTTGTTTGTTCCTCCCAAGATTTGGGGTTATTTTCTAAGAAAAGTAACCAGCCTTCTAGCATGATCTACTTCCAGCTTCGCTTTTATAATTTCCAGTTAGTCTTATAACTTCAAGTTTTTCCCTTTTACAAAAACTATTCTATATAATAAAAGCCCAGCGACCGAATGGCGGAACGACCAGAACAACTGGTTGACCAGTCGCTATGACAGGCTCTGACCACCAGGGAGCAGACGCTCAATGCGGGAGCTGTCCCCTGGTGGTCAGTGCACTCCCACAGTGGGAGGGCTGCTGGGCTGACCGGGATGAGTGGCGCTCCCACAGTGGGAGCAGTTGCTCCAAGAGCGGGTCCACAGCTGCTCGGCTGACCAGGAAGAGCGGGGCTCCCACAGCAGGCCAATCCCTGTAGGCCACATACCCCAGCAGTGCACAAATCCTGTGCAACTGGCCTCTAGTTCTTCTATAATTGTCAGAGTAATCTATTCACATTAAAAATCTAACTAGAGGCCCAGTGCATGAAATTCATGCACTCAGGGTGGGGGTCCCCCAGCCTGGCCTGTGCCCTCTCACAGTGCAGGAGCCCCACGATTGATCACCACAAAGAGGTAGGCCCCACCCACCCATCCAGGGTGTTGCTCCAAGAGCGGGTCCACAGCTGCTCGGCTGACCAGGAAGAGCGGGGCTCCCACAGCAGGCCAATCCCTGTAGGCCACATACCCCAGCAGTGCACAAATCCTGTGCAACTGGCCTCTAGTTCTTCTATAATTGTCAGAGTAATCTATTCACATTAAAAATCTAACTAGAGGCCCAGTGCATGAAATTCATGCACTCAGGGTGGGGGTCCCCCAGCCTGGCCTGTGCCCTCTCACAGTGCAGGAGCCCCACGATTGATCACCACAAAGAGGTAGGCCCCACCCACCCATCCAGGGTTCCTCAATGGATTTCCCCAAAGAGGTAGGCCGGAGCTGGAAATCCAACCTCTGCGGTGGGCACGCAGGGCCATGGGAAACCCGTCTCCTCTGTGCTTGCAGCCAGCTTGTGATGGCATGACAACTACTTAGCCTTTTATTAGTAAGGATATGAGATCATGTGATGTTGCACAAATTTTTGTGCACCGGGCCTCTAGTATGTTATGAAAGCCCTAGCAAACTAATACAAAAATTGTATGCGTATACACAAAATAAGATACCTTTTGTTTTTCTTTTGGAGAAAACTTTATCTTTGTAGAATGATGGAAGTCATTATCTGCCCCAATCAGTGAATAGTGCACTTAGTCCCATGCAAAAGCAAATTTCTTTTTAATACTTATAAATTTCTTCCTCTAACTCTGCTGAGCTTCATCTGAAGACCTTGATACAGTTTATAAGCCTGATGCACCCAGGTTTTCTTTGCTTTGTTAGGGAGGCTCAAAGTCTGCATTTTATTTAGTCTCCAAGGTAACTAAAATGCAGGTAATCTGTAGACACAATGAAAAATACCAGATAAAATCAAAGCCCTCATGGTTTATTGTTTCCTTACATGGTTTTGTTGCTTTATTTGAATTTGTGTTTAGATGGAGGCTTCTCAGTTCAGGGTTTCTCCTCTTAAATTATGGTACTATTCTTACTGTTGATTGAAAACTGGGCTTCAAATGGCCAAATTTGAATTATTTAGTATGGCTGATATTGAAGTAAATAAGATAATACAAATTTAACAGGAAATTTTGGAAGAAGTTTTTTAAATACTAAAAATATTTATAAGCAGTTCTGAATTACCCAATAAGTAAATAAAACATGCCAAAGAAGAAAATTAGGAATTTCTAAACTTATACAAAGATATGCAATCATAAAATTTACAAAGTATTTTAATTTAGGTATACTTGCAATTATTTGTCTTAATTTTGAATATTGTATTTCTTTTGACAAGGACAATAAATTTCTTCCAAGCTTAGCACTTTCTGGAAACCCTGGTTTAGTCCTGCATGCAAATTATCTATCAGAGTAGAGGGAAAACATTTTTCAGGCTTTTGTTTTTTGTTTGTTCCTCCCAAGATTTGGGCTTATTTTCTAAGAAAAGTAACCAGCCTTCCAGCATGCTCTACTTCCAGCTTCGGTTTTATAATTTCCAGTTAGTCTTATAACTTCAAGTTTTTCCTTTTATAAAAACTATCCTATATAATAAAAGCCCAGTGACTGAATGGTGGAACGACCAGAACGACTGGTCAACCAGTTGCTATGATGCCCACTGACGGGAAGACGCTCAATGCGGGAGCTGTCCCCTGGTGGTCAGTGCACTCCCACAGTGGGAGGGCTGCTGGGCTGACCGGGATGAGTGGCGCTCCCACAGTGGGAGCAGTTGCTCCAAGAGCGGGTCCACAGCTGCTCGGCTGACCAGGAAGAGCGGGGCTCCCACAGCAGGCCAATCCCTGTAGGCCACATACCCCAGCAGTGCACAAATCCTGTGCAACTGGCCTCTAGTTCTTCTATAATTGTCAGAGTAATCTATTCACATTAAAAATCTAACTAGAGGCCCAGTGCATGAAATTCATGCACTCAGGGTGGGGGTCCCCCAGCCTGGCCTGTGCCCTCTCACAGTGCAGGAGCCCCACGATTGATCACCCCAAAGAGGTAGGCCTGCCCACCCATCTGGGGTTCCTTGATGGATTGCCCCAAAGAGGTAGACCAGAGCTGGAAATCCCACCTCCACGGTGGGCACACGGGGCCGTGGGAAGCCCACCTCTGCTGTGCGTGCAGCCATCTTGTGATGGCATGAGAGCATCATGCATGAGGGCGTGACAACTACTTAGCCTTTTATTCGTAAGGATATGAGATCATGTGATGTCCCCTACTTAAGACTTTTTAATACTTATAAATTTCTTCCAACTCTGCTTGCTGAGCTTCATCTGAAGACCTTGATACAGTTTATAAGCCTGATGCACCCAGGTTTTCTTTGCTTTGTTAGGGAGGCTCAAAGTCTGCATTTTATTTAGTCTCCAAGGTAACTAAAATGCAGGTAATCTGTAGACACAATGAAAAATACCAGATAAAATCAAAGCCCTCATGGTTTATTGTTTCCTTACAATGGTTTTGTTGCTATTTCCTATTTTACATTATTTATTCTCAGACCAAAACCACTGATAGTGTCTGCATGTTCTATTCCAAGTCAAGCCTCTTTGAATTTTGCTAATTTCATGGCCTGTGTTAAACTTTTTCCACTCCCCTTTCTATGTTTAACTGCTATTCATTTTCTTGTTGTAAATATACCAGAATATTAAATATGTGACCATTTCACATGATCTATTTTTCATCAACTATCCTTTGTAGGTTAAGAAACCATCTTCTTTGTTTTCTTCATTTATAATTTTTTTCAACTTTTACCATTTGATGTTGCCAATATCTCTTTAATTTTCTGTCTCATTTATCAGATAGTGAATAGTATTCTAGAAGATGATGATATTTAAATGTTTGTATCTCTAGTGCTTGGTAAAATACCTTGCATGGCAGGCATTCAATACATCTTGGTTGAAATACACTGCTTTTTTTAATTTAATAAATTATATAAACCATCACACACAGATATTCTACCACATTTTTAATCTTTTTCACATATATAATATAATATTACACTATAATAATAAAACTCTTATTTTGCTACAGAACATAAATGGTCTTATTAGACCAGATTTTATGTCTTCAAATGCACATTCTGTTTACTCAAAGGATGGGTACTTAGGAGTAAAAGTTGGCAGCAGTTTAATAGAAAATAGCCACCGTAACTTTACAATTTTTGGCATGAAAGCTAAGAAATAACTATGTCTTATTTGTATGTACATAGAGAATCTAGGTCACTAGACACTCCTTACTTAGATTGAAGCTGGGCCAAGGTATAGGCCAACCAGCCTGCTCTCTAGCAAAATGTGCCATGGGATGCTTAATGACCACAAAAGGTCAGAACTTCAGCTTTATGTCTCATCCAATAAGATTGCTTGTCTCTCAAGACACTAAAATAAAGAGTGAGTCATAAGGAAATCAATAGTGTTATATTCAAACAAGGCTATTTAGACCAAAACATATTCCATTTGCTCATTAGCCATGGAGCCAAAATGGGCGGGTGGTAGGAGTAAAACTGCACACAATGGAACTGCAGCTTCCCACTGCCGGGTGAAGGCTCCGAAGTGCATGCAATTCAATGTAATTTATTAAAACTAACTTTAAATATGCATGTTGTTTCTTTCCACTTATTTAATAATTGATTAATTATAGCTTGCTTCACTTCTTAGTGACATTTCCAGTGTCATACTTTTTTTAAAGTTTAGTTGGCTTTGGGAATTAACTAAATTTTTAAAATATTTGAGGAAATTTTACAAATGATAATACATTAATTATCTGTCATTAATTAGTATATATGATGTATTGCTTATAATTTATTGTGCTTTCCCCATCCAAAACAGTGGCCACATAACTAGAAAGACAAGATGGTTGTTTTCGTTCTGAAAACTTTGTTATACTTACTTCAATGTTATGTAATGGAAACATAATATGAGTCATATATATAACTTTAAATTTTATAGTAGCCATAGTAAAAATATAAAAGTAATAGGTAAAATTAATTTTAGTGCTATATTGTATTGAATCTCATATACCCAAAATGTTTTCATTCCAACATGCAATCAGTATAAATATTATTAATGAAATATTTAACATTCTTTTATTTGTAATACTAGAGGCCTGGTGCATGAAATTTGTGCATGGGTAGGGTCCCTAGGCCTGGCTGGTGATCAGGGCCAATTGGGGTCTTCTGGCTGCTGGCTGGGGCCTTCCTTCCCTGGCTGCTGGCTGCTGGCTGCTGGCTGGGGCCTTCCTTCATTCCGCACCACTCCCTGGTTATCAGCACACGTCATAGCGAGCGATTGAACTCCCAGTCTCCCAGTCGAACTCCCAAGGGGACACTTTGCATATTAGCCCTTTACATACATAGAAGTGTTTGAAATCTGGTATTTTACACTTGTAGCACATCTAAGTTAACACTAGCCTCATTCCAAGTGTTTAAGTGACTATCATAGTAGACATCACAGCTCTACTTAATCTAATCTAATTTAGTGGCACCAACTTCTTTTTGAAGTTACAATGATACCATTGCAATTTGCATAGTTATTAATAATAGAAAAGGAGCAAAGGGAAGGTCAGATATTATAGGCATGTCATTTAGACAGCTTCATCAGGAAGCTACAACTTTACACTCCCCAGGGGTCCAACAAAGGGAAGATAGATGCACGCCCAGTAAAGTTGGGATGACTAGGGAAGGTGCTTACTGTCAGTCAGAGCTGGGGACAGAGATGGTTGGCCAGAATGGGCGTGGCCACTGAAATATTTGGGATATTTAAAAGCTTACTCACTTGGTTCCTCTTGGCGCATTGTCCTTGACTCCTGGCTTCCAGGGCTCTTTTGCTCCTGTTTCCCTGCATTCGCCAGCATGGCCTTTGTCCATTTGGACCCCACACACAATGAACCAATGGACTCAGCTAGCCTGATTCTGGACTGGACCCAGCTCCAACATGGAAAGGAAACCCTGGACACTGGCTCTGGTTATAACTCTACTGAAACCTCAGCTACACTTCTATGACTGGACAGAGTGCAATGGGACTTTGGAAACCCAGGGACTTAATTCCCCAGTAATAAAAATCACTAACTCTCCCATGTGAGTCTCGGAAAATTCATTTTCTCTGGATATTGTAAGAAGTCCATCTCCCTCCTTCCTAGCACCCAGTGGGGAAGAGGACCCCCCACTTCATCTGATGTCAGTTGGATTTCAAATTTGTAAACCTCTTGAACATTTCTCTCTCTGACCATCCGTACCACCATCAAAACTGCAACAAAAAAGGTGTTATTTATTTTCTTCAAAATGTCTGCAGATTTTTCAGAATGTGGTAGGTTATGATCAGTGCTCAGAGAGCAATTAGCATTTGAATTAAGCCACATGAAGATAACAACATGAAATCACTCATTTAAACAGCTGCTAAGTGGTGTTAATTGCTGGCTATAGACCAGAGGCTGAACAATTTTCTGTGTGTTGTACAAACAGAACAAAATAAAATAGAAGTTAAAAGGAAAGTATTATCCTCATTATAATAAGGTACAGTACTTGATGATATAATGTATCCTTATAATTGTTAATGCAAGAATGTCCAAACCTGCAGAGAATTTTTATGAGTTATCTGAACCAAACTGAGGACATGCCTTGAAGCAAGATCTCAGCACACTGAGAAAAATGCTTCTCCAAATGACAGTTTGCTGAATTTTTATGAGTTATCTGAACCAAACTGAGGACATGAAGACATGCCTTGAAGCAAGATCTCAACACATTGAGAAAAATGCTTCTCCAAATGACAGTTTGCAGTTTCTTTCATGCTTTTGGAATTAAGGAGGGAACATAAGGAAGATTCCATAAAGGTGGGAGAAAGCAAAGCAGAGATTGGATTACAGGACAGTTAACAAGATTGTGTGCTCTCTTAAGGATGGTTAAGCTTCTGCAAAGAGACATTCCAGTGGTGTGTTAACCTAGATGCACGGAAGCAATGGGCAGAACTTGCTTAAGGCAAAGATCAACCTTTTACTGAAGAAGTTATGTGCCTTGGCCATGACTACCTAGCATGACCTGCCCATTTGGAAATTTATGGTCAATTTGCTCTGTGAGGTTACTTTCAGTAGAACCCCCTTATTTTATCTACATAACTTATATCATTTATTTAATTGACCTTAAACAGGTAACATTTATGGGGAAAATATGATTGTTCATTGTCATTTTCAAATAATAAAATTTTGAAACATTTATATATACATACAATTGGATGCTTTAAACATAAGTTTATAAAACTGTCAATGGCGTTCTTGATATTTAAATTAATTAGGATGATGTATGGTTTAAAGGTTGCAGGAAGCTAGAAATTATAAAGCCTGGTCAAATTAATTCTATTGAAAACTGTCCAAAAGAAGTGGAACGTATTTGATCATTAGAATATGCTGACTGAGCTAGGATCTCTCCTTATTTACTTAACACCTCATTTTCTTGTGTGTTAGTTCTTGAAATGGTGGCTAGAAAAATATAATGGGTTTCCATTTTCAATCAGTAAGACTGTAAAACAGTAAACTGATCACATGGAGAAATTAAAAGTATTTAGTTATTTAAAATGGTCAATGTGATCATTATAATTTATTCTATTAATGTGTATTTTTAAAATGAAAATATTGATTTGATGTAAAATATTTCATGGTCTAGTTTAGGATATAAGTTGATATTATTTTGGCCAAAACTACTCACATACAGAGTCCCCTTGATTTCTTATTCTATACAACAATTTTGATCAGTTTGGCTTTAGGACATGAGCTTCTCAGGCCTGTAATACATCATGTGCATTTTGAAGGGTACTAAGTGGGTAGGTATATTTGCCACCTGATATATGCTGGAAATTTATCTTTTTCTATCAGGTCATCTCTCAACACTAGCCAGATTATTCAATATTGATCCTGATAGCTGCAATATTCCTGTCAGTTTCACTAAATTCTAGACATATTTCTTTCCTACATAGGCCTCTGACCCCAACCCTGCCCCCTAGAGCATTTACTTAAAAAAAAACAACCAAAACTATATTCCTTAAATGTTTATATTCCAAATAGATAGTTCCCAGGTCTTTGAGAAAGACATTGCTGATTTATAAAGCTGGCAAAATGATTTACCAATAAAAACATTTAAAACATATTTTTTTCTAATGTAATAACTTAAGAAAAGGGAGAGCAGGAAAACTCGTTTTCCTTATTTTCAACAGGGAAAATTGTCTCTTATTTTTAATTTATTTTTGCCCTTCATTAAATAAAAAAAGGAAAAGTAATACACTTTACAAGAAAGCATGAGAGTCACCTATTTACAAATTGAAGGCAGAGTCAATGAAATGATCCTGACTGTATTGACTCTATGTGTAGTATATGTATGAAGGTTCAGTGTTATGGATTAAATATCTGTGTCCCACCCACCAAAATCTATATACAGTGAGGACGACGGAGCCCCAATGCGCTAGGGCGTCTGCATGCATGACTCCGGAGACCAGGTTCAGTGATGCAGATCCGTTTTATTGTGGAACTACAGGGGTATATATAGCATGAGGGGACCAATCAGAGGGAGACACGTTGCTACAGGCGACCAATGGCTGAAAGGCTGGGGTACTGTGCATGTGGCTCTAGGTGTTCGTTCAGGCGGGCGTTGCTACTTCCTGGTGTGCCAAGGAAGCATGTCATGGTGGAGTGTGCTCACACCATTGCATCAGCCACAGCACTGAGACATACTTCCCGAGCTCTACGAACAGTGTCCCACCCACCAAAATCTATATACCGAAGCCCTATCCCCCAAAGAGATGATAGTAGAAGGTGGGGCCTTTAGGAAGTAATTAGGTCTTGAGGGTGGAGCCCTCATAAATGGTATTTGTACCCTTATGAGAACAGACTGGAGAGAGCTTATTTCCTCTCTTTCTCTCTGCCACGTGAAAACCCAGTGAGAAAGCAATGAGAAGGGATTTCTCCACTGATACTGGTTCTGCTGAAACCTTGATCTCCAAATTTCCAGCTTCCAGAACCATGAGGAAAAAAAAATTAAGCCACCTAATCTATGGTATTTTTTTTAAGGCAGTCCAAACTGACTAAGA
This sequence comes from Myotis brandtii, assembly GCF_000412655.1. Classification (NCBI taxonomy): domain Eukaryota; kingdom Metazoa; phylum Chordata; class Mammalia; order Chiroptera; family Vespertilionidae; genus Myotis; species Myotis brandtii. The sequence goes on along the minus strand of NW_005371796.1, from coordinate 617,719 downwards.
CAATCAAGTTCGAGAATTGCATTGCCCAGAACACAGCACATGAGACACTCCTCCACTACTCTATGCATTTTGGTTTAAGCAATATAATTTTCTTGTTTTTCTGTTCATTCTATAGTATGTGTTATGGTATTTTCTAAAAAAACCCATAGCTCTAAGGAAGAAAATACAAATAATTGATAATAAAGAAACTGTTAACATTTTTGGTGTATTTTCGAGTAGTATTTTGTATTAATGCATTTTAATACATTTTAAGTACATTATTATTAATATATATGTTTTTATGTCTGCAATTATCTTTTAATTTCTTCAGTATAGTCAATGCATCATATTGTCTAAGCTATGCTCTAGGGATCATGAGTTCCTAAATCACCAATTTAACAAAGTATTTGTACAATTCATGCTTCAGGTGTAGTCAACTAGCATTTATCAGAAATACCACACTACAGAGGCTGCTACAATGAGTAATGTACCTACTTCATTCCCCCTCTGCACCAGCTACTTAATATATAATGTATGTTAATACTAGCTTTTTGGTGAAGATTGATTAGTAAAATGTTAGAAATGGGTATTGATGATAAATGAATCATCTAATATGTTAAAGAAATACCTCCCTATCTTTGTATAAGCATAGTACAAACATTTACAAAGCACCTTAAAGTGTAATGTTGGGAAGGCTTCCTCAGCTTGGTCTCTAAATGGTCGATTTTCTGATCATTTTTTTCTGAGAATTCCTGCTTACATGCGCCTCACAGATGGTTAGATGAGCTGTAACTGGCATATGGCTCCATTTACCTCAGGTGAACCTTTAATAGAGGATGTTTTGAGAACTCTGAAAAAGTCAGATCTTGTAGAGTGTGTGTCACTTTTTAAATAAATGCTGGCTTAAAGTAAATCGACAAATGTGGCAGAAAGAGTCCTAGACTTCTTTCACTATAACTTTTTAGTGGGGTAATTCTGGAGGAGCAGCTACCCCTTACCCAGGGCTACAGGTGAGTACTAAAAATTCCCAAATAATGTATAGTTGTCTAAGACCAAATTGTCTTAGGCCAGCGTAGAATGTAAATGTTATCTCTCACTGCATTTCTTTATGGACAGGCTCTTATTGACTGAATCTTTTATAAAGATATACCACAATTTATCTAGTTAAGATTGATTGATAAGCATATGAATGAGAAACAATGTAGCAAAAGAAAAATCTTTGTTCATAAGTTTGAATTTCTGATTGTTTTTATTATGATACTAGAGGCCCGATGCACGAATATTTGTGCAAGAATGGGCCTCCTTCCCCTGGCTGCTGGCACCGCCTTCACTCCAGCCCGAAGCCGCCTTTCTGCCTTCGCTCCGGCCCAGAGCCACCTTTCCCCCTTCCCATGCTGCCCAGAGGCCCAGAGAGGCTGGGGCAGTTTGGAATGCCTGCTCATTGCCATGGTGACAACACAAGTGTCCCACCCTGCCCCTGGCCGCTCTGCACCTGCATATGCAAATTAAATCACCATCTTTGTTGGGTTAATTTGCATATCCACTCCTGATTGGCTGGTGGGCATTGGAAAGGTACAGTCAATTTGCATCTTTCTCTTAGTGTAGGTAATCCCAGAAATGATATTACTTTTTCAAAACATATGATGGTAGCTTTTTACATATAGGCAAATTGTTTTCCAGAAAATATTTGCTAGTTTATAACCCCCTTATTTCTCTGAAAGAAAGTTACCTCAATTTTCTCCAAATCATTTTTTTTATTTTGATTGTAATGGCAAAGGAGAAAAAGTCAAACCTACTGACATTTCCAAAAAACTATCTTGACCAACCATCTCTTTCCTCTGTTACCTTTCTCCATGCACACTGCACACACACAGATAAGCAGAGATCTATGGGGGAGGAGGGGATTGCAGGAGCATCATTGCAATCACTGGTGTGATCAAGGCATAAATTCTGATTCTTTTAGTTTAGAGAAACCCAAACAAACTTCCAGAATATTTTAGCTATCTGGAAAGGGCACTAGCGAGAATAAAATGGCTTTCTTAATTTATCTGACTAGTAGTAATATAATGTAAGTTATTAGAAAAACAGTTATATCAATGATGATGGATATTTTATCAGAAAGTATTTGTACAATGGGTGTTGTCATATAATTTTAAGAAAATGAATTTAACAGATTATGCTTAAAATTGGGTCAGAGTAATGCTTTCAAAAAAAGTTAAGCAGATAATTCTCTTTATGTATGTAACCATGTTTGGCATATTAAGTAAAAAGGCAGATTATAAAACAACTAGAGGCCCGGTGCACAAAATTTGTGCATGGAGGGGGTGTGTGTCCCTCAGCTCACCCTGCACCCTCTCCAATCTGGGACCCCTCAAGGGATGTCCAACTGCCCGTTTAGGCCCGATCCCCCTGGATCTCACAATCCAGGACTGCTAGCTCCCAACTGCTCACCTGCCTGATTGCCCCTAACCACTTCTGCCTGATCACCCCCTAACCACTTCCCTGACAGCCTGGTCGATGCCTAACTGCTCTCCTGCCAGCCCGATTGCCCCTAACTGACCTCCCCTGTAGGCCTGGTCACCCCTAACTGCCCTCCCCTGCTGGCCCAGTCACCCTTAACTTCCCTCCTTTGCCAGCCTGGTTGCCCATAATTGCCCTCCCCTGCTGGCCTGGTCCCCCCAAACTGCCCTCCCCTGCAGGCCTGGTTGCCCTAAAATGCCCTCCCCTTCAGGCCTGGGTTCCCCCCCACAACTCTCCTCCCCTGCAGGCCTGTCGCCCCCAACTGCCCTCCTTTGCAAGCCCAGTCACACCTAACTTTCCTCCCTTGCAGGCCTGATCACCCCCAACTACCCTCCCTTGCAGGCCTGGTCCCTCCCAACTGCCCTCCCCTGCAGGTCTGGTTGCCCACAACTGCCCTCCTTTGCTGGCCATCTTGTGTCCACATGGGGGTGGCCATCTTGTGTGTTTGAGTGATGGTCAATTTGCATATTACCTTTTTATTATATAGGATGTACAGTAATATTCCTTTGGTAGAAACTATCCTTAAATATAGAAAAAATGACTTTTAGTCTATCTATCATCTATTGAAATAGCAACAGTTTTTATATTTAGGTGGTGAGTTTATGAATAACTCCCTTTTTTAGGCTTCTTGTGTTTTTCAGATTTAAAATGTAAAATAGACATTAACTTTCAGTACAAATTTGTAGTTAAAAATAGTCAAGGGCATGTAAAGTACAGCATATGAAATATAGTCAATAATATTGTGATAACTATGTATGGTGCCCTATGGGTTACTGGAAATATCAGGGGGGAACAGTTTGTAAAGTATATGATTAACCTCTATGCTATACACATGAAACTAATTAAAATAATATTGAATATAAACTATACTGGAAAAATTTTAATACATTAAAAAACA
>NW_005371796.1:612601-613974 GCF_000412655.1 Myotis brandtii | reverse complement strand
ATGATATTACTTTTTCAAAACATATGATGGTAGCTTTTTACATATAGGCAAATTGTTTTCCAGAAAATATTTGCTAGTTTATAACCCCCTTATTTCTCTGAAAGAAAGTTACCTCAATTTTCTCCAAATCATTTTTTTTAAATTTTGATTGTAATGGCAAAGGTGAAAAAGTCAAACCTACTGACATTTCCAAAAAACTATCTTTACCAACAATCTCTTTCCTCTGTCACCTTTCTCCATGCACACTGCACACACACAGATAAGCAGAGATCTATGGGGAGGAGGGGATTACAGGAGCATCATTTCAATCACTGGTGTGATCAAGGCATAAATTCTGATTCTTTTAGTTTAGAGAAACCCAAACAAACTTCCAGAATATTTTAGCTATCTGGAAAGGGCACTAGATAGAATAAAATGGCTTTCTTAATTCATCTGACAAGTAGTAATATAATGTAAGTTATTAGAAAAACAATTATATCAATGATGGTGGATATTTTATCAGAAAGTATTTGTACAATGGGTGTTGTCATATAATTTTAAGAAAACAAATTTAACAGATTATGCTCAAAATTGTGGTCAGAGTATGCTTTCAAAAAAAGTTAAGCAGATAATTCTCTTTATGTATGTAACCATGTTCGGCATATTAAGTAAAAAGGCAGATGATAAAACAACTAGAGGCCCGGTACACAAAATTTGTGCACAGAGGGGGGTGTGTGTCCCTTAGCTCACCCTTCACCCTCTCCAATCTGGGACCCCTCGAGGGATGTCCAACTGCCCGGTTAGGCCCGATCCCCCTGGATCTCACAATCCAGGACTGCTAGCTCCCAACTGCTCACCTGCCTGATTGCGCCTAACCACTTCTGCCTGATCACCCCCTAACCACTTCCCTGACAGCCTGGTCGATGCCTAACTGCTCTCCTGCCAGCCCGATTGCCCCTAACTGACCTCCCCTGTAGGCCTGGTCACCCCTAACTGCCCTCCCCTGCTGGCCCAGTCACCCTTAACTTCCCTCCTTTGCCAGCCTGGTTGCCCATAATTGCCCTCCCCTGCTGGCCTGGTCCCCCCAAACTGCCCTCCCCTGCAGGCCTGGTTGCCCTAAAATGCCCTCCCCTTCAGGCCTGGGTTCCCCCCCACAACTCTCCTCCCCTGCAGGCCTGTCGCCCCCAACTGCCCTCCTTTGCAAGCCCAGTCACACCGTTAAGCAGATAATTCTCTTTATGTATGTAACCATGTTTGGCATATTAAGTAAAAAGGCAGATTATAAAACAACTAGAGGCCCGGTGCACAAAATTTGTGCATGGAGGGGGTGTGTGTCCCTCAGCTCACCCTGCACCCTCTCCAATCTGGGACCCCTCAAGGGATGTCCAACTGCC
>NW_005371796.1:611757-612524 GCF_000412655.1 Myotis brandtii | reverse complement strand
GCCTGGTCCCTCCCAACTGCCCTCCCCTGCAGGTCTGGTTGCCCACAACTGCCTTCCTTTGCTGGCCATCTTGTGTCCACATGGGGGTGGCCATCTTGTGTGTTTGAGTGATGGTTAATTTGCATATTACCTTTTTATTATATAGGATGTACAGTAATATTCCTTTGGTAGAAACTATCCTTAAATATAGAAAAAATGACTTTTAGTCTATCTATCATCTATTGAAATAGCAACAGTTTTTATATTTAGGTGGTGAGTTTATGAATAACTCCCTTTTTTAGGCTTCTTGTGTTTTTCAGATTTAAAATGTAAAATAGACATTAACTTTCAGTACAAATTTGTAGTTAAAAATAGTCAAGGGCATGTAAAGTACAGCATATGAAATATAGTCAATAATATTGTGATAACTATGTATGGTGCCCTATGGGTTACTGGAAATATCAGGGGGGAACAGTTTGTAAAGTATATGATTAACCTCTATGCTATACACATGAAACTAATTAAAATAATATTGAATATAAACTATACTGGAAAAATTTTAATACATTAAAAAACATACTAACATTCATAACCAGAAAACAATTATTTTTAAAAATAAGGCTAGCATTCCTAGGCTAGGAAGTAGAGAACATGAATTGAATCCTTCTATTTTTAGCTTTATAATTCTACTTTGTAAATTTTAACTATATGATTATTCTCATTTTATTATTTTTTATTTTTTTTAAATATATTTTGTTGAATTTTTACAGAGAGGAAGGGAGAGAGAT
>NW_005371796.1:604602-611605 GCF_000412655.1 Myotis brandtii | reverse complement strand
CATCGATGAGAGAGAAACATCGATCAGCTGCCTCCTGCACATCTCCCACTGGGAATGTGCCCGCAACCAAGGTACATGCCCTTGACCAGAATCGAACCTGGGACCTTTCAGTACGCAGGCCGACGCTCTATCCACTGAGCCAAACCGGTTTCGGCGATTATTCTCATTTTAAAGTTTTGTTTGATATTATCACAAATGGTTCCATGTTAAAAATTTGGTAGACTATTACATTGTATAAACTCTTTAAAATTGGCAGGATTGTTTGTGTACCTACTTTTTTAAAAAAAATCTTTAAAGGTCAGTAGGAAAATATGTGTAATAAATCATAATAAAAGTGAAAAAAATTATCTGGGTATTAAATTTACAGAATCCAAGTTAGAAGTCATCCCTGAAGGAGGTAATAAACAGAACACACTAGAGAGGAATAGACTACAACAAAAAGCAGATACTTAACCCAGGTGAAAGTTGTAGATAAAATATCCATTCATGTTTTCTGAATGATAATTATAGATTAATTATTCTCTTTAGGAAAATTTGAAATATAGCCAATTAATATTAATATTTACTTTTCATTATGCCTGGCAGGGGTTAGAGGCAAAAATGAGAGGACTTTCAAGAGATGTTTGTGTTCATGTTTGTGGGTGTGTGTGTGTGTGTGTATGCAAACGCGTGTGTGCATGTGTGCATGTGTTTCGTTATTTGTGCTAATTTGGGTTGGGTCTTGAACCAAGAAAAATGTGACTTCGCTGTGAAATACAACAGTATTTGGTCATGTTTTCTCTGGCATATATATTGAATTTGTGACTATCTTCCTAAATAGTTAAAGATAATTGGGCATAGAGCTTATTTATGTCCTTTGTACTTTTGTATATTTTACAATTTGTATCTATTAATATTGTAATTAAAACAAATATATTAACCTGAAAATTTTAGGCCAGAAACTGCATTGTAATTAAAATAATTATATAAGTATATAAAAGGAAGTATAAAAGTAAAATAATTGAATAAATTGAACTTTTAATAGTATTTTAGCTGATTTTATACTTTTTGTGATAAATATCTAGAACAGTGCATCACTATGTGATCAAAGTAAAAATCATTCCATAAAAATCTCAAAACTCTGGTGAGTTGTAGTTGTGCTTGTCAAAATGTCCAAACCTGTAGAGAATTTGTTATTTGAGCCAAACCGAGGACAGATGCTGGGGAGCAAGAGCTCAAATGCTCTGGAGAATGGCAGCTTTTTGTATACATTGGAATGAAGGGAGAAGATGTAAGGATGGTGCATGAAATCCATTGGTGTAACTTCAGGAGGTGGGAGAAAGCAAAGCAGATCTCTAGAATCAGATCAAAGGCAAAATGGAGAAACATACTTCTTTTACATTCGTGGGTATAGGATAGTTTAAAATTTACAGCTCGTAAAGATGGTATGTGGGGAACAAGATAATAATAAAGAGTTCTGTGTCTCCTGCTCTGCTGGTCTTGTGCTCTGACACCCATGCTTGTGCTTTGGAGAAGAGAAAAAGAAAATGACTCTGAAATTTCAAAGATGAGATGTGTTCTCCTCGATGCATAAGAACAATGGACAGAGCTCATTTAAGATGACCACTGACCTTCGCTAAGCTGTAGGCCTGAAACATGACTACCCATTATGATCATCTTGTTCCAGAATTTGTGGTCAGACCACACTGTGTGGTTATTTGTGGTCATTGAGCTTGTCAGGCCTGACACATGCCCTCCCCACCCAAACTTGTCAGGTTTATTGCATAGCCAAGTTTTTTGTTCACATGCTATTTTTATAAAAGAGTAACCATCAGTTAAGAACTGTAAAGTCTGAACTGGTGAGGAGAGGTAAAGGGCTGAACTATTATCAGCTAATTTGATTAAAAAGTAGAGAATCAAACTGACTCAGATGGAATTTTGCAAACTCCCAGAACATGAGTTAGTAATCAATACTTAGAAAACTTACCCATGTTGTGTAAGTTCTTCAGGCCCTTCTTATTCTTATGGGTCAAATCAATTCCTTTAATTTCATTTTGTTCCTATCAGGTATAGTGACTCAATAAATTCATGGGAACTGAGTAAATAAGTAATAACCTTGCATCACTATTTCCCAAAAGTAATACTGCCAATTCTCTCTATTCTTGATTGTAATATGTGGTCTGAAAGACTTGTTCAAATATGCAACTGTTTGCAGAATAAAGACAATGGGTAGGGATAAGAGGAGGAGCTCATTTATATGTAAATAACTTTGTAAAGAAATAATAAAGCATGTATTTCTCCTCGTTATAAAAGAATTCAATACCCTGAAAAATAGCCTTGTTATAAGAAATTAAGTTAAGGAGGGAAAAACACAATATCTTAGTGGGTGAAGCAATTGTCTGGCTATCTGATATGCATGAAAATTTTCCTGAGAAGCAAATGCAACCACTCAGACTAAAAGAAAGAATCTCATCAAAGTCTTACCATACACAGAATAGTCTGAGCTATCACTTTCCCTTCAAGCACCTATTAAAGTAATGTTAAATGAGTACATTTTAAAAGCCATACCTATAAACCATGGCATATAGTTCATTATTTATATCATTATTTATTAGAAAGATATATCTCCAAAATGGTATAACTCTTTTGCATTGAAACAGAGTGAACATGCTTAAAGAAACTTTTATTTTTCTACCCAAGGCTATGCATTCTATTGATTTTAGAGAGAGTAAAGGGACGAGAGAGAGAGAGAAAGAGAGAGAGAGAGAGAGAGAGAGAGAGAGAGAATTGATGTGAGAAACATCAATCAGTTGGCTCCTGTATACTAGTATTCCCTGACCAGGGTTTGAACCTACAGTCTGAGTATGTGCCTTAACTGGGAATTGAACTTTCCACCTTTTGGTGGTACACAGGATGAAGGTCCAAGCAATGGAGCCACACCAGCCAGGGCTAAAGAAACTTAAAATTTTTTTGCATATAATAAATATATTCTTTAGTTAGAAGACTAGACTAGCTGTAAAACTTTAAAACTTAAAAGATTTTAAAACGAATGTTAGACAGGACAAATGGCATATTATATACCCGCATATCTAGTACATATTTGTGAAAAAGTTCTAACACTTTGAGTCTTTAACCTGATGCAGTCATAAGGAACACCCTGAGATGAATTATGGTCATTGTGTTGAGAAAACAGTCATAAAAATATAAGGTAACTAGGTTAATTACATTTTAAGAAGAAATAATCAGAACTCAGTGTTTTTTTGAGACTCCCACTCTATTTTATTTAAATTGTTAAAATATGAAGATTTTAAATGTCAAAGAGGAAAGCTAATTATAAAATAAATGGTATTATTACTCATTTTCAAAAAAATTTGTTCACTCTGCATTTATATGCATCTCACGCACAGACCACAGCAACTTAGCTGCCCTTGATGTACTTGCCAACTGGTGACATCTACAGGAAATTATTTGACTAGAGGAGCACATTCCATTCCTTGCAAAGAAGTATTACCAGGAGAAATCTCACAACTTTAAGTGTAAATACCTTAATAGCTTCCAAAGGGGCAAACCTACAAAACAACATCAGGATACCTAAAAAGGAACAACCATCAAATTGGTAGTGCTTGTCTCGTTAGAATCAGGCATATTAGAACTAGAATTAATGTCTTTGCAGTTATGATAGAAAAACAAGTGACACTTTAATTTGATGTTCACGTTATTCATGAAGTATAAGAGCAAAATAAAAATACTTTCAAATTTCATATGTACGCACCTATTGAAAAATTACTCAAGAATATACACCAGCCAAAGTCTTCCAAGGAAGGGCAAAATTGGATAGATTGGACACAAATCTCTGGTAATTAAGATAAAAAATGGAAGAAAGGCAGAAAGAAATTAAAAGTGGATGCTTTAGATTTTGATGCACCAAGATTCTCTTTTGAGTTACTAATTTTAATAGCATATCATTTTATCTTTTCTTTTGGTGCTACAGTGAGAATATTTACAGGAACATATTTAATATATATTTTATTATTTTCAGTTTCAGACTGAAATTCCCATGTGTTTCTGGATATTTAGTATTCAAAAGAACTACCTGAGGAAATAGTTAACAAATACAAATCCTCATTTCTCATTTTAGATCTGCTTAATTAGATCCCTGTAGATAAACCCAAGAATCTGCATTTCAATGAGCAGGCAGGGGGATTCTGATACAGGTAGCTCACACCCTTTAGTTTAGAAATTCTGCTAACGTAACTGACAGGAGACTTAATTTAATATAAAGTGACTTCAGAGGAATGGCAGCATGAGAGATCTCCTTGGTGTCTGCCCTTGAAGTTTTAACAATTTGAACAGCTATAATTCAACCAAGGATTCCTTGCTCAACATACATGTACGAGATATCCATGCATTGAAACATCTCAAGGTGGGTAAGCAGGAGAGACTAGGGAGGTGAGAAGAGAGAAGAGCTCCCGAGAGCTATAGACATAGCCCTGCAGCCCAGAGCTCACTGCAGGGCTCAGCCCATAGAGTAGAGAAATAGGGTTGTGCATGCCACTCCCTTCAGCTGGGAGGAGAAAGGAGAGCTAGTGAGCATTCCTGCTGCCGAGCCCAGTGACCTGGGCAGGGATGAAGCAGAGAGGCACAGCCACAGTTGTCTGGAAAACAGTATTTCAAACAAAGGAACAAAGCTCCCGAACCTGGCTGCCCTCTCTTCACATTCCAGGGTTTGCCTTCGCCTCCCCTTCCTGCCACTTTGCAGACCATTATTATCTGCAAACCCAGGAACTGGTTCTACAGACACACTTTTTCCCTGAGTGAAGGGTACACATGATAACTAATCCCAGGCAAGATTGGAGGCACAGGTGGGATGCTGCAGAGGCCTGCTGGTTGCCATTGCTGGGAGGGCAAAGCAACAAAGGAGGCCACTGCATTTTCCTAGCTCACTCCATCTCCACAGGTAGAGGCTGTAATGCCAACAGTGTCTGGCTGTTTGGGACAGCACTGGGATTTCATGGGCTTGGAGCCCCATCACATACCATGTTTCTCTGCATGGTTAGTCCCCTGTGACCAGAACAACCAGGTCACAGAGGAGGTGCTCAACTTTCTAGGGAACACAGGCAATTTTCCACCACCCACTGAGATGTGAAAATCCAGAGAAGTGCAAGAGAGCTAAAAACTTGTGATTTTAAGTCACCTACTGGAAAACAATACTAGGGAACACAGGCAATTTTCCACCACCCACTGAGATATGAAAATCCAGAGAAGTGCAAGAGAGCTAAAAAAACTTGTGATTTTAAGTCACCTACTGGAAAACAAAAGACTTATCAATCTGTTAGAGAAATGCCACTCATACATAGATGCCTAGACAGAGAAGTGCCATCAAATGCCATGAATTACCAAGGTAATTAGGCAGCTCAGAAAGAAAATGAAAAAATCTCCAGAAAATAAACTTAAAGACATGGAATTAAATGACATGGAATTCAAGATTGCAATTCTGAGAAAACTCAATGAGATACAAGAAAACACAGATAGGCAGTTTAATGAACTCATAAAACAAATCAAGGAATGAAAAAGTTTGAAATTTTAAAATAAAAAACAACCAAATAGTAATTCTGGAGATGAAGAACTCAGTAAAAGAGACCGAGAATGAACTAGAAAGCATAGGAAATAGGACTATTCACTGAATTTAGCAATTAAACAGAGCAGGAGAGGCAAGGAAAATAAATAAATAAATACTGTAAATAAATAAGTAAATAAATAAGATTTGAGTAGCAAAGAAAGAGAAAATAGAAGGAGAGGTGGAGTAGCAGCAGGAAAGAGGAAATTGTATATATGAATAAGCCAACAGAGACTGCAATAATAACAACACATCAATAAAGCAGATAAAGAAGATCAACTTTTTAACAAGCAGTAAAAAGAAAGGAAAGAGAAAAGCTAAAGTGAGGAAAGGAGAAGAAAATCAGGGTGAAAAAGGGAGAAGGGAGGAAGGAAAAGTGAAAATAAAATAATAATAAAAAGGTTAAAAAATAATACTAAAAAACATAACAAACAAACAAACAAAAAAAAAACACCAATCATAGTAGGGAATCTAAATACTCCATTGACAGCTCTAGATAGATCATCCAAACAGAAAATCAATAAAGAAATACCAGTCTTAAATGATACATTCAAAGAAATGGACATCATTGATGTTTTCAGAGCCTTTCATTCCAGAACATCAGATTATACATTTTTTGCCAGTGCACATAGAACATTCTCAAAGATAGACCATATGTTGGGTCAAAAAACTAGCCTCAAGTAATTTAAGCAGATTGAAATCATACCAAGTGCACTCTGACCATGATGCTTTGAAATTAGAAATCAATTATAAAAAGGAAGTAAAAAACAAAACAAACAAACCCACAAACATGTGGTGATGAAGCAATGTACTAGTACTACTAAAAAAATGACTGGGCCAAAAAAGGTAAGATCAAAAGATATGTAGAGACAAATGAGAATAACAATACAACATGTTAAAACTTATGGGATGCAGTGAAAGCAGTAATAAGAGGGAAGTTTATATCATTACAGATCTACCTCAAGAAATAAAAATCTTAAGTAAGCAACCTAACCTAACAACTTAAAAAACTAGAAAAAAAAAAAGAATGAAGGCAGTCCAAAGTAAGCAGAAGAAAGGAAATAATAAAAATTATAGCAGAATTGAATGAAATGGAGAACAAAAAGATTATACAAAAAACTAATACAACAAAGATTCTTTGAAAAGATTAATAAAATTAGCAAACCCCTGGTTAGACTCACAAAGGAAAATACTCATTTAAAAGACTCAGAAAAGATGATAATGGGTGTGTCCTCAAAATATAAAAAATGGAACTCCCATTTGACCCAGTCATCCCACTTTTAGGAATATATCCCAAGAAATCAGAAACACCAATAAGAAAGGATATATGCACCCATATGTTCATAGCAGCACAATTCACCATAGCTAAGATCTGGAAACAGCCTAAGTGCCCATCAGTAGATGAAT
>NW_005371796.1:595077-604583 GCF_000412655.1 Myotis brandtii | reverse complement strand
TAATGAACAACATAAACTGATAAACAAAAACAGATCCAGAGACAGAGAAGCATCGATCAGACCGTCAAACCTCAGAGGGAAGGGAGGGGGGGGGGGGTGGGAAGAGATCAACCAATGAACTTGTATGCATATATGCATAACCAATGGGATGGCTAGGGTGTGGATGGAGGGAGGATGGAAGCAGGCTGGAAGAGGTTAATGGGGGAATGAGGAGGACCTATGTAATACATTCAACAATAAAGATTAAAAGAAAAAATAATAGATTCCAAAAAAGAGAAGTTACCATAGACATCACAGAAATACAAAGAATCATCCTAGAATACTATTAAAGACTATATGCCACCAAATTTACCTAGAAGAAATGGATGAGTTTCTAAAAATATATAACCTTCTTACACTGAATCATAAAGAATTGAAAAATCTAAATAGACCCATCAACAGTGAGGAAATTGAAACAACCATAAAAAAATCTCATTTCTATGTATAACTTTAATTCTGAGATTTTTGAAATGCCATGGAATCTATAAAATATTTAACTGGCCAGAATTTGTAAGAGTCTCTGAAAAGTCGAGCATAATTATGGCCACTTATTTGAAAAAAAGACAAAAACACGACACATTTCTGCACTATACAATTTAGGTTAACTCGTGGTATCCCTTGATATCTATTCCTCATTTTTCTACCTTTGCTTTTCCCTACTTTTAATTTGTTCTTTGCTGTTGAAAGGACAACTTATACCTATTTTGAGAGCAAATATTGTCTCTGCCCCTTCCAATCTGTAGGACTGTGGCAAAGCTCCTTAACCTATGTAAACATTGGTCTCTTCATCTTCACAAAAAGTATTAGTAATGTCCAGCTCATGATGTTTTTGAGAGGAGTAAATGAAATAATGAGAGATTAGCAAATAGCATATGGTTTGGCACGTAGCAAATATTAGCAATCATTGCTGTTGTAGCCTCCCTTAAACTTTCTGGATAAGAAATCAGTCTCTCTGTGTGTATATATATAAAATATAGACATATAGATATATATATAACATTCATATATATGCACTTATTTAAGCATATATATACATATTATTTGAACCATATAGATTTTGACCATTGCATATAAATAGCTTCTTTACATTATTTTCTATTTTATTCCAATAAATCCAACATAGCCAATTTTAAGAGTGAACCTGATAGCTTGGCATCCAGCAGAGAACATATATTCAGGATAATGCTCACAGCTTGCTATAAATGCAAGTCTATGAACACAACCTGATGCAACCATAAAAAGTGTTTTGCAGAGAAATACAGGAAATGAAAAGAATAATGGAAAATATAAGTATATTGCAATAGTTTTCTAGGGAAAAGGAAATGAGTGCATGAAATACTATTAAATTGAAAGCTAATACATATATGTCATAATGTATTTCATGTTCTCATCTGTGGTTCAAATGTCTTTCTATTTTTAGAAATTCCTTTTATTTAAAGTGTCTCCTCTTCAGGTAAATCAGGTTTCTTTGTGAAAATAAATTGCTCTGTCTTGGGAAGCATGTTTATACTATCATTTGTTTTAACTAGTTGGCTTATTTGAATTAAAATGAAAGTACCAATCAAAATTCCCTTCCCATGCATTTCTTTTCTTCCCTTCTACTTTATTCATTCCCTCTTCTCAGTTTTATGCATGTTCTAATGCTTACTTGGTGAATATATGTGTGCACAGCTATGTCTTTTTTTAAATTTATTTTTATTGATTTCAGAGAGGAAGGAAGAGGGAGAGACAGAAACATCCATAATGAGAGAGAATCATGGATTGGCTACCTCCTCCAAGTCCCCCACTGGGAATCGAGCCCACAACCTGGGCATGTGCCCTTGACTGGAATTGAACCTGGGACCTTTCAGTTTGCAGGTTGACGCTCTATCCACCAAGCAAAACCAGCTAGGGCACAGCTGTGTCTTTTAAACTAATCTCTATCCCTCCCAGCTCCTCTAATTTCTCCTTTAGTTTTTTTTTTTGGAGAAGAAAGTACACAGGCAAAACAAGAAGGTAGGAAGTTGCTTTTTTACATTATTTCCAATTCTGAAACATTTTCAGTTTATCAATTATATACTTCTGACCAAAATCTAGATTATCTTTATTAGGAAGAGACAGGGAATATACAAACTGCTTCATCTGCAAATGCATCTTCAAATATCAGTGTGTCAACTAAGCAGGCTGCTTTGGGTTTTATGTGTATCCATCTACCACACTCATACCTTGTAGAAGTCTTTGCACTCTGCATGACTGAGAGGGAGAATCCATTATCCAGCAAAGATAGAGGGTAATTAAAAAGCATCTACTCAGTTGTTATCTATGATGTGTCTCTAATTTCTACAGTCTCCTTCCTCATGTCATCAAGTCAATGGCAAAATTCCTAGATGGTAATTTATATTGTCTAGCCCTGAAATTTTTGAAAGAAGTCTGGCACCAACATACTGGCTGGCAGACAAACAGCCAAGAGGTCAAATGTGTTGAGATTTTTTTGAAAATGCTTTTTGTTTGCAAATATGGCTTGGAACTCTAAGCAAGATAGTAAAAGTACATCGTTCGAAAAATTGCTCCTGAGGCATTTCCATCCTGAAAACGTGTGAGAATCACTTCTGTTAAAATTAGGAAAGAAACATAATTGTAATCATTGGCAGCAGAGGATTGAATTCTGTGTATATTTGGGACTTTGAGAGTACGTTCCAGATATAGAACTCCAAAACTGAATGAGATTGTGCATTAATGTTTAATGATTTGTTTTGTTGTCAATGAAAAGATAGTTCCCCTAACAACTTGAGGAAATTGTATCTAAACAAGATATTTCTTTAGTTTCTTTTTCATTTGAATTTATTGTCAGCATATACTCTATGGCTACTTCTGTAGAGTACTTAAACACATTCTTCAAATAAAGGACTTAATTCAATTTCAAACACCCATTTTAATAATTAGTCTTTGATTCAAACTTCACTGATATACCTTAAATAAAGCTCATATATCAACCTAATAATGGAAGGAGACTTGACTTGGGGTGGTAAACACACAATACAATATACAATTGATGTATTATAGAAACTATATAATTTTATTAATGAATATATTTCATTTTAGAATAATTTCACTTAACAAAATGAAAATGTGATGTAATCTGTGACTATAAAAATAAACATGAAACTATATATTCCAGATGAGCCCATTTCCCCAAAGGTAGACACTAAGACTTTCCTATTGATTCTCTAAAATATATTTTCACGAGATTTAAATGTTTTCCACTTTGTTTTTAAAAAAATATATATGAATTAAAACAAGAGGAGTTGAGAGAAGACAAGGGAAAGAAGTGTCAGTCTTTCCCACCTGCTTATTATTTTATAGCTTCTTCCTGATAATTGAATATCTGAAGCCACAGAGACTTAAGTCTGTTTCTGTGAACTCCCACTCATAGCGGAGACTTGCTTTGTGTGTTTGGAAATATTTTTGGTTAGTAATTCTTTACTTGAACATAATCTGCAGCATCATCGGGCCTGTAGTGAGGTCGCTTTCCTTCTCTGTAAAAGTTGCCTTCTTTTCCCCCAGTGTGCAGGGAGTGCTACTAATCTGAAATTACACTCCCATCCAAACAATGGCGCTTGCCTTTATGCGCAATTTCAGGTTCAAGTGCCCTCAAGTGCTTAGGTCTGAAAACTTAGTGATACCCCCAATGACAAGCTGGAACTCTATTGCAGGCTCTTGCCCTACGAAGTTTGAAGAATAAAGATTTTAAGCAAAAGTGTGGAAGTTTATTGCAAGTGTATACAAACTCCCCCTGCGGAGGGGTTCCCAAAATGGGAAAAATCCTCTTTCAAAATGAGAAAAACCAAACCCAGCGAGTCTCTTTGTTTATATGGGTTTATAAATGCAGGCGGCTTCGTTGTCTATATATGCTACCTTCTAATTGGACCCTTGCCCATTTTTTAAAAAATATATTTTATTGATTTTTTTTACAGAGAGGAAGGGAGAGGGATAGAGAGTAAAAAACATCGATGAGAGAGAAACATCCATCAGCTGCCTCCTGCACACTCCCTACTGGGAAAGTGCCCGCAACCAAGGTACATGCTCTTGACCAGAATAGCACCTGGGACCCTTCAGTCCGCAGGCCCATGCTCTATCCACTGAGCCAAACCGGTTAGGGCAACCCTTGCCCATCTTATGTCCCCTGTGCTTTTCTTAATTGGCCACTTTCCCTCTTGTCTGTCTAGTATCAGTTTCAAAGATTCCAAGCTCACCAGTGCCCCCCTCTTCCTCTTCCACTCATCTTGTAACATTCCTCTGTTCTCTATGTATGTGAGACAATCTGGTGGCTATCTCCACCCATCACGTATGCATTCCTCTCCCATAGACCCTTACCCCAAAACTGCCTTTCCTGTCTCTAACATCCTCTCATTAGTATAAAGAACACATGTTCACATTTGTAGCCAGGGCAATGAAGAATTTTACGGTCTTTTTTTGTTTGTTTGTTTATTTTTTACTACTACATCCTCCTGATCAGTTTTCAAATTCCCATTCTTTTATGTTTTATTTCTTTATTTTAAGTCCAGAAATGTATTAACATTATGTTTACTGAATACAGCCAGAAACTTTGGAAGCACTTGAAATGCTGTGGATGTTATAGACTCTGTCTCCCATTGTGAAACAGTCACTGAGATGGGGAGCCTGATTAATGGATTATTTTATTGAAATGAAAGGTTTAATTAGAAATTGAGTTAATTATAGCATCTGAAGGGAATTAGGTTTCATCACCTTATTAACCTACATAATTCTGAAACAGAAATGTTATCGGTGTATAGCTATGAATTCCCCCACTAACCCTTTCCTGTTTTCAATGAAAGGAAAACACCCTCATTTATGTGACTTTTACCAAGATAAAATTTTTCCCTGTTTAAATTTTTTTAAATCACTTTATCTGTAGTTAGTTACTTGTGCGTTGTCCTATACCCCACACCCCTATAAATTATAAGCTACCTAAATGCAAGCAGTGCCTCTCTCACTTTTTAATCTCACGATAAATACTTATGACACAGATTCAACCTTTTTTTAAAAAAAAATTGGGGTTAAAAAACCCATAACATAAAATTTAACATATTAACCATTTTAAGCAATCATTTCAGTTGTGTTAAATATAATTACATTGTTGTGAAACACAGAACTTTTTTTATTTTGCAAATCTGAAACTTGATACCCGTTAAAAAATTCTCCCTCTTTCCCTGGCAGCTTCAAGTTTATGACAACAAATGTATAAATACACATACACATACAGTATACTGTATACATATATTTACAGCATAAATATACACATATATGTCTATAGCATCTATCAAGCTATAGACTAAGAGGAATAAAGGGCTCTCCTGGGTAACATTTTTGCCATTTTTTGTAGGGGTTGTCTTTTGACCTGTTTTTAGTAAGAACTTTGGATATTCTTATGCTTATGCCAGGTTAGTGACAAAGGATCAGATGGTACATCTTATTAAATTTTTTAAAAATCTATGTTCAATTCTCTTTGTTTTTTTCTTTAGGTCAATTATTAGATGTTGAAAGGTTAACATGGTGGATGGTGTACGAGGGCAGGCTAAATAGTCCTCTCAGACACCGGATAAAGAAAAACTGTACTTTATTTAAGGGAAGGGGGTGGTGAGTGGGAAATCCAAAGGGAAGGGCTGCACAGCACCGAGCCAAGGGGACACCGGGTCAATGACGGGAGCACCTGGGAGTTGGCGTTTCATCCTTACATGCAGTCACTGGCGGAAGGCTTTTGTCTTCAGTGGGTCTGGGCGCTGGGCTGGTGGGCTTGGCATGCGGAGGGAAGGCAGGTGTGTCATCTGGTGTCTTTAGGGCAGTTTCAGTGCCATGTGTGGTCTGACTCCTGGTGTCCAGCGAGTTTTTCCTGGTCTTTTGCTCTCCTGTGGAGGAAGCATACACATGGCATTTAAGGATTGTATGGCCCTATAGTCCTAACATTTCCCTCCTCTTTCTATTTGTTAGTAATTATTCTTAATGGGGTGAAGGTCTCTATCTTCTGTCAGTCGTCCTAAAAAACAAGGTCTCCTGGTGCTGTTGGCAGGGATGGGTGAATAAACAGTAACCCCACATGCCAGGAACCAACCAGCCGGCAGCTTAGTACATCCATTACTATAAGGGAGGGTGAAGTTACCAGGTACTCAAGGCTGAGGAAGCCTGTTGAGTGACTTGGAGGTAAAAGCTGGTCCTGAGGCAGCCAAGGTTTCACTTGTCTGGTTTTGCTGCTTTTCTGGGCCTGAAGCTGAAATACAACTGAGGCCTAGATGTTATCTTTAGAGAAGGAAAAGTCAGGGGGTCTAAACCACCTGACCAGCGATAAACTAGGGGAGGCGGGTTACTCTGAGGGTGAGGTTAATGTTTGACCAGTTTTGCCCCTAGCTAGGCATCCTGGGCTTTCTGACCTGGTGAGTTTCTGTACCTGGCCGGTAGTCCTTGCTCTTAGGGGTTGAAAGCTATTTGCAAAAGCAAAAAGATTGAAATATTTGCCTTGGAGAGATAAAGGTATAAAACACTCAGGTTAAGACATCTCTCCTACACATTTTGCCTAGCTTAGCAATGAACAATTTCTAGAAAAAAAACAACCCTGTTATTATGCTCTTGATACTATAAAAATTTATATGCTTTTCTGAAAATAAGAATAAGCTCATCCTCCTAAAATATATCCACAGCCTTGATATGTTACTGTTTTAGATAAATTAGAGCTGCTTTTGAGACCTCCAGATGTGAGTAATTCTAAATAATCATTTTAAACTGTTTGGACAGGATTGCAGTCACGGAGACAATTAATCCAGCAAGGTTGAATGTCTGAGGGGCCATAAATTCTTGCCACACTAATACATTTTTTGTCCTTTTTTTGTCCTTTTCTTTTTTATTTTTCCTTCTTCCTTTTCTTCCATTCGTCTACCATTTATCTACCATTGTTTTTCTTTCCTTTCATCATATGATTTTCAGAATACTTAGGGAAAAAAAGAAACCTAAAAATTCATGGCAAAATCAACTCCTGGAAAACTGAAGAAACTTTCACCAGCTCAATGGCAATATTTTTTTCAATTAAATTTGATATTTAAAATGTTCATTTATTGCTGTTCCAGTCCAGAATGGGATATATAAGTAACACATGCACATGATAAAGAAGTTTAAAGAGAAGGGCAAATAGTGAAGAGTAATATTCCTTCTCATGCCTACATCTTCCTCTACCTCATTTCTGCTCTCTTGGGGCAATCATTGCTAATGGGATATGAGGCAACCAGTCGATGTGTCTCTCTCACATCAATGTTTCTCTCTCTCTCCCCTTCCCTCCCTCCTTTCCACTCTCTCTGAAAAGCAAAGGGAAAAATATCCTTAGGTAAAGATTAACAACAAAAAATAATTTTAAAAATGTGGAGAAGTTAAGAGTCTTTATACATTTTTGGTAGGAATGTAAAGTAGTCCAGGAGCCTTCAAAATGTTAAACATAATGTTATTCAGCAATTCTACTTCTAGGTATATCTAAGTGAAATAAAACCATACGTCTACACAAAAACTTTTATTTGAATATTCATTGTAGCATTAATTTCAATAGCCAAAATGAAAATAACCCAAATGTCCATCCATTAATAAATGGCATAATGCAATATGGTATGTCCATATAATGAAATATGAATGAGCAATAAAAAGAAATGACACAACTGAGGCAAATATTACAGCCCTAAAATTACAAATTAGTGAAACAAATGGACCATAAAGTAGTTATGTAGTATAAATATGATGTTTGATAAATTACCTAAGGAGCAAAAAATAACTTAGGGAAGGAGGAATTGTCCAGGCACAAATTTTTAGGTAGTGTAGCCAGGGAAGCGCTCACATAGAAGATGGCCTTTGAGAGAAATGTGCAAGGAACTGTGGGAGTGAGTCCTGAGTTTATTAGAGGCAGGAGACAGAGGAAACAGCCAGTGTGATCTCTGAATCTTCCAGAGATTATTAGAGAACGTTGAAGTTGTAGTTCAGTAATCAAGGGAAGACAAATAGTTAATGAATTTAAGAAAGAAATGTTGACAAAATACACATAGAGCTTTGTGGTGTATGATAAAGATTTAGACATTTTCTCTGGTTGAAATAAAAAAAGCACACATTGATCATTATAAAAGTGAAACTATATAAATATTTCATTTTATTTTTAATACTTATTGAGTGTTTAACACTTTCCAACATAATTCTAAACACTTAAATGTAAAAAAAAAGTACATTTATAAGTAACACATGCACATGATAAAGAAGTTTAAAGAGAAGGGCAAATAGTGAAGAGTAATATTCCTTCTCATGCCTACATCTTCCTCTACCTCATTTCTGCTCTCTTGGGGCAATCATTGCTACTGTGTTTTTGTTGTTTTGTGTGTGTGTGTGTGGGGGGGGTTATATATCCTTCTAGATTTTCCTATTCTATGTATTTGGAAGCATATATGTACATTTTTTAACACAAATGGTTAAGTAGTGTTTGTCATTTTTGACATTTTAGAGATCAACTCATGTAAATAAAGTTGTAAGAGAATTGATCTAATTTTTATTTTAAGAATCCTCTATAAAAGGGTAAGCAAGAGAGTAGTTATGAGGTTTTTGCAGTGGTCAAAGATGATATTAGCTCAGATTGAAGTTATGGTAGTCAATGCATCACATAAAATATAGTGGGACTACTGTCCCCTTGAGTTGTGCCACATGAAGGGCTCAGTTAATGCAGTTTTTGTAAAAGGTTCAAATTAAAGATATAATTTAAAGGAGAAACCAACAATATTTATTGATAGATTTCCTGTGGTATGTAGTATAAATATGATGTTTGATAAATTACCTAAGGAGCAAAAAATAACTTAGGGAAGGAGGAATTGTCCAGGCACAAATTTTTAGGTAGTGTAGCCAGGGAAGCGCTCACATAGAAGATGGCCTTTGAGAGAAATGTGCAAGGAACTGTGGGAGTGAGTCCTGAGTTTATTAGAGGCAGGAGACAGAGGAAACAGCCAGTGTGATCTCTGAATCTTCCAGAGATTATTAGAGAACGTTGAAGTTGTAGTTCAGTAATCAAGGGAAGACAAATAGTTAATGAATTTAAGAAAGAAATGTTGACAAAATACACATAGAGCTTTGTGGTGTATGATAAAGATTTAGACATTTTCTCTGGTTGAAATAAAAAAAGCACACATTGATCATTATAAAAGTGAAACTATATAAATATTTCATTTTATTTTTAATACTTATTGAGTGTTTAACACTTTCCAACATAATTCTAAACACTTAAATGTAAAAAAAAAGTACATTTATAAGTAACACATGCACATGATAAAGAAGTTTAAAGAGAAGGGCAAATAGTGAAGAGTAATATTCCTTCTCATGCCTACATCTTCCTCTACCTCATTTCTGCTCTCTTGGGGCAATCATTGCTACTGTGTTTTTGTTGTTTTGTGTGTGTGTGTGTG
>NW_005371796.1:587117-593366 GCF_000412655.1 Myotis brandtii | reverse complement strand
CTAACCACTCACCTACCTGCCTGCCTGATCTCCCCTAACTGCCTCTGCCTGCCTGCCTGATCACCCCTAACCTTTCTTCCTGCCTGCCTGATCACCCCCAACTGCTCTCCACTGGTGGCTTGATCTCGCCTCCAACTACTTCTGCCTGCTTGATCACCCCTAACTGCCCTCCCCTGCCGGCCTGATGTCACCCCCAACAGTCCTCCCCTGCCGGCATGATCGCCCCTAACTGCCTCTGATCGCCCGATCGCCCCTAACTGCCCTCCCCTGCTGGCCAAATCTCACTCCCAACTTCCCTCCCCTGCTGGCCTGGTTCTGCCCTACTGCCCTACTCTGCCGGCCTTATCACCCCTAACTGCCTCTGCCTTGGCCCCTACCACCATGGCTTTGCCTGGAAGGAAGTCGGATGTCCGGAAGATGGCTGGTCAACCAAGTCTAATTAACATATTACCCTTTTATTAGTATAGATAGATTATATAGGATAGGATTGCTTAAATGGGGGGGAAAGCCTTTTTCAGCAGGAGGAGATGCTCTTGGCAGACAAAAATACATAACCCCTATATCTGGACTGGTAGCCAGCCATATGCACTATACTGCCAAACTGGTCATTAAAAAATTGAATCACTTTCTTACACCTTACACCAAACAGCTGTTGCCCTTAATACCCCTCCTCAGTCCCCACCTTAGGTTCTGCCTTCACAGTTCACCCAGGTTAGGTTCTGATTGGTCGGTTTCTATGCCAGTCAGCGTCAGAAGCTCCTCCTCCTAGGCAACCATTGGCTCCTCGCACTTCACCCAGATTTGGTTCTGATTGGTTGGTTTCTATGCCAATCGGCATCTCCAGGCCTATCTCTGGGCCTGATCAGAGAGGTGGGGCTGATCACCAGCCCCCGTGGAGGCTCAGAGAGAAAGAGAGGCGTGGCTGCTGGCCAGGCCCCGGAGAGGAAGAGAGAGGCAACAGCTGATCAACAGCTGCCACTGAGGCTATGGATAAGACCCTGCTTCTCTCTCCAGGCCTCTCTCGGGGCCTGATCTGCAGCCCCCTCAGCAGTCAGTGCTGGGTCACTGTGCCCACAATTGTGGCAGTCAGTGCTGGGTCCCCACAGCAACCCAGCACTGACTGCAGGACTGACTTCCGGTCGGTCCAGCCTTTGGTTGTTTTGGACGTTATGGACCCTGGGTTTTTATATAGTAGGATTCTCAGTGTTTTACCTTACATTCCTGTTCCTTATTTATAACTAGAAGTTTGTACCTCTTATTTCCTTTTACTGCCCCCCTTTATTACTCTGTTTCTGTTTTGTTTTATTTGTTCATTTGTTTTTAAATTCCACATATAAGTGAAGTCATACTGTGTTTCTGTTTCTCTGTCTGACATCTCATTTAGCAACATACCCTATAGGTTCATCTCTGTTGTAGAAATGGCAAGATTTCATTTTTTTAATTGGAGTATATATCATATCTTTATTCATTTATATATCAATGGAGACCTAGGTTGCTTCCATATCTTGGCCAATGAACATTTTGGTGCATATCGTTTTGAGTTAGTGTTTTGTTTTCTTTGGATAAATACCCAGATGTGGAATTTCTGAGTCATGTGGTAGTTTTATTTTTAATTTTTTGAAAAAACTCCATTCCGTTTTCCTTAGTGACTGCGCTAATTTACAATCCCACCAACAGTGCATAAATGATCCCTTTTATTCACATCCTTGGCAACACTTGTTACTTATTGACTTTTTAAAAATATATATTTATTTATTTTAAATTTATCATTATTGTTGAAAGTATTACAGATGTTACCCTTTTCCCCCCATTGACTATTCTAGTCTGCATCCACCTGCTTCCCCAGGCCTTCACCACACTATTGTCTGTGTCCATGGGATATACATATATGCATATAAATTCTTTTGTTAATCTCTTCCTACCTGCCCACATATCTCCACCTACCCTCTGAGATTCAAGAGTCTGTTCCATGCTTCTGTATCTCTGGATCTATTTTGTTCATCAGTCCATTTGTTGAGTTTTAATAATAGCCACTCTGACAGGTGTGAGGTAATATCTAATTGGTTTTGATTTGTATTTTCCTGATGATTAGTAATGGTTAACATGTTTACTTATGTCTGTTAGCCACGTGTGTGTCTTTTTTGGATAAATGTTGTTTTTTTGTTTGTTGTTTGTTGTTGTTTTTTAGTTCTTCTTTGTGTGTTCCTTTCTTCTTCTCTTGATCTTTTCCGTTGTTGTTTTCTGGTTTTCATTAGTGTTTTGTTTGGGTTCCTTTTTCTTATTTTTTTTCTTTGCGCGTGCACGCGCGCGCGCATGTGTGTGTGTGTGTGTGAAAAATTGAATCACTTTCTTACACCTTACACCAAACAGCTGTTGCCCTTAATACCCCTCCTCAGTCCCCACCTTAGGTTCTGCCTTCACAGTTCACCCAGGTTAGGTTCTGATTGGTCGGTTTCTATGCCAGTCAGCATCAGAAGCTCCTCCTCCTAGGCAACCATTGGCTCCTCGCACTTCACCCAGATTTGGTTCTGATTGGTTGGTTTCTATGCCAATCGGCATCTCCAGGCCTATCTCTGGGCCTGATCAGAGAGGTGGGGCTGATCACCAGCCCCCGTGGAGGCTCAGAGAGAAAGAGAGGCGTGGCTGCTGGCCAGGCCCCGGAGAGGAAGAGAGAGGCAACAGCTGATCAACAGCTGCCACTGAGGCTATGGATAAGACCCTGCTTCTCTCTCCAGGCCTCTCTCGGGGCCTGATCTGCAGCCCCCTCAGCAGTCAGTGCTGGGTCACTGTGCCCACAATTGTGGCAGTCAGTGCTGGGTCCCCACAGCAACCCAGCACTGACTGCAGGACTGACTTCCGGTCGGTCCAGCCTTTGGTCGGTTTGGATGTTATGGACCCTGGGTTTTTATATATTAGGATTCTCTGTGTTTTACCTTACATTCCTGTTCCTTATTTATTTTATAACTAGAAGTTTGTACCTCTTATTTCCTTTTACTGCCCCCCTTTATTACTCTGTTTCTGTTTTGTTTTATTTGTTCATTTGTTTTTAAATTCCACATATAAGTGAAGTCATACTGTGTTTCTGTTTCTCTGTCTGACATCTCATTTAGCAACATACCCTATAGGTTCATCTCTGTTGTAGAAATGGCAAGATTTCATTTTTTTAATTGGAGTATATATCATATCTTTATTCATTTATATATCAACTAGAAGCCCAGGGCGCAAAATCGCGCGGCCCCACCCACCTGCGCCGGTCTTTGGTCATTATGGTGTTAGGGCCACAGGCCTTTTATAATATAGATGGAGACCTAGGTTGCTTCCATATCTTGGCCAATGAACATTTTGGTGCATATCGTTTTGAGTTAGTGTTTTGTTTTCTTTGGATAAATACCCAGATGTGGAATTTCTGAGTCATGTGGTAGTTTTATTTTTAATTTTTTGAAAAAACTCCATTCCGTTTTCCTTAGTGACTGCGCTAATTTACAATACCACCAACAGTGCATAAATGATCCCTTTTATTCACATCCTTGGCAACACTTGTTACTTATTGACTTTTTAAAAATATATATTTATTTATTTTAAATTTATCATTATTGTTGAAAGTATTACAGATGTTACCCTTTTCCCCCATTGACTATTCTAGTCTGCATCCACCTGCTTCCCCAGGCCTTCACCACACTATTGTCTGTGTCCATGGGATATACATATATGCATATAAATTCTTTTGTTAATCTCTTCCTACCTGCCCACATATCTCCACCTACCCTCTGAGATTCAAGAGTCTGTTCCATGCTTCTGTATCTCTGGATCTATTTTGTTCATCAGTCCATTTGTTGAGTTTTAATAATAGCCACTCTGACAGGTGTGAGGTAATATCTAATTGTGGTTTTGATTTGTATTTTCCTGATGATTAGTAATGGTTAACATGTTTACTTATGTCTGTTAGCCATGTGTGTGCCTTTTTTGGATAAATGTTGTTTTTTTGTTTGTTTGTTGTTGTTGTTTTTTAGTTCTTCTTTGTGTGTTCCTTTCTTCTTCTCTTGATCTTTTCCCTTGTTGTTTTCTGGTTTTCATTAGTGTTTTGATTGGGTTCCTTTTTCTTATTTTTTTTCTTTGTGCGTGCGCGCGCGTGTGTGTGTGTGTGTGTGTGTGTGTGTGTGTATCTTTTGTAGGTTTTTGGTTTGTGTTTACCCTAAGATTCATAAATATTGACCTATATCTATTGTAGTCTGTAGGCATTTAAGTTCAAATGCATTTGTATAGTGCTACATTTTCCCACACACACACACACGCTTACGGTTTTGATGTAATATTTTGATCATTTTTGTGTAATCTATCTGTCAACTACTTATTGTAGTTCTAGATTATTTTGCTGCTTTTGTCTTTTAACATTCATATTGTCTTTATACATGGCTGATCTACTATCTTTGTTACATATCTACCTTTACTATTGAGATATTTTTCTTTTATCTATTTTCTTTTTTCTGATTATGGCCTTTTTTTGAGTTAAAGAAGACCCTTTAATATTTCTTGTAGAGCCATTTTAGTGGTGATAAACTCCTTTAATGTTAGGCTACTCTATAATAAATTGAGCCAATGATTTATTAGGCCTGACTGTCTGGAGAATATAACCAAATATATAATCAAATAATGGAATGGGACCATTAGTCCTAGGACTAATACAAAGATGTTTAAATAAATCTAAATATTCCTACTTGGCAATGTAGAAAGTGTTTTTGATCCTTATAAACCTAACCGCATTGTCTCATAATCTGAAGGTCATGAGTTCAATCCTCACATAGGGCACCACCTGTTGGGGCTGACCAGCAGACCCTAAGCGACGGATGAATGATTACTCTGACACATATTTCTGTGAAAGAGAGGCTAAGGGACTGCTTGGCTTGAGAAACCAAACAGCTCCATTCACCTGCCTCCTTAGGCTTTTATTGTAACAACAGCTTGAACTAAAATTAACTATTAGATACAATCAGTAGGGTAAGCATTTTTGAGAAGACACATTCATCTGCAGTGTCCTTTAAGGACATCTAAAGGCTAAACATAAAGATTCCAGTAAAACACTGAGGGCTCATACTTGTTTGGTAAAGTCAAGGCAGGGTCTGCTGCCTTTGGCAAGGTCCCCCTAGAGGCCCCTGACCTTTCAGGGATTCCTCCTTACAAACTTTCCAACCAAGTCCCATGCTTCCCCACAATGTACCTTGTCCAGTGTTACACAACTATTAGCATCAGGGGTAAAACTGTATCCCAGATTTCTGACTTTTTTTATATTATTTTTCTGAAAGGATGAAGAATTAAATTCATGTTTGGAAATATCATATTTGTGAAGGGTGGGTCTATAAGAAAAATATAAAATATGTAAAATATTTTAAATTTCATTTTCTTTTTTTCTTTGAAAAACAGTGTTTTGTTGACTCACTCACCCCTCTAGATTTGATACTGTGTGATTTGTATCTAGAAATCATAATAACTTTTGTCATTTTTCTAGGACTTATCAATTTTCTTGAACAGTGTAATTAAGTTATACAAAGACATCTGCCAACTGTAAAGCTTACCATTTGAAATTGTAATAAAAAACTTGTTAAAATATAAGATTTGCCATAAAAGTAAAAATGATAACAATAGCAACAAAAGTAACTGAAACCTAACATATAAATAAATGATATCTATGTAATTAGTAGCATTATAATGAATGTATGCCAAGAAATTTCATTATAAGTTTCGTTTTGAGGCTGTATATAAGTTAAACATAAAATGATTAATTCTGATATATACATAATTACTTATAAATATGTATAAATAATTATAGAAAAGATATACATTTTAGAAAAGATATACATATAGAAAAGATAGATGTTTTCTCTGGATGCACAAAGAGAAATTATCTACAAAAAGTAGTTTTATTTTTCATTAGCAAGAAGATAGTTCTCTGAATACATGCAGTAAGCTATTATATATTTAGAAGGTCTAGATATGTTAGTGAATTAACATTTAATATAATTTTATATTTATTTTCCAGATTAGCTGTTCATTTCTATTAAAATGAACATTTGTCAATTTACAATATGATAATATAAAGTTACATTTGAATGAAGCCATATGGTATAAGCTCAATATGCACCAAGCATAGTTTATTTAAAAATATTCATGAACAAAACACTAAAAGTAACACTCCCCCCCCCCAAAAAAAAAATAGTCTAATATATATTTGGCAAATAATGAAATCCAGACAAT
>NW_005371796.1:583882-586927 GCF_000412655.1 Myotis brandtii | reverse complement strand
AATCAATGTCATTGGTCATTAGGAAAATAAATACTGAAATCAAATTTTGATATCATTTCAAACCAACTATCTATAATCATAAAAGCATAATATGCTAATTAGACCGGACAGCCGAACGACCTTCCAGAGGAATCCAGGGCTGCAAGGGCCAAGCCCGCCACTGTGGCTGCGAGGGCCAAGCCCCTTGCACGAATTTGGTGCATTGGGCCTCTAGTAATGAATATAATTAGAAAGACTAACACACCAAATATCAGTGAGGATGTAGAGCATATATTACTGGTGGAAATGTAAATGGTATATCTGTGTTGTAGAGCTGCTTCACAGTTTTCAATAATTCCTAGATTATTTAGCCAAGAGAAATGAATATAAATATGTGCATAGAAAGACTTGTATTCCTATTATTTGTGAAAAAAATCCAAATATCCATTGATGAGAGAACAAATTCTCATTGTGTCATATATAATGTGCTATTCAACAACAAAAAATGATTTAATGTATACAAAAACATGAGTGAATCTAATTCAATTTATATAGAGCTTTAGAGAAAGAAAAATTAGTTTTTGTGCTAGAAATTAGAAGAGTGGTTGTCTCCTCAAGGAATGGAGTTGAGAATTTGAATAGAAAGGATACAAAGGGGCTTTCTTGGGTAACAAAAATGTTATAATTTGATCCAATGTGAATTACATGAATGTATACCTTTGGCAAAACTTGTTAAATTTTACACTTCAGATCTATATACTTAATTAAGCATAGATTATACCTCCCACTCATGAATATTTGCCAATTTTTGTCTTCCAAACTAGACTATATTTTCAAGAAGGCTAGATTTATACCCATACTGCTCAGTACAATACCTTACGTATAGCAGGAAAATGTTATTGAATAAATACATAAAGGAAAACAAATGTATGAGTTTGATGGGCTAAACATGATCATTTGAAGATGGTGAAGGGTAAACTGTGAAATATTTTTTGGTCTGAAGAAAAAGGATGAATATAGGATCATACAAATGCATTTGATTTGGGAAATGTTGGAGAAAACTGCTCGTTTTCAAGAGATGAGTTCAGTTTTCAATATTTTGAGTTTGGAATAATTTTATGACATCCATAATATATTACAAAAATATAAATAATTTAATTTCCATTATCCCTTTCATAATTATCCAGGGAGCAAGCAGATATTTCAGTACAGCTCAATCATTCTGAGTTTGTACCCTGTTAGCGAAGATATCTGCTGAGACTTGAAACACGCAGTATCTGCCCAACACTAGGAGTAAGTGTAATATCTCTTCTTTACCCCAATGCAATATTGGCAGATAATTACTAAAAATGTAGACAGAGGAGCCTAGAAGATTATGATAAAGTTGAAAAATGAGTACTGATTTAAAGATCAAAATGATTTATTTTTATTTATTTTTTAATTTCTTTTTCAATGAAAAAAATTATATAGAAGTTACCTTAATAAAATAATGTATTTAATACAAGGGCATTAAAGTTAAATAACATTTACTGAACTTTCACTAATTTTTCAATAAATGCTACTTATTGCCCATAAATTAACAGAAATGGTACTATGTGCTGAATAATATTTGATCCATTCTTCTGGTGATTTTGGGGATTAACTATGATCTATTTCATTCAAGATAATGGACAGGCATAAAAAATGTGAGGAAGGAAAGTTTCATTTAAGGCTTTTGGTAAATAGAAATGGAGCGGAACCGTTGTCTTTCTGAACAAGAACAAAGGAACACATTCCCAAAGTTGCTACTGGCAGCTAACTTTTGACTCTAAAGCAGTGGTTCTCAACCTTCCTAATGCTGCGACCCTTTAATACAGTTACTCATGTTGTGGTGACCCCCAATTTCATTGTTACAAATTGAACATAATTAAAGCATAGTGATTAATCACAAAAACAATATGTAATTATATATGTGTTTTCCGATGGTCTTAGGTGACCCCTGTGAAAGGGTCGTTGGACCCCCAAAGGGGGAGTGACCCACAGGTTGAGAACCGCTGCTCTAAAGGGAACCAAGGTGCAAAGCTAGCCCAGCAAAAGTGCCAGAAGAGGGTACCAGCTAGAATAGGGCTTTCTGATGTTCCTGCTGATCCACAGAATTGACCAACCCTTGGCTGTATTGTACCTGTGGCATTGTAATTCTGTTAGGTAGTGATTTCCTTAGTGATTGACAAGAATGCCATAGTTTCTGCTACATGCAGCCAAAGATAGCCTGACTGATGCAGTTAATGATCCCTCATCTTACTGAAAAGAAAATAGATACTTAATCTTTAATGACAATGACATAATGTAACTGTGAGAAAAACCAAGTATCCCTGAGGTATATGCATCTACTTGTCATCTTGTTGGGATAACTCCTCCCAAGTTGTCAGCACTTACTTAGTTGCCTTTAAGACCTGTCCCTCAAAAACATTCTTGCATAATCATTAGGCACAATCTTAAATTGAATTGAAAGACTGAATGTATGCTCATGATTCTATATGTTGCAAGTAAATTTTATGAATTTTTAATTTAACTGATTACTAACATCTCCAAGGCTAACCAGTAAAATCCAACTTTGATTTAATATTCCAGTAAAACTCAGACACAACAGAAGTCTAAGCCTTACAGACCATTAATTTTTACATAGATCCTTATCTTTCTATTACTCTTTCTCTCTCCAATATGACCACATCAACTCCATTCTTGCCCTGACCAAACATTTCCTCCATGTCCTGAGTCAATCATATTTCTCAGCAAAAGAATTCTATCTATCTGTCACCTATCTACCATCTATTTATCTAAGTTCCCTTCATATTCTTTAATTAAAAGGTGTCTGTCCTCTTAAAATATTATTTTCCTGTTTGCCTCACAATAGGTCAGAGGCCATTCCCATCATCGGGTCCCATCTTTCCAGAAAACAAGTAAAATAAGAAAAAACAAAAATATTATAGTTCTAAAACTCACATTCTCATAATTACCTAAGGGAGAGAGATCAACCAAAGGGCTAGTATGCATGCATATAAGCCTAACCAATGGACATAGTCAATA
>NW_005371796.1:579801-583844 GCF_000412655.1 Myotis brandtii | reverse complement strand
TAATCAATAAAGAAATAAAAAAAATAAAAATTAGATGCAATAAATAAAAGAACTAAAAGGGTAAAGTCTCCTAAAGTAAAAAAATAAATAAATAAATATCCATTTTCTATAATAATACATTATATAACATGTTTTGATTTAATAGATTTTTTTTCTAAAAAATTTCTTTTTTTTTTCTTTATTGATTAAGGTAGAAAATTTCTTTACAGTTTGTTCAACTCAGAATTCAATCTAGGATCAAATATTTTCCTTTTTTGTTATTTATTCTAATATTTTATTTTTATGTGTAAACTTCTGTTTGATTTTACTTGTTTGTTTTTCAAACTTACAATAACTTTTCAAGATTTTCTCTTTAGTTTAAACTTCTGACATTTTATACCCTTATGAATAGGCAGGAGTAGGCCCCAAAGTCAATGGCTTTGATTCATGTGGTAATACTTGGTGTGCCTCTTTAATTACATGACAGTGTCTTGAATTTGTTCATGCATGTTACCCATCTTTTTCACTACTTCTTCTGTCACATTAATTATATATATTTTAAAGTCCCTAATAGTTTCAACTGCTTGGTCATCTCTGAATCTTATTTCATTGATTATTTTATCTCTTGACAAAGTCCCACCACCCCACCACATAGGCTTTAGTGAGTGAGTGAGTGTATATAGGTATATGTGCTTAATTTTATTGAATATTGGATCACTTGTGTAGACTAGGAGAGACTGGAATAAATATCTGTTATGCCTGGAAATAAAAACACTTCTTTTAAGGCATTTGGAATGGGATCGAATCAGTCTCTTCAGGAGTTGAGCTGGGTTTGGGTTTTATCGCTTCTGTGGAGATCGTCAGTGTCCCAAAGGCCTCCAATTTCTCCAATGATTAGTGTGGGCTGGAATGCTGAAGAGTTTTTCTTCATGCAAAAGTTTTACCTTCAGGTTTGAGTCATTCCTAGATGTGTGTAACACAGAAGACTCTCTCTCCATGGTCTCTCCTTCAGATGTGCAGTGCTGTTGCTCATTATGAGGTGCCTGCTAGGCTGGAACAGGAGAGGCAGATGGGTTCTGTTTATTTCTAGCTTTTTTCCTAAGCCTTAGTGTTAGGTAGGCTACAGGTGTCTGACCTTAGGGCTGGCATTTCTGCCACTCCTCATTGCAGGCAATGATATGCTGTCTTGTATCTCTGCCCTGCAGAGGCGGACTTTGTGCCTGTCCCCACACCTGACTATTCTCTCTTCCATATCTAAATTGTAAAGGCAGCCAATTTTGCCTTGTCCCACTTTCTTGTGAGTAGCTAGCAGGAAATCTATCAAAAACACCTTTGAAGAGGTATGAACTCCCTTTGTATGTGTGACCCCCAGAATTTCTATAAGAATATGCTTTTTCAAAAGGGTACATGTTATGGCCTTTAATGAGTACTTACTCATATACTGAGTACTAATATACTTTTAGGACACTATCAGGCACTAAAGAGAAATAGCTGTAAAAGAATCATAGATATTTCAAATACTGGCTCTAGAAAAGACCTTAAAGATTATCTGCTTTACTATCTTTAGAATTACTGTACATAGATATTAATACATTTTAGTCCAAAAGTGGGTTAATGTTTTGCATATTTTTTAAATATATAAACAGATATTTTTAAAACTGTTAATTTATACAAATTACTTGGGATTCTTTATCTCATGATTTTAATGTGTAATGTCCCTTGAGATATACCACAATGTAGATACTGTAGACAATGTTAGTCAAAATTTTTAAATTAAATATATTCTTAATTTCCAGATAATCACAGAAAAATATTGTTCCACTGAACAAATGAACATTCATTGGCAAATACTAATCTAATATAACCCTTTTATAGAAATATGTGCATGGTGAGGCCAGGAAGGTGAATTTCTTTGAGGAACTTTAAGTTATAAGATGTAAAATTATTAAATTAATATTAGACCTGATATATCTTGAATTTAAAAATAGTACACAAAAATCCCATAGTTTACCACTAAATCTGCAGGAAAGTCAGAAAATATATTATTATCGGTTCTTTTACAAATATATTACTGGTATTGTTACTTCCAAAGTAGTTTCAAATAAGTCAAATGACTTGCCCAATGTGTTAGGTCTAACAAATTTCAAAAACATACAGAATTTGAAATTATGCTTTCTTCTACATGCTATGACAATGCAAAGTTTTTTTTCTCAAATAGAGAGAGAGAGAGAGAGAGAGAGAGAGAGAGAGAGAGAGAGAGATTTCTATAAGAAAAAAAAATTGCTATAAATTAAAATGACCTGAGAATATTTCATGGCAAAGGTGTGAATTGAGCCAAATTGGTTGAGTTGCATTTAGACAGGACGAAAGCAGTGTTATAATCAGAAGGCACAGTAAAAACAAAGGCAAACAAATAAAAACAGAATGGCAAAAAGTGGAGGAAAGTGAGGTTGTAAACCTAGCTAGAGTGCTGAATGAGCACAGGTTTGATAGGAGACAAGTTTGATAGGAGACAAGTTTGGATGTACCAAGAGAAACTATGTTAAAAGGTATCTAAAATAATGCTAAAATATTGTGTGGTTTTTTATAAGCACAGAGGTACAGGGAGGAAAGTGTCTTTTAAAAAAATATTGGATGCAAGGAAAAAATAACACATTTAAAATCATAAATAGAGTAGTTAGACTAAGGAAAATGTAATTCCTTAGCAGTACTAAAGTGTATCCTTACCACCCCTTTGGGCAGAAGTTGGTTTGTGCTCAAAGACCCTTTATTTATTTAAAAAATGCACTTGTGCAGAATCCATTCATATGGTGTTATAAGAGTATGAACAGGAAACTTTTCTTCATTTGGAAGAAAAGCACTTCAACTCTTCCCCCTACTTATATTTGGTATAATTAACAACAATAAAAAAATAGCTGAAGGTATGTAGCCCCAAAGTGGGTGGGATTGCAGTTTTTATTGAGGAAGGAAAATTATGCCATATTTGAAGAAATTTGGTTAACTGTTTTGAAATGTAGAGAATATAAATTATGCATTAGAATATGTATGAGGAACATTTTCTTCATTGTGTTCAAAGGCTACTGCAACTAGGGCCATTGGAGTTAAGAAAGCGTAGCTCAAATTTTTTCAGTTAAGATAGTTTTACTGGAATGTGTCCAAATCATGGGTGCTAAAGCTAAAATGAATTATGTATGTATAAATCTGCAGCATCAAAGGGAGCAATTATCAATTAAATGAACTAGAGAGCCTTCCTTTTTTCCTCATAAATTATCAGTGAAATATAATACGTTTATGTAGACTATTTCCCCTGCAAAACTTTCAGTCTATTTCAATTTCATTGAGATAATATTTACATATGCTGTTGTGTGACGAAGGGATTAGTGGATGTATAAATGGAGTTTGGCTATGGTTTTCATGGGGGATCAGAACTATCTTTAACAAATATTTTGTCAGGTGTTTTTGTATGATTTGCTCTCCAGAAAAGAGATTTCAAAAGTCTCTTACTCATTTGCTCCATTCTGAGCTTAGCAGTGCTCAGATTTATTTAGCACCCTGGGAATCAGCCACTTTATCATTAAAGAATCGAAGGCTTATTGAGCATAAGTAAGTTGGTCAAGATACTGAAGTTAGAAAGAAATAAGACCAAGATGCAAGTCCTCTTCCATTTAATCACAAATTTAAGGTTCTTCTCATGACCACGGACTAACTGCATAAAAAGTATGTGCCTCTCAATTTTCAACATTATAACTTATGTAGGTTTAAAAATATGTGTAAAAATGAACAAGGTAGAATATATATATATTAAATCCTAAATTGAGCGATACAAACATTAAATGCTGTAAATGTATGAATGAGGGACATTATGTGTGGGCTGGTATACTCTAACAGGTATAATAGAGTGGATGAGACTTTCTTCATTGCACAAAATATGAGTAACATTTACAAGAATAGAGGAAATATCATTGTAAATATTTATATTTTCCCAAATAATTGACACTGTATTTCCTTCCTAGATCACAGCATAATCTTAACTTATGATGTGGACAACATTACCCTTTTTAACT
>NW_005371796.1:575300-579448 GCF_000412655.1 Myotis brandtii | reverse complement strand
ATTGATTTTTTACAGAGAGGAAGGGAGAGGGATAGAGAGTTAGAAACACTGATGAGAGAGAAACATCGATCAGCTGCCACCTGCACACCCTCCACTGGGGATGTGCCCACAACCAAGGTACATGCCCTTGACCGGAACCGAACCTGGGACCCTTCAGTCTGCAGGCTGATGCTCTATTCACTGAGCCAAACTGGTTAGGGCAACATTACCCTTTTTACCTTTTCACCTAACTTTGGCAAAAGTGGCCCTGGGACAGTGATGTGCATGCCCTGCTGTAGCCCTATTGACTCCTAAAATCACTTGACCATGGCAACCATATGTTTGTGTATATTTAAGCATGATATCTCCAAGGGACAATATTTGTGAGAATAAAACTTACACCTTCTTCAAAAAACCTCTGTATACTCAAGAGCTGGCATAGTTTTTATATTTAGTTAATAAGAAGCCCACTGTATGTGTCTCATGGATTAAAAATACATCACTGGACTTCCGACTTCTGCTGTAGGATGCAGAAAGGAGGAAATAGGTTTGCTTCAAAACTTAAGTAGAAGAAATCAACTTTATGAATTATTTGACCCTATCAACAAATTGAGGCCACGTGGCCTTCGTCTATCCCTAAGTCTAAGGAAAGACAGGTGACTATGGAGGATAGGCCCACAGGTATTCACTTATTTGCAGTAGATACAACTCCACATAAAAGAGTTCAACTAGCATAGATCACTAGTAGGTGAAAGCCAAGTGCAGGCTGGCAGGGATGTGTGAAGCAAGATAATCACTGTAGACAGGTATGTGCATTGAAGGCTATCAGAGCAACAACAATAACAAAACACAGACTTAGCTCAAATCCTAACTGGAATAATTTATCATTACTCACTTAAGGCCTTGTGGAAGGGAAAGATTTACCTATTTCCAGACATAAAAACTGTTTATCCCAGATTCTACTGACCGACATGAATTGTTCATATTTCAATAAAATGTTTTGAAATAGATGAAAACGCAAAAAGTAACACATTCCCAAGAGACTAATGAAACTAAGAGATGCCACAAATGTTGCAGTTATCTGATAAGAATTTAAAATAATGATGATTAATATGTTAAAGTTCCAAGTAGGAAAGGTGACAGTACATAAGATCAAATGAGTGAGCTCAGTATAAATATGGACCTAATGAGAAAGAATCAAATTGCAACGTTAGAAATAAAATGAAAGCTTAATAGAAAAGGTTTTCAATGGTTTCATCAACAGACCTGCATAGATGTTAAAAGAACCAGTGAACACAATCTATAATAAAAAAAAGTGTAATATGCTAATTTACCAGATGTCCTTCCAGACAACCTTCCAGGTGAAGCCAGGGCTGCGAGGGAAGCCCGGGTCCCGGGTGCCAGAGGGAAGCCGGTGCCAGCAGCTGGGGGAAGGAAGACCTACTCTTGCATGAATTTCGTGCATGGGGCCTTTAGTAATAGATAAACATAAATTAGCCAAAATAAAATAAACAGAGAATGAATAATGAAATAAAAAAATTAGAACACCTAAGAACTGTTGGACAATATTACATGATCTAAATGGTGTCTAATTGGAATCCCAGGAGGACAAGAAATAGAAAAAAGTGGTAAAGATTAAAAAAATATTATCTGAGAATTATCCAAAATTAATGATTGATACAAAACCCAAAATCTCTCAGAGCACCAAGAAGGATACAAACAAAGTCAAACTACTGAAAATCAAAGATAAGCAGAAAATTTTGAAGGCAGGTAGGGGAAAAGAAAGAAATAGCATGTTCACTGGATAAAATAAAATTATAATTGACTTCTCATCAGAAACCATGCAAGTCACAGACAATGGAGTGATGCCTTAAAAATGCTGAGAGAGCCCAGCCTCGAGGCTCAGTGGTTGAGCATCCACCTATCAGCCAGGAAGTCATGGTTCCATCTGGTCAGGGCATAAGCCCGGGTTGCAGGCTCAATCCCCAGTGTGGGACTTCCAATCAATGATTCTCTCTCTCATTGTTGATGTTTCTATCTCTCTCTCTGCATTCCCCTCCCTCTCTGAAATCAATCCTATATAATAAAAGGCTATATAATATGCAAATTGTCCTCTCCCAAGTTCCACCCACCAGGAGTTCGAATGCTGGCTATAACATGTGCTTACCACCAGGGGACAACGTGGAACAAAGGCAGGCCCTGGCCCAAACTGGCAGCCAGGGAAAGGAAGGCCTGGATCTGCCCTGATCGCTGGCCAGGCCTAGGGTTCCTACCCATGTAGAATTTCATGCACTGAGCATCTAGTAAAAAAAAATATATGTGTATATATAAACATGAGTGCTGGAGAAACAGTAGCAACAGCAGTTGATCAACCTAGAATTCTATACTCACTTTCATAAGTGAGAAATCTTTTTTTATATGAGAGAGAGAGAGAGAGAGAGAGAGAGAGAGAGAGAGATCGCATTGTTAGCAGGCCTAATTTAAAAGATTTGGAATTTAACTCAGCAAGTTGAATACTCAGATAACAAAACTGCTGATATGTCAACTAGTGAAGCAATCGGAGTTTAGCAATAACACTGGCGCCTTTCAGGGCGGAAGAGGCAAAGGGGGTTGGGGCTCAAGATCAGAGAAGCTCTGCTGTCCAGAGGGAGCTGGAATTCTGGATAGAAAGGATGTCTGGCAGCATCTGGGATCTCAGGGAAGCACAAACACATAGATGCCTCCTGAAATAGCAACTCCCTCAAGGAATTCAATTGCCCAAATCAAGCTGGCGGAGAGTCAGTTTGGCAAGCTACGCAAATTAGCCCGGGAAATACAGGCTGTGCCCGCCAGCCTCCCTGAGATACAGGACCAAGAGCATGGAGAATGGCTCTGAGAGCAGAGACAAATGACCCGTTCAGCACACATTTAAAACAGATTTTCTGTATTCATTTCACCACTATCCTATAATTAACTCCCAAACAAAACATCACATCTCTGTCTGATATGATGCAACTATATTTCATAAAACACAACTACTCTTCCTCTCCCCAAAGACTCATCAATTATTTCATTAATTGTCATGGTTCAAAGTTTTCAGGTGATATGAAAGCTTCCCCATGAAATCCATATGTGGCAGCTTGTGGTCTTGTGACATATAGACTAAATTGTAATTATTTTTGTTAAATTTATCTTTATTGTTGAGTATTACAGATGTACTTTTTTTCCTCATTGACCCCCTCCACCCTACTCCCACCACTCCCAGGCCTTCATCACACTATTGTCTGTGTCCATGGGCTATGCATATATGCATATAAGTTTTCCTGTTGACATTACTCATATTCGTTTTACAAAATAATAGGAGAAAAGAAAGGGAAAAGGAATATAATTAGTTAATATGTACAGGTTAATGTACATAGGCATATATAATCTCTCTCTCTCTCTCTCTCTCTCTCTCTCTCACACACACACACACACACACACACACATGTAAACCACTAAATTCCTCATTTCTCTAAGTGGTTTTAAGACTATTGTTATTTATCACTTCCTTTGCTTACCATCTATCACATGCCTCCTTTACCCTAAGCTAGCATCTCAGTTGATCACTATTATTTTTAAAACATATGAAAGTTAAATTCATTCTTGAAATGCCCATGTATTTAATTGTCCTGATTTAATTGAGTTGATGCACTTATTACTTAATGTTTGCTATTGGGTATAACAGTTATCAGGAGAGTTCTAGGGAATCCTCTGGGTTGTACATATAGACCCTGGATTACATTATAGTAACAGCAACCGATTTTCTCCCTTTTAATCAGAATTAATCATCCCAGCCAGTAGAGACCTTGTTTTCATCCCGTTGAGCAACAGAGACATACCATAAGTACCTGAGGAATATAGGCTTCCAATAGGAATTTATGAAATCATTCAAACAACTGTGTTTCCAGCTATATGTGAGAGACTTTTTAAAAATATTTTTTTACTAGAGGCCCAGTGCACAAATTCATGCATGCGTGAGGTCCCTCAGCCTGGCAGGCGATTGAGGCTGATTAGGGCCAATCAGGACGAGCCAACCAGGGGAAGGGACTGCAGGAGGTTGACCGGCCATGGGTGGTTGGCTGTGGGAGCGCACTGACCACCAGGGGGCAGCTCTTGCGTTGAGGTCACTTAGGCTTTTATATATATAC
>NW_005371796.1:554645-575267 GCF_000412655.1 Myotis brandtii | reverse complement strand
AGAGAGAGAGAGAGAGAGAGAGGTTGATTTCGAAGAAGAAGGTAGAAAGAGATAGATATCAATGATAAGAGAGAATCATTGATTGGCTGCCTCCTGCACACCCCGCCCCCCAATTGGGTTTAGAGCCCATAACCTAGGCATATGCCCTGACCAGGAATCAAACCCTAACCTCTAGGTTCATAAGTTGATGCTCAACCACTGAGCCACTCTGGCTGGGCATGTGGGAGACTTTTGTTAGGTATGCTGCTCACTAAATGTGCAAAGTGACTCTGACCTTTTTGAATATTAACCTTGATATTTCCTCACTTTGCATTCCTTATTAAACCTTTTGTGTTAGTCCAGCATAACCTTCATTTTGGCATCAGTTAAAACAGACAAAAAATATGGAAACTAATGAAAGAAATTTAGACACAGAAAGGCAGTTTTAGGGAAGGAGAGGCCATGGGAGAGGAATGCATATGTGACTGGCAGTAACAGCTCCAAGCAACCAGATTGTTTATGTTATATACACAGAGGATGGAGGAATGTTACAAGATGAGGGGAAGAAGAAGAGGGGGCCAACTGGTGGGCTTTGGAACTTTGAAACTGATGTCATGCAGGGAAGGAGGGGAAAATGACCAATTAGGAATGCATGGGGGACATAAAATAAGGAAGGGTCCAATTAGGAAGTGTCACGAACAAACAAAGAAGCTCCCAGCATTTATAAGCCCATAGTAGCCAAAGAGATTCATGGGAGTTTTTTTCTCATTTTTTTGAGAGAGAGCGGTCTATCCCATTATGGGGACCCCTCCCCAGGTTGTTTCCCCTTTGAGGGACCCTCCCCATGGGGAGTTTGTATACGCTTGCAATAAACCTTCACATTTTTGCTTAAAATCTTTTAGTCTGTGAAATTTATTCTTCAAACTTCGTGAGACAAGAATCCTGCCACGAGAGTCTGAGCTTGCCATTCCAGGCATCACTAGTAAAACTTAAAAACAACAACAAAAAAACAAACAAACATGACAATCTATAGAAATTTAGGAGAATTCTTTGCTGTAAAAAGTTTGACTTATAGAAACCTTAATGGGTCCCTCTTACTGATCACCATCCTGATTAGAAATGTGGGTATGAGTTGCAGCTCTTAATTAGTTTGCTTAAAAGTTACAGGAAGGAATGGACTGGATTCCATCACAAACAAAATACTTTTGTAATGGCCAAACAGATGTTATGATTAAACACAAAGAAACCACCAAATCTATCAGGGTATGATGATTGTTTATTCCAAAAATGCTAGAAGTTATTTTATAAAGAATAAAATTTAACATGATTGCATTTAGTGGCATCTTAAAATGGCCACATTTTTGTTAAAAAAAAAAAAGCTGAATCTGAGAAAATAAGTATATTGAAATTGATGTGCTCCCATAATTTTTTAGCAAAATGGGTTTTTCATTAGGTAAATTAGATTTTAAATGCCTTAGCCTGAGAGAATTATAGTTAACAAATATTATATCAAACTAGATTTATCTGATATAAGTAATAATTTGCTATTTTTGTAAACATTTTTGTATGAAGTTTCCTGGAACTGGAATGCATTAGTAATTTACAAATTTTAATTGATATGTGATTTAGTTACTATATGTCAATCTTAATGTTGCTTTTGATTTCTCTTAAGTATTCTTACACATCTAGTGAACCCAAATGAATAAGAGAATGGCCTTTAATTGAGAGATAAAGATGTGCATTTCATAAAACAAAAGCATTTGGCAGGAATATTGACTCCAGTTTGCCACCAGCTCAGCATATTGGCTGATGATATTGATTACTGAAATGCAAATAGTGTGACCATAAAAAAATTTGAGTTGTCTATTGCTATGATACTTGTATCAAGACATACTAAAGGCAGACTAATTGCTTTCAGGTAATTTGAAAAATCACAACAATCAAATATGTTCCTTCAGTGATATACAGTGTGGCTAAGTTTTGTTCCTGGTGCTTTTCTCACTTTGTTCTTCAGTTTAAAGACATATTTTATATTAGGACTGTTGCAATTTGTGTGAAACATAGACTTCAAGTACAAACTACTTAGAATTTTGCTGCCACTTGAAAGAAAGAAAAAAAAATTGAAGTATCACTGCAGAATTTTGCTGCCACTTGAAAGAAAGAAAAAAAAATGGAAGTATCACTGCTTGATTTCTTGATAGCCTATTGTTCTCTGCTGCCAATTACAGATTTCAGAAGGGGAAAGAAATATAAAATGCAAACTTTTCTCCACTGCTCTCAGATATTTATGAATTTTCTTTTACTTCAATAGAAGAAATTGTACTGAAAAAACAGTGAG
Organism: Myotis brandtii; assembly: GCF_000412655.1. Lineage (NCBI taxonomy): Eukaryota > Metazoa > Chordata > Mammalia > Chiroptera > Vespertilionidae > Myotis > Myotis brandtii. The sequence continues at coordinate 572,950 of NW_005371796.1, read as the reverse complement.
ATCTTGCAAAACCAACATTATACTGAAATGCAAAAAAAGAAAGAAAAGGAATTTTGGGCTGAGTATAGGGAACCTAGACCCATTCCTATACCTTCACATGTCTTATGTGAGGCCTTATTCAAGAACTTAATTTCTCATGCTCAGCTTTCTCATTGTAAAATAAAAGGTGTGTCTTTAACAGACTTCTGGTTAGATTGCTTGTTCTAGTCATTAGTGAAAAGATAATGGCCATTGTATTTAAATAAATTTATTTGGGATTCCTCCTCTGTCAACAACTTTTATTTACTTTTGTTTAACCTAGAAAAAGTTACATTTTCCAAACCTTGGTTTATTATGTCTCCAGTAAGGAGATTTTACTTATTTATTATGTGAATAAGAAATAAAAATGTTTTGCATATTCTAAGCATTAAATAAATATTTTCCTGTATGATCCCCCTTCTCCTTTAGAGTTTCTTCTACCTCATCCTGTGATAGTATTCGGTGATTCTAATGTATGAAACACATTAAATAAATCTAAAGCTACTTTGATCATTTATTTTAGTAATATTTGCTTGTGTATATTCAATCTATGTGTTTATTTGAGATATTCTAGACTAATAATCTCCAAATTATGCCATAAAAATAACCCTTACATTAAAAAGTTCTGTGGTTGTGGGTTTCTAAAATTAGCTATTTAAAAAATAAATAAAAGTACATCACAAGTTGTATATTTATTCTTTAACAAAATTATTTCCTCATTAATTATATACTTAGAACTTCCTATATTTCCTCAGGGTGCTATAAAATAATTCTTTATTCTAAGACCTTTTCATATTACCAATTACAGGACTATATACAGCCTAATCTACTAAAACAGTTTCTTGTTGAGTGAAAAATTTAGTTTATGTTTATTTGCAAGCCTGGTTGAAAGAAAAAAAAAATGATGTTTATAATTTATTTCAATTTTTTTTATGACTGAAAAACAAAAAACTCTCACATACCTTCAATGTTCTATGACTAATAAGGCCTCTGGCTTGAAGCTTTCGGGATAGAATAGGGCTCCCACTTAAGGGATGGGGAAACAATGATCTTTTTTTAAGGGCGGGTTAAGCAAACAGGCAAGATTAACCTAAACCTACCTTCCTTCAGTATACCTGTTATTTTTTCAAAATAAACATTTAAAGAGTGAATCTACAAGGCCCTCAACAATGTATTATTGGTTATGAATGCCTTTTATTTTTTCATGTGTAATCAGTATGTCACATCCTATATGTGTTATGACGAGTCATTTAAATTACTATCATTTGTTTTTATTTTTTTCAATAACAGAAATAGTATGCAATTTTTGTGGGCATGTATAAGTGGGTTTGTCATAAACAAATGTGAGATATTAAAAAGTACCATGCTTATATTGGGGGAAATGAATCAATAATGCTACTGCAGACATACTTATAAAAATAGCTTTGACAAAATATAGAATGGATATCTAATATTTCTGTTCTAATCTATAATTTGTTTTTACATAAGTGGTAGTTAATTTTCCCAGTAATGGTGAAATTATGTCTATATTAAGACTCAAATAGAATTAGGTTAAAGAGAAAAGCAGTTTTTCAGATTCCCTGCAATTCTTGAGGAACAACACAGTTTTGCTACACAAATGGAGAGACAATATGTTGCAGAGAATTATAAGTTCAGAGAAAACTAAGGTCAAAACCCAGATACTTTCTAGTTGCCTAGTTCAATTATTTTTTAAATTCTAATATCAAGGATTCTTATTGTTAAAATTAGAATAATAACAGTATATTCATCATAGACTTACTTTAAAAATTAAATGAGCTTAAATGTGTAAAATGGATATTGTCAAGGCTGACACAAGTGTTTATTAAGTAGAATAAAATAAACTAAACAAACCAAACACATGGAATAGATGAGAAAGCCAACTTTGCTGTAGTGTGGCTAAACCCAGATAATCTCATATTTTAGTTAAAATTCTCATAAATCTCTCTTAGTCTCACCCCCTCCCTCCCTCCACTTTTCTCCTCTTCCCCCTGCTTCAATCTGCCTTATTTATACATATTTTTAACAAAATTATTATTAATTTAAGAGAGAGAGAAAAATCAGAGGAGAGAGAGAGAAACATCAATTTGTTGTTCCACCCATTTATGCATTCATTGGTTGAGTCCCATATATGCCCTGACCAGGATAAAACCCACAACCTTGACATGTCAGGATGATGCTCTAACTAACTGAGCTACCGGGCCAAGGTTTTACACATTTATACAAAACATGTATTACAAAATACAATACTAAGATGTTATATTTAAAGGTAAATAAATATGGGAGTTATAATCCATTTCATAGAATTTTTATTGTCAATAATTTCCAATTCCTGTAGATATCTAATCTAATAAAAGACAAACATACAAATTGACTGTACCTTCGCTACACCTTAAGCCACGCCCACCAGCCTATCAGAGCGACTATATGCAAATTAACCCAACCAACATGGTGGCTGGCAGCCACGGAGTTGGAGCAAGCAGGAGGCTTGGTTTCCCCAATGATGGAGGAAGCCAAGCTTCCCCCCCTGAGGCAGTGGATCTGAGCTCCACTCAAAGCAACAAAGTTTCAATTATAGAAGGTGCCCTCAGCCCCTCACCCAGACTGGCCAGGCAACCCAGTGGGGACCCCCACCCTGAAGGGGGTGTGACCAGCCTGCAAAAAACCATCAGCTCCTCACCCAGGCTGGCCAGGCACCCCAGCAGCGGGACCCCCACCCTGATCCAGGACACCCTTCAGGGCAAACCAGCCGGCCCCCACCCGTGCACCAGGCCTCTATCCTATATAATAAAAGGGTAATATACAAACTGACCCTAACAGCAGAACGACTGGGAATGACAGGTCACTATTGCACACACTGACCCCCAGGGGGCAGATGCTCAATGCCGGAGCTGCCCCCTGGGGGTCAGTGTGCTCCCACAGGAGGAGCTCTGCTCAGCCACAAGCCAGGCTGATGGCTGCCAGTACAGCGGTGGTGGTGGGAGCCTCTCCCGCCTCCTCAGTAGCACTAAGGATATCCGACTGCAGCTTAGGCCTGCTCCCCGCTGGCAAGTGGACATCCCCCGAGGGCTGCTGGGCTTCCAGAGGGAGGTCTGATGGCCAGCTTAGGCCCAATCCCCCGGAGAGCGGGCCTAAGCCAGCAGGTGGTCATTCCCCGAGGGGTCCCAGACTGCGAGAGGGCACAGGCCGGGCTGTGCACTGGGCCTGTAGTATCTATATAAATGTACAGCTCTGTAAGTGCTTGTGCTGGTTTTAAGTTAGTTCTCATAGGCTTCAGTGTTTCTACATCTATTTGTCCTGCGTTCTCCTCCTGTAGAGTCCCTAGTGATTATATAGCTAGTTGGGTAGGATATCTGGTAGGTGGCCAATAAGTTTAAAAATACATCAGTGTAAGCAAAAGGATTCATGTGCAGAACACATCAGGGTTTTGAAACATTTTTAAAGCTATACAAAGCATTTGGAACATCTGCCCTCATCTTTTATGTAGATAAAAGGTGAAGTTTCCAAAGGCGTTATTTGATCTAAATCTGTAACAAAGGAGAAAGAAAAACACTTGGGGAACATTAAGAGGTTATTTCAATCTGTTCAAGATTTAAACTCACTTATAAGCAGAAAACAATGCTTAAACTGCAAATATCCAAAGTTAGTGAGAAAACTTTTAGAAATAACTTATTTTCCTGCATCCAAGCTAATATTATTAATTATTAATTACTAATAAAGACTAAAGTCAGAACTATCCATCTTATGAATAAATGAATAGGTGAAAATATCCTGATGTGAGGAGGTCTATCATACCCAACCAGGATCAATAAATAAGGATATGGAAATATCAAGAAAGGATTATCAGGTATTGATTTGGAGCAGAACTGAGTCCTCTAACTCTTCACTTATATATGACATGAGGCCTGGTGCACTAAATTCGTGCATGGGGGGGGGGTCCCCTCAGCCCAGCCTGCACCCTCTCCAATCCAGGACATCCCTCTCATAATATTGGACCGTTGGCTCGTAATCGCTCACCAGCCTGCCTTCCTGGTTGCCCTAACTGCCCCCACCCCCGCTGGCCTGGTCGCCCCTCATGTCTGTCCCACCAGCCTGGTCACCCCACACAGCCTGCTTGTTCAGTTGTTAGGTCGTTCCTCACTAACTCCCTGCCGGCCTGGTTGTAGGCAGCCATCTTGTGAGGGTGTGAAGGTTAATTTGCATATTACCTCTTTATTATATAGGATAAAGCAGTCAGGTATCACACTTACTTTTATAGGTGTGCTCCAAGAACATTTTGATTTTATACTCAAAGATATTGGCAATAAAAGTATTTTTGGAAGAAAGGAAACAATAATTTTGCTCACTGATAATGTCTTTTAGCTTTCAAAAAGGTGTATCTCAGAGTCAGGCGTTGAGTCCAATATTATTTCATTACTTTTACTGAGTAAATAGCTAATATTTTATAGAGTGTTTTCTCACTGTAACACTGCTTGGAGCTCTATATTTTAAAGAACCTATATGATAACATTATATTACAAAGATGTCCTGATTGTTAAAAACAAAATCACATAGAACACTGGGTGCGATTGTATGGTGTTCAATTCTATGGCAAGGCTCTAGCAAATACCTGTATATTGTAATTTGCTCCCCTTTTCCATGTTGTCTCTGTTTGTAAACTCTCCAGGCAGTTGGTTCTCTGGTTTCTGCTTCAAAGGTATTGCCTTGCTTGGTTGCCATTTGGAGATTTTTTTTAAGCAAAGAATTTTTGCTTTCTGCCACTGTGCTTCCAAAACGAAATTTTTCGCCACTTTCTCACTTCAAGGGGAACACTATTTTCTATGGGTTTACATTTCACGATGCTAAGGAAGCAATAAAGAAAGCCCCCCTTATTTTTAACCTTTGGTGTGTTTTTTCTCCTTCCATATGCAGTTCTTTAATGAAAAAACTCAGATCCATTCCCATGTTCTCTGTGGTAATATTCATTGCAAACATCATTACGGATGTGAGGTCTCTCCCTTAATTAAGAACTAAAAGGCTTCATTTCCTAAAACAAAAGCATGTGGCAGGTTTTATTGATCTGGTCAGTGTCGCCAGCTGAACACATTAGCAGAGGTTATTGATTGCTCTAGCGGTAATGAGCTTGGGTTCTTTGTCAGGTGAAGTCCACATTCCTTGGGAGCATTTACTTGAAGCTGGCTAACGTGGAAGTACATTTTCGCTATGATATATGATTCAGTAGACTTTTAAAGCTTTATGGCCAATGAATCATTCTTAAAAAATATAACAGCAGTCATTAAAAAGATTATTTTCTAGTCATTATCTTTTTACAATTTCATCTGAATGTTAATGATGCACTTATGAATAGATGCTAAGCCAAAAAAAGTGTAGCATTAAAATAATGTGATCACATATGGCTCTCCAGCTTTTAATAAGTTCTCAATAACTATCATCATTATCCTCTGATGACTAAGCTGGGCAACATAACTAGTTTAGCTTTATCATTATCAATAGTCATGATCTCCATCCAGGGTTTGAATAAGAATTGATATAAAAAAAACCCAGCCCCAGCCAGTGTGGCTCAGTGGTTGAGTGTTAACCTATGAACCAGGAGGTTGTGGTTGGATTCCAGGTCAATGCACATGTCCGGGTTGCAGGCTCAATTCCCAGTGGGGTTCCTGCAGGAGGCAGCCTATCAATGATTCTCTCTCATAACTGATATTTCTATCTCTCCCTCTCCCTTCCTCTCTGAAATAAAAATATATTTAAAAAAGAAAGAGTTGTTAAAAAGAGCTTTGTAGATCGATAACCAATAAGAAATGGTAATCTGTGTAGTAAATGTGTGACATCTCCTAAGAAAAATGATAGTAAACTCTTCATTGGGGGTTAGATTAATATTGCTAAATTATATCTCACTCCAAGATTTCAATTCAGGTGAAAGACCCAGTAGTACACTTCTTACTCATTCACTTAGTGGAATATTGCCATATTTTTTTCTTCCAAATATGTATGAAAGCAATGAGGGTCTTTGTTTTCCTTTTGAATGAACAACATAGACACCTCTTTGTCTTTGGAAAATCATGATAATATTTGAGATTTGGATATGCGATTTCAATTATATATAAATTCAAAATGACCTGGGAGAGAATTATAACCTGCTAAATGGAGGAAGAGATCCATGTGTAAATAATGGTGATGGCTCACTTAGAAGTCCAGCCAATGGGAATACAAAAAGGTATTATTTGGAACCTGGAATTTTCATGTTGATTTTGAAATTTGAGGAAAATTGTATATTTTATTTGTAACCTACAATCCTCTGATAATCTGCTGAAAAATACTGATCAGTCATTGAAATGTGTTCGTTACAAGGCTCTCTGGACCCACTGCCAGACAAGGAAACATTTTCCTTTTCCCCTCTGACCATTTCTGCAACACCCAAATGAAGGAACAAAATTGTTTCTGACCTTTGAATTGATCCAATCCCTGACCTCACATCACCCCATGAAAAAGTTATTCACAATACATTGATAGCATAGGTTGCTTCTATCTCCAGTAGATTTTATAGTACTATGTGTGCCCCTAATGGAGTGAGATATACATTTAATGGAAATGCAAACACAATGGACAAAATAGTATGCTATCTGTAATTGTTAGAGTCAAGTTCATCTTTGAATATGACAAAGAAAGTGATAATTGGTGATGTAGAATCAGCTGCAGGATTCTGAAGCCAGATTTATCAGCATAGCCACAAAATTTTGGTATCAAATATTTGTCCAGATTAAAAAATACTTCCTTTGAAACTTGTCTTATTTACATGGTATTTTATATTGATTAGATTGTCATGTTAACTGAGAAACTGTCACCCAGAATCTATTTTTCTCTTAATGAGTTATTTGTTAGGCATTCTAGCAAAAAATATCTTGCATAATATGACAAATAGGTTCACCTCATGCCAAAAGTACTATACTCTTCAGCATTGGTAAGTGAGGCAGACTATACATTATATTCATTTTTAGTTTTAATAGCATGATTTTTAGAAATAAAAATAAAAATCTAAAAAAAATTAGATTCTTAAAAATTAAAACCAAAACAAAATTTAAAACTAATTCTATGAAGGTTAATACTTTGCTACAACCCTGTCTCACCTTTGAGAAGGAAAAGCAAAGTTGTAGAGATTATAGCTACTTATCAAGTCATCACATAAAAATTGCTATATATTATTGAGGGCCTAGTAAAAACCAGTAATGGTACACATCATCCTCTCTCCTCAGCAGCAGACAAAGCTTGATTGGGATGTTAAAGTTTTGTGCCCACACAGAAGTGACACATGAATAGCTGACTTAGGAAAGAGTAACAAATACAAACAAAATATTATAAAATAAGGGTTAAAAGGAAAATGTGAATGAACTGCCATTATTTATCTCAGAAAAAGAAATGACAGAGACTTAATAAATCCATTGTAGTCTCTGAAAGAAATTATATAGTGTGAAATAAGGGATATGTGTTCATCAGTAGAGATAAAACAGATATTTGCTCATCTGGGATGAATTTCCCATCATAAAATCTCAGGGCCTCCAAGATCTTGCACTACCATTCTTTACAGATTGGTGCATGTGCAAACACACACACACACACACACACACACACACACACACGCATGCACACACAACACTCACACCAATGCAATAGCAGAAAAGTAACATTTTTCCTCTCCAAATATATTCTTCTTCTAATTCTATTTATTCTGTTCCCCTTTCTTGGAATATTCTCTATTTCATCTCTTCTTATCAAAGTTGTTTCCATAATTAAATGGCTCAAATCCAAGAAGGCATCCCTGACTACAGAATAATAATAAAGCTTTCTGTATTTTTTACTCTCAATAGTCTTTTTGTACCACAACACATTGTATTTCACATTATAATGTATACACCACTTCTATCATCTGCTCATGACTGAATATTCTGCCAATACAAATTTTGAAACATATACCTGTTTCTCTCTAAATATCTGAAATAATTCCTTATATATAGAAAATATTTATTTTGAATAAAATTGGCATGGTACTTTGGAATATTTTTTCTGTCCAAATATATTGCCACTTAAACACTGTAAAAGGTTTAACTGAATATGAAAAGGGATAATTGCTAGGAATTCTCTAATATAACCCATCTATATATATATATAAGCCTAAGCGACTGTCTGACCATTTGACCGTCCGGCTGGTAGCTATGATGCACAATTACCACCAGGGGGAAGATGCTCAACGCAGGAGCTGCCGAGCTGTGGTGACTTGGCAGCTGTGGTTCTCCGATGATGCACCCAGGACCAGAGAGGAAGGAGCCCAATTCCAGGGAGCATCACCCGAGGTCCACTCTCTTGCAATCTGGGACTTCTTGGGAGAAGTTGGAGAGCAAGTTTTTGCCAGATCCCTGCAGGCCAGGTCAAGGGACCCCACCAGTACACAAATTCATGCACCAGACCTCTAACATTCTATATAGTAGTACCTTCTAACATATAAAATTTGGGAGTATCTGCAATGCACCACCCTCCTTCCTTTTTTCCTTATTTAGGCTCTGAATTTTATGTTTGTCATTATCAGATCCTATACTTCATTTTTCTAATATCACCATCTTATTCCATCTTCATGTACTTTTCATTAAAGAGTAAGGAAGACCTGGGTTCAAATCTTGCTTTTTAATACTTAAATATCCTATATTACTTTGTAGACTATTGCCTAAGCTTCAGTCGTTTTATCTGCCTCGCAGCTTTTTGGTGTGAATTAAATGAATAATACATATAAAACCTTTACCTGTAAACATTTTATAACTGAAAGTTTTTATTATTAAGAATAATTGTTATGAGTTTATTTGGGCTTTTCTTCATATGAGTATTTGGAAACTAACTTAAATAGACAAAGCATTACAGTTTAAGCTATATTAACCATACAACTTAAACACGTTTGTTGTGGAAAAAAAATATTAATTTCTGCCAAGGAAGCAATTTTATAAAATGAATCAATGTACAGAGTATCATTTTTAAAATTCAAGTGGTCATCCTAATTAAAACCTGTTACAATAAAATTAGCTGCTCATTTTAGTCACAAGAGTCCATAGTATCATAACATTTTAGAATCAGAAGAGATCATTTTATTTAAAGATTAAAAAACTAATAAAAGAGGTGATATTAGGATGGTATGAACTTTAAAATATGACTAACCTGAATTTACATCTCTGTTCTTCTATTTAGTAATCTACAGCCATCAACCTCTCTCAGGCTGCATTTACTTATCTTTAAATGGGCACAAAAGCATTCCTCTAAAAATAGAAATGCTAGGAAAAAATATATAAAAGTGTATACATTATATTAGAATTATATCTCGGTACATAAATTATACTACTTGATCTACAAATGTTAATATCCAAGCTATCTATCAAATATACACAACACACACACACACACAGATATTGATTAGTTTTTAGTGTCCACATTAAAACTGTCTATTGTTTTGCTTTCTACTTTATTAAAGTATAATTGACAAATGATGTTTAACATGGTAATTTAATATACATATACATTATGAAACAAATAGCATAATCAATTTCATTAAAACATCCATCATCTCACATCATTACCTTTTCTGTGTGTGATGGGAACACCCAAGATGTATTCTCTTAGCAAATTTCAGGTATACAGTATAGTATTATTAACTACTAGAGGCCTGTTTGCACAAAGAGATTCATGCAATAGGTCTTCCCTTCCCTTGGCTGCTGGCACCGGTTTGCCTCTGGCACCCGGGACCCAGGCCTTCGCTCTGGCTGGGCTCCGGCTGGAACTGGCCCTGGAACCCTCAGTCTTCGCTGCTCTGGCCCTGGGGCTGTCAGGCTTTGCTCCACCGCTTGGAGCCTATGTATGCAAATTAACTGCCATCTTTGTTGGGTTAATTTGCATACTCTCCTGATTGGCTGGTTAGCATAGCAAAGGTACGGTCAATTTACATGTTTTCTATTATTAGGTAAGATAATCCCCATGTTGTACACTAGATCCCCAGAACTTAATTCATCTTATAATGCACCGTGAGGCTTTTAAAAATGCTTAAACAATGATGCACACTTACTAGAATGGCCACAATTGAAAACACTGGCAACACAAAATCTTGGCAAGAGTGCAGAACAACAGGAGCCCCCATTCGCTGCCGGTGAGCATACAAAATGGCACAAGAACGGACTCTTGTTCTTTGTCTGGTAAAACTAGTCCATTTCATAGCACAGAAATTGTGTTTTGAATGGAATCTAATGTTACGACTTCTATTTTTATGCAGTTATGTACTGGTTTTTGAAGTGTAGTTTCTTCCAATTTAGTGCTCTGAAGAAGATAAGTAGTAGCATAATATTGTAAAATCATCATTTCTCATCAGTTTATATTATCTAATGATATACACCTTGGAGTTGCTGTATTTTACTTACCTATTCTATTTTTTTTTTTACTTTTCTTAGTTTCTTTTTTTAGAAATATCTTTATTGTTGAAAAAATGTCTTCTTCCCCCTTCCACCCCCCCCCCCCCCGTTTCCCTCCACCCCACTCCCATCAACCACTAGGCCTACTGCACTGTTATCTGTGTCTTTGGGTTATGCATATATGCATATAGGTTCTTATTGTGACCATTGGTACCTCTCTCCATATCTTTCCCTACTCATTTGATTCTATGTAAATTTGGCACACCAATCAACTTTTTTGTAATGCAGCTAATCCTAAACTGCTCAAAATTCTCATAGAAGTCAATAGTTATATGATAGTATTCCTCTTAAATGAATTCATTTACTCTCATTTTATCAAGCGTGCTGATCATCCAATATGTAGGCCTCTTCAGACTGCAACAGATAACAAAGCTATAATAATGTCTAAGAGGGTGAAGCAGTATTCTGTCCATTATAGAGGATGCCTGTTCAGGTCACACAAAAGTAATGGCTTTGCAGCCCTCTACACGAACATTCTTGAACAGGCCTGTGTACAAAGATGAGAGAGTAAGGAGTATAAATGCTGATTAGTCAGCCACAGGGGAAAGAGAACTCCACATCTATAGTGAGGTCTCTTCATCCGTTCCTTATACATAATACATTTTAAGGGAATCATTTAAATTCCATCACTAATCTTCTTTAGTCATGATATTCTTCATGACCATTGTGCAAACTACTATTGTGTTCTGATTTAAAAAGTAACATAAATACAGATTTTTTTTGAAAAAAAAGAAAACCCCACAAAAAATATTTTCTGGAGGGGAATTTAAGCTATATAATTCTATTGACAGAGAGATAGAATAATATAGATTATCCCAAACAAATGTTTATTTTTAATTTTAAGGTCTAGAGATAACGGAAAGAATAAAAAAGTGTCATTTTTGATATTACTTTTGAAGTAATGTAGTAGTGCAGATGATTTTTTTTCTTTAAAAACATGTGTTGATTTATCTCACATAAGCTTTAGCTATAATTTCCCTTGGGTGTTTTCCAGTTGATCTTCTTATATATTGAAGAACCTCTCATTTGACTCAAATGATTCAGCCAAGTAAAATTTGTTTCTCAGTGTATATGATACACTAACTTATATGTTGTTATCCTATAAAATAAAAGGCTAATATGCACATCGACCAAACTGTGGAATGAGTGGTGGAACAATGGGTTGCTATGACGTGCACTGAGCACCAGGGGGCAGACGCTCAATGCAGGAGCTGCCCCCGCCCACAGGCCCCAGGCCAGCCAAGGCAGATGCTAGCGGGGGCCCCCCAATCACCCCTCCGGTTGCCTCAGAGATCGGCGCTGATCACCCACCAGGCCTAGGGACCCTACCCATGCATGATTTTATGCACCGGGCCTCTAGTATTTACATAAAAGTGTTAATCAAAATTCATGAACTACAATAATATGCAATAATATGTATTGATCTAGCAATATGATAATGGGAAAATACTACCAAATATTTACATATATTGTTATGTCTTTCAAAAAACCCATAATCATTTTAAGAATGCATATAGATAAAATAAAATATGAGAGAAAACAGAATGAGAACCAGAGGATTGAATATGGTTTTATATTGGTGAAAGGCAGGAGGATGCATTGGTGTAAAGTACCACATAGTTAGATCTAGGCTATATTTCAGGATGAGTGCTAGAGTTTTGGGTTCTCCCAATAGCCAAAGTTAAACAATTTGAGTATCAAAACAAGTAATATAGTAATCCTATATAATAAAAGGGTAATATGCAAATCAACCAAATGGTGGAACGACCGGTCGCTATGATGCACACTGACCACCAGGGGGCAGACACGCTGATGGCTGGCGAGAGCAGTGGCGGTGGCAGGAGCCTCTCCCACCTCCACAGCAATGCTAAGGATGTCAGACTGACAGCTTAGGCCCGCTCCTCACAGGTGGACATCCCTCGAGGGCTCTCGGACTGCTAAAGGCTGCAGGCTGGGCTGAGCAGACCCATCCCCCTGAGTGCACGAATGTCGTGCACCAGCACTCTAGTAGACTATAAAGTAGAAAATAAGTCCATACAGCTCTAAATAAACAGTTGAATAATTAAATAAATGGAAGAAAATAGATATATATCTCCTGTAAGGAAAACTTCAAATAATATTTGTAGCTAGACTTCCTTTCAGATCTACTATTGGGAGCATGTCTCCATGTCCAGTATGGTGGTAAACGTATGGAGCAATGTGCTAGTCCGGGCACTGTAGGCACACTCAAGAGCCTGACACCAGCCAATCTCGTCAGTGAACTGGTCCTTTCTGTGGGCATCTGTGAGTCACCCAGACAGTTCAGTCAGCAACTGCAATCTGATTCCACAGTTCACGTCCATAAAACCAGCAACAGTCCCAGAGTTTGAGTTCTGTCCACTCAGTGGACTTTCAGTGCATTAATTGAACCCAGTCCACATTTCTTCTCAAACTATATCTGTGGATTGTGTCTAGGTAGGAGACATTAAATAGTGAATATTGTATCTGCATATAAATATGCACATTTCGCAGTATTTTTCTAGGGAGACTATATTTGACATGCCACTTAATTTTTCCACAGATAAGTATATCTAATTTTTTCAAAATATTCATGTTTTAAAAAACATTTCCATTGTGAGAGGTTAACAGTTGCCAATTAGCTATTTGTTTGGTAGGAACTGTAATTTTACTTATAATAAAGCCCATAATAAAACGCATATATGACCAACCTACAGCCAACATCATACTCAATGGTTTATGTTGGTAACCTGAATAAATGAAAAAATAGAAATTCACCCTAAGAACAGAAACAAGACAAGGATGATTGCTTTCACCACTTCAATTCAACATAGTACTGGAAGTCCTAGCCACAGTGATCAGACAAGATGAAAACAGAAAAGGCATCCAAATTGGAAAGGAGGAAGTAAAACTGTCATTATTCTCAGATGACATATTGTAGTACAAAGGAAACCCTAAAGACTCCATTAAAAAAACGACTAGATTTAACAAATCATTCAGCAACATAGCAGGATACAAAATTAACACCCAGATAATGTCTTTATTACATTAAAGATGTATATTCTTTCACCAACATCTTTCTTAGAATCCTAAAGAATAAATAATTTAAGGGAATAGGATGAGGCTGATTTTATGAAATTTCAGTAAGATAAATATGTTGCTTAGGCAATTGAGTAAAAAATTAGTACAGGTCAGGTATGCAAATTAGGAGTTTAATCAGAGATATCTGTGTATGAATTTCTAGTAAATAGAATCCAAGCTGAGAGAAAAATGCCCAGGTCATTTTCTCCAACTTCATATATATTTATGTTGTATATTTACAATATAAGTTTGTATACACATAATTTGCTTCAATACAAAAAGGTTTTTCAGGCATGTCATATATAGGAAACTATGTAATTTTTATAATTACATGTAATTTGTTGAAGGTTAAGCTTTCTGTCCTCAGTATTATATGTTGGTTATCAACATATTTAAGTTTTATCTTTTTTAGTTTATAGATCTCATATTTGTAGAAGAGGAAACTCTCAATATGATTATATAATTACAACCTTAAAAGCATAAATAGCTTCTCAAAAGAACTGCCACCCAGATGTTAATTATTATATTTTTATTGTTTGTGTAAAATTCTTCTGTCATTTTTCAATCAAGAGCCACTAGAAGTTTTATATGTTATTTTGAAAAGCAAGAGCAAAATCAACTTGGAGTATATGAGGTTGATTTTATTCACTATATACTATTTTACCATCTCCAACTCTATCCAAGTCTGATAGACAAGAAAAGAGCAATCATCAATTGAGACATTTGTAATTTTTTCATGTGGTCACATTATAAATAAAACCTATTAGTATTCTGTGAATATATTCAGAATAGAAATCATGCAAAAGGGACTGCATTCTCAAAAAAAAAAGGATTTTCTGCACACATATTCATCATCAAAATGTTGCAGCTAACAGAAACTAGGGCTGCAAACATTACACGTAACCCTGGACAGCTATAACTCTGAGTGGGTCCTATGAGGAAAGGGATCTACACAGCCATCTGTTCCCAGAGATTCCTGACATTCTAGAATCGATTTGCTGCTATCATAAGTCAATTAAGGACATTTGTTTTAAATAGGGCACACAAAAATAGTAGGCAAAATAGTATTGGATTGCCAAATTTTTGCTCTGATGGTTCATCCTGAGTATCTGAATAAATGAAAAGAATAGAAATTGTGAATATGCTTATTTTTGAAAGTTATATGAACAGCCCTAACATCTCACAAGTAATTCCTCTCTCAAAGAAAGATGCAGACGTAGAGATTTGAGAAACCACAGGACTACTTACTGCTCCATTTTCACAGCTGGTATTTATCAAATCTGTATTAACACTGACTATTAATGAAATTATTTTCTTGGGTTCTCTAGAGCTTTGTTTACAATTAAAATAAATTTGAAGCACAGATGTATGATTTGCTACTTTGATCTGGAGAGCTAAAACTGCTTGCAACATGTTAACATTTTTAAAGGATGGTTACATTCAAATTCACGTGAAAAGATAATGATGCTGGAAAGATCTGTTATAAAACTTAGACATCTTCTCCAGTGTGTTAATTATAGCAGTACATGCAAGGTGATGCAATGGCAATAATCACTACTACAGAACAATCCAGATTTCACAATATACTTGAACCCTCCTTTCATAGAATCTGTGTGATCTTGCCTTAGACCGTGGTCGGCAAACTGCGGCTCGCGGCGGCTCTTTGGCCCCTTGAGTGTGGCTCTTCCTAAGCCTTAGGAGTACCCTAATTAAGTTAATAACAATGTACCTACCTATATAGCTTACGTTTAAAAAATTTGGCTCTCAAAAGAAATTTCAATCCTACTGTTGATATTTGGCTCTGTTGACTAATGAGTTTGCCGACCACTGCTTAGAGGAAAGGTAACTGTACTTAGCATGAAAATGCAAATAGTTCTTTCTTTTTTAAAACTATGTAACCTCATAGTTCAGGGGTGCTGGTAATGATAACCGTATGCTATAGATAGCAATTTATTTTAAGGGTGATCTGGGCACGGCATTTCACATCTACCCCATCTCTCCAGCATTTTATCTGCATTACCTAACAGCATGTGGCTAGTGATTTTAAATAATGTACCGGTTACAGAATATTCCTTGCATATATGATCCCATTTAATCTTTACACCAATCTTGTAAGGTAGGTTTGGAGCAAAGTGTCAAGCAATTAGGAAAGTAGGAAATGTAGATAGCAGATGTTGTCATTAGATTGTAAATGCAAGACTGTTGTTGACTATATTTTTAAATTATAGTAACTAGTGACTATATTTTTAAGTTATGGTAACTAGTAAATATTTTTAGCTTAATTCATTCCTGTCAAGTTGAAGTTATAAGATTTTAGGTGTACATTTAGGAGCAGCATATTATGAATGAGACTGCTGACCTTCAGTAGCTGAGGTCAGTGGAGTTTCACACCAGTCATTTTTACCTTAGAAAATGCGAATAAAGAGAAGCTTGGAAGACAAACCAACTCACAAGAAGAAATGGATGAGTACTTTTCCAGAAGAAGAAAGTCCACATTTGAGAAATGCAACTGAGTTCGGTTTTATAAGTAATGTAGCATTGTTGAGCTAGGGCAGAAGTATGAATAATGTGTATACTTTGTATGTAGAGAGAAAATACACAAAAGCCTAGACAAAAGGACTAAAAAATCAGTACACAGCCATAAAAGAGAGTTAAAAAATGCAACCTTTCTAACTAATATGCTTATATACACACATACATACATACATATGTGTAATATATATATATGTAATATATATGTAATATATATACATATATATTCTATTTTAGAGACAAATTGACATAGAAAAGCTATCACAGAATGTTGAATTATCTAATGCAAAAGGTTGATACAATTAAAATGTTCCTGAATACCCAGAAAGTTTAGGTCTATTGACATTATAATAAATTTTTGACTACCATTTTCTAAGAATTCTGTTATTCTTAGTTTCTCAGCCCCAGAATGCTGACACCAATGAACAGTTAGAACTAAGTTTATGAAGATTCAAGCAATACAGAGATACTTCTAAGAATAACATAGCACTTTTGCATATTATCGGCCCAAGCATGCAATTCTGGGAAATCCAAAAATGCTCCTGCATTCCTAAGTGGCATGTGGAAATGAGGAGGGACAACACTCTATATTGCCCTGGGGAGACAGCAGAAGATAGGGAGCCCGGGACTCTGAGGACACCACAACCTTTCTTGCTTCCCGACTGTAGTTTCCTTTGGAACCTGGCAAGGACGATTCTCCTCTGAGGGAAATGCATTGACCTTAACAGACAAGGTGGCCAAGCAACGATGGGACTTTTATTAGAAATGCTCTTCAAAAGTGAAGGGTATTTTATTATTATTTAGTTTCAGAAGGTGGTGTGTAAATTACCATAGCTTCAGGGCACCTATAGTTTATGTGCTCACCATGTATGTATGTTTTATGAAGCTATTTAATCTGCAATTCACTTTAAAAAAAAGCAATCACCATAGCAACGGACATCATAAAGTTTTGTGCTGGCTTTGACACACGAAGTACTCTGTAGATGCTGCCATATATAAACTATGTAGCCTGCTTAAGCTAAGAAAACCGGGTTTCAGAAAAGTGGCAGTTAACTCATTATTTTAGTCATTTTCTTCTCATCACCGTAGGCAAATAATGAGGGTAGTGAAGTTTCAGCGAAGGAAAAATTACTGAATGTTAGCTGCAGCACTGCTATTGGCTGAGAGGGAGACCCTTCCTTAAAGTAGCCTTAGTATTTTTAAAAGAAATTCTAATATAATATGTCAGAATTTTCCTTTCAATTATAAGGTATTCTCTGTAAAGAAAATAATTACCCCCCATGAGCATATACAATGTGATTATCACATACAAAATTCATAGGAATGGTGGAGACCATTTGCTTTATTTTCAGTAGCATAGTAATGCTGTGTCTATAAGAAGTCATTTCATTTCAGATCAGCACAAAAATAATGGAAACATTTAAAAATACTTCATGTAATTGTATCAATAATTCTAGTATTGTTATATTTTGATATCAGAATATATATTTTTTCTGTTTGTAACAGAATTAATAGAAAACATTAGCTAGATGTCATGATTTAAAACAGATACAGTATGTTAAAAAAGTTTAGCTATGAAATTTGATTCAAGACAATATAATTCAACAAATATTTCCTAATATTTGAAAGCTTTACAAACTATTTTTCCTAACTTTTTATTTTGAAATTTTGTTTTAATGCTGACTCTTCCTTCTTATTTAAATTGTCTTGCTTATTTAAATTTGTTTTTCAAACTATTTTAAACAAATCAGTTTGTAAGATAAGTACTATCTGGGTTAATGAATAACTTAAATAAATTTAATATTAAATTAGGCTAATCACTCAGAACTTATTGACAACATTTTATTACATGTACATAACTCTTCTAGATACTATAGGGATAATTTAAAATATTCTTTATATAATCTCTGCCTTTAAAGACCATCTACTTATATAAAAACCCTGGGTGTAACATCACGGCCAGAAGCCTGACCAACTGGAAGGAAGTCAGTCCTGCAGGGGTCCTCTTGGAAACGGCTGCGCCCTCCCCCAGCTGTTTCCTGGAGGGCGAGGTTTCAGGCAGGAACCTGCCCTCGGAGCAGAGTGTGGAAGTGAAATGATTTGTAATGGGTCTATTATTGAAGCTACCTGTGGAAATACTATATCTATAGATCAGTGGTTCTCAAC
>NW_005371796.1:545539-553667 GCF_000412655.1 Myotis brandtii | reverse complement strand
ATTTTCATATACATTTTACTAATTTCCTTTCATCTCTCACACTTCTATTATAGAAAGGGCAAATAGCAATATTAAAATATCTCCACTAATTAATTCCCTTTTAAAAAAATATATTTTTTACAGAGAGGAAGGGAAAGGGATAGAGAGTTAGAAACATTGATGTGAGATAAACATTGATCAGCTGCCTCCTGCACACCCCCCACTGGGGATGTGCCCACAACTAAGGTACATGCCCTTGACCAGAATCGAACCTGGGACCCTTGAGTCCGCAGGCCGATGCTCTATCCACTGAGCCAAACCGGTTAAGGCAATTAATTTCCTTTTAATGTGCACGAATTTCATGCACTGGGCTACTAGTATTTTATAAAATGGAATAATCAATAAGAAATAGCTTAAATAAGAGGTGTATTGTGTGATTTTTGTATCCTGCTACTTTACTGAATTTATCTATCAGTTGTAGTAGTTTTTTGGTGGAATCTTGAGGATTCTCTATATACAGTATTATGTCATCTGCAAATAATGAAAGTTTTACTTCTTCCTTTCCAATTTGGGTGCCTTTTATTTATTCTTTTTGTCTATTGCTGTAGCTAGAACTTCCAGTGCTATGTTGAATAAGAGTGGTGAAAGTGCACATCCCTATTTTGTTTCTGATTTTAAGGGAAACCCTTGTAGTTTTTGCCCATTGAGTATGATGTTGGCTGCAGGTTTATCATATATGGCCTTTGTTATGTTGAGGTATGTTCCCTCTATCCCCACTTTCCTGAGAATTTTTATCATAATTGAGTGCTAGATTTTATAAAATGCTTTTTCTGTATCTATTGATATGATCATATGGATTTTATCCTTCATTTTGTTTATGTGATATATCATGTTTGTTGATTTGTGGATATTGTATTAACATTATATCCCTGGAATAAAGCCCACTTGATCCTGATATATGACTTTTTTTTTAATGTATTGCTGGATCCAGTTTGCTAATATTTTTGTTGAGGATTTTACCATCTATGTTCATCAGGAATATTGGCCTATAGTTTTCTTTCTTTTCAGAGTCTTTAGCTGGTTTTGGAATTAGGGTAATGCTGTCCTCATAAAATAAACTTGGAGTCTTACCTCCTCTTGAAATTTTGAAATAGTCCAAGAAGAATAGGTGTTTATTCTTTGCATGTTTGGTGAAATTCACCTGTGAAGCCATCCAGTCTAGGGCTTTTATTTTGAGGAGTTTTTTATTCCTACTTAAATTTCCCTAGTTGTAATCTGTCTATTCAGATTCTCTGTTTCTTTCTGGTCTAGTTTGGAAGATAGTATGTTTCTAGGGATTTATCTATGTCTTCCAGATTGTCCAATTTGTTAGCATATACTTATTCATACTATTTTCTTACAATCCCTTGAATTTCTGTGGAGTCAGTTGTTACTTCTCCTCTTTCATTTATGATTTTATTTGGGTCCTCTCTTTTTCTTGATGAGTTTGGTTAAAGATTTGTCATTTTTTTTTATCTTTTCAAAGAACCAGCTCTTGGTTTCATTGATCGTGTGTATGTGTGTGTGTGTGTGTGTGTGTGTGTGTGTGTGTGTGTGTGTATGTGTGTGTGTTAATTCTTTTAAGATTATTTATTGTTTATTTCTGCTCTGATATTTATTATTTCATTCCTTCTTTTAACTTTGAGCATCATTTGTTGTTGTTTTTTAAGTTCCCATTAGTGTAAAGTTACATTGCTTATATGAGATTTTTCTTGTTTTTGATATAATCCTAAAAACTGGTTTTCTTTTTAAAGGATAATCAATCATATATATACTAAAACTAAGCATCAATAATGTGAACATTAAACAATATACTTAGTGTTTTCTTTCTTTCACATTTATAATTCAATACAATGTGTTTTGAAAAAAAAATCTAGAAATAGATATTTTGAATTTTGTGGCCTGAGTTTCAAACCCAATATGTTCAGCTCATTGCAACATAACACAATCTGCCAAGTGCATTGGTGGCTTATTTCTTTCTGTGTAAACTCGGTGTTTATTTAGTGTTTCAATCTTTAACAATTTATAAAATCTTTATATGTGCCAGGTACTCTTTTGGTGCTGATGATATAGCACCCAACAAGACCCACCAAGTACCTGCTTGAAAGTAACAAATGATAATATAAAGAGAAAATTAAAAAAAAACATGTAATTTCCTATAGCAATAAATACTATGAAGAAAATAAAACAGGAAGAATGATGAGTGGGATGGTCAAGGAGGCTTTGTGAAGTAGTCACAGTTGAGTAGCTGTTTAAATGATAGGAGAGCTGCCTATGAGAAAGTGTGAAGCAGGAGTACTCCAGGCAAAGGAAACAGCTGAAACAAAACCCTCATGGAAAACAAGATTGACCTGCCTGACAAACCAAAGAAGATTCCTGTGACTACGCCTCAGAGGGCTAGAGCAAGGCGATTGGTTATAGACGAGGAGGGAGAGGTGGATAGAAGACAGATCATATTGGGTCTTATTGGCCATGTTAAAAATATTTGGGTTCAATATTAAATATTTTAAAGGTCTATTTAACAAAAGAGACTACTATGAATGTGATGTGGACAATTACTTGTTGAGGGTTGGGAAGAAGAGCAAAATAGGGCAGCCAGGTTGATAGCTGTTCTGGTAGAACAGGGAAGACACACTGGTGGCATCTACAAGAACTGGAAATGGTGACTCAGAGATCAATTCAGGATTCATGTTAGGTCAGAGATAACAAATTTTGCTAACACAATACTGAGAGCAAGAAAGGAATCTGGGATGGCTTTTGGCTTTTGACCTGGGTATCTGAATGGGAAGATAGAGGAAGAAGCATGATTAACAGGACTAACTCACACATTCAGGCTTGGGATAGAATACCCAATTCCATGCAAGTCTAGGCACAACCTCTTTGTACCAGAGCAGGGGAAAAATGCCTTGCTAGTGATTATGAACACTTTCTAATCTGTTTCAGAGAGTATTTAATGAATGACAACACCCATTAGGTACAGTAGCATATGTATTATTGGGGAGGAAATGTTTTAAAAACATTAACTTCAACTTAATATGCATGACAATATTTAAATTTCAGAAAGCTGGAAGCCAGTCTTATCTGTAGTGTAAGTACCTGTTATACCCTTTATAAGAAGTGACTAGTAGATACTAATTAATAAGTTGCAGCTCAAGGCCCAGACTACTTTCTTTGTATACCTATATCAAACTAACTGAACATCATTATTTTCTTAAATAATCATGTACTGTTTCTTTAATCCTCACCCTTTCTGTCTGAATTATGAATTGGCTTAGAGTCCAAAAACTAGTTAAAATATTTTTATATTAATTTTTTCCCCATCACGTGATTGAATAGATAAAGCATACTCTATAAACATGTTAAATGGAAGAGATTCATACCTTGGGGAAAGAAAGAAAATTAGAAAATAATTTTAAAGTTACCTTTTTTTCTGTTTTCTGCATCAGGAATATAATGGCTAAGGCCATAATAGAAAAATCAGCTTTTGAGACTCTATCTCATACTGATACCAGCATGTGAAACTCAGCAGGGACACTACATTTTGAGCACTAACCAGGTTAATCTGCAGAGCAAATACCTTAGCTCTCAAATCTGAGGCAGCTTTCCGACCCTTCATGTCAGCTCTCTTTATAAACCATATACTTCACATAAGGATTCTGTATTTTCTGATTAAGAGAGGAAGGGAATGCTGTCAGCTAAATCAATACCTTACTAGTGGGAAAAAAATAGAAAATTGTAAATAACAGCAGCAATTTTCTATGATTGGTGAAATGCTCTGGGCAAAGCCAGCATGATTCTGTCCTAGGCTAGGAAATTCAAGTGCCACTCTAGACTTCTCATTCTGATCATTTCAAGGTTTATAAGAGGAACAAAAGGACAACAATATGTTTGTATAGCATTTTTCCTGCTGTGCTATTTTAAGCTTTATGAACAAAACTATTGTAATTACTGATAATTGACACATGTACCTATATTAACTATTTCATGGGATCTCATGAGCTGATATTTGTGAAGTGCTTAGAACATTGTCTGCCATATATTAAGCATCATATACAGGTTTTAGAAATAAATAAATAAACAAACAAATAAGTAAACAAATAAATAAAATGCCATTATATCAGTGATTTTCAAACTTTTTCATCTAATGGCACACATAAAGTAATTACTAAAATTCTGCAGCACACCAAAAATATATTTTTTGCCAATTTGACAAAAAATATGTATAGTTTTGATTCATTTAATGGGTAGCTACTATTGTGTTGACTGATATCATTTTTTTTTTTTACAATCTAAGGATGAAGAAATCAGTGGCCCTGACTAAATAGGTATTGCATGTTTTCAAAATTCTTGAGGCACACCAGTTGAAAATCACTGCATTATATGGTAAGTGCGGGGACATACTTTCTGGGATGTTTCTTTGTGTTGAATAACAAGCGTCATTGTGACCATTCACATCAGTAAGCTGTGGTAAACAGTGGTGTGCTGGCAAATGTTCCGCAACCCATTTTCCAAAGAAATAAACAAACAAATTAAAAAACCCTAATTTGTAGCATTTGACAATTTTTGTGGTACAAATATTCCAACTATGTATGATTTCAAGCTTTCGATGTGGTATCATTGAATAGTGTAGTTGGAGGAAATGGGAATGCTCACACTGATTATGGGATGATCACCATTGTTTTTATCACAAGTCAAAAGTCCTAAAAAATAACAACCTAAAATATCTTTATCATTATGTGTTTTCCAAGCATTTTATCTCAATCTGGATCTTCTTTTTTTTTTATTATACATTCTACACTTTCTCAATTCTCCTCACTGGCCTTTATTCTAGGCTTTTGCCAGGCTTAGCTTAGAACTAGAATGGCAAGCACAGTACACATGCCATCACTGGTCCCAACAATATCTTTTATGCACCATCTACGTAACTATAATCTTTCCTGATCAGACATTAAAAATCCATCATCCTCATCAGCACAGCACTCCAAAAAGCCACTTCCAGTTCACTGTAGTTTGACAAATGGTTACAACTGCTTTCCCAATCTCTCTACTTCCATCTCTGATCATCTACATTCAGTCACATTATCAATGACTAACATTTATGGAATCCCTTCCATGTGCAAAGCAGTACTCGAAATGTTTTACATGTGAGAATTTATTTAATCCTCCTACCACTATTAAACAAGTTCTATTTTAAAATCTATTCATACAGGTCAAATCAAGAAACAGAGATTAAATCAATTTCTCTAGGTATATGTCTTAAAAATGCAGAGCCTGGAATCAAAACCAGGTATTTGACTTTCTTATTTGACTTTTCTAAGGTCTTTAACATTGCTTTCAGGAAGCCTTTAACAACCCCATTTCCCCACTTCTCCTGAAGCCCCCCTTTTTATTGGTCTTTTAGTCACATCTATTCATATGATAATCACATTTTTTCCTTACAACTTTGAGCATAATTCAGTGCTATATCACAGTTTTATATTGTCTAACTCAAACCCATAAGATCATTTTTCCTTATCATTCACCAAGATTTTGAATTCTAAGAACTAAATTGATTTTTTTTTCTAAAACAATTATAGGAAAGCTGGGCTGGCTTCCTCTTTTCATGCCCCATATGGTTAAGTTATTCCCATATTCTTTAGGAATGATATAAAATCAGCACTAATTATCTAAGCCTTAATAGATATTATTGTGTATTTAAAAATGGTATACATGCTTCATTCCTATCCTTTTCCATTTTCATTGGTTATGTTTTCTTTATTTTAATTTAAATGAATATAATTATACACTTAGCAAGGTGTTTATGTACAAATATATAATACATGAATTTTTCATTTGCAAAATATACGATATTGGAAGAAAAATAGAAAAATTCAGACAGATTAAAGAACAATGTGAATTCAAACTGTATTGTTGGCATAATAGCTTTAGATAATCTTGAATAATTTAGAGAGTGTCTATTTCAATTGTTTCTACTCATAATTCTAAAATTTAAAAATGCTTTAAGCATATAAGACACCTAAAGTAAAAGAAATCTTTTCATTTGAGTATAATGTATACAAAAAGGACAGATATTACATACCTCTTCTTTATCAGCCTCATCATTTAATTCTTTCTGATTTGTGGCCTCAAATTTATTTACCATCTTCAGGAATTTATTTTTTCCTGTAGAGGTACTACTGGCATTATATGGTAGTACCATAAAGGTATGATATTAATAATACCTTTTAGAAAATAATTTTTTTGTAGTGGGCCTCACTTCTTGGTTATCTGGCTTGTTCTTTTTGAGGAAATCATCCTGCTTCCGATGAGTCCTAAATCATCTGAAAAAGCAGTGTGTCCAGCACCACACATCTGCTCCGTTGCAGGGTTCTCATTTCATCACTCCTTTTGTCCATCATAAAGACTGGCTCTAGAATGAGCAGTTTACAACCTAAGTGGAGTCTTTTCACTGATTGGCTTACATCCTCCAAAGTGTGTAAAAAATTATTAGTCTAAACATTAATAACCTAAAATCAACATTTTAATAAAAGATATACATAATTGACTACTAGAAGAAAGCTGACTTTTAGTCTAGCCAGGTTATGTTAAAAATACAAATCTCTTTAAGTAATGATACGTTTAAAAAAAGATATACTATATTTTAGCTAAATATATTTAGAATGTCATTCATTTCTCTTTTATCAATTTTATGAGGAGAAATTATAATTTTGTATAGGAAATTTTTAAGAAATACAAGATTTGATGTTTCTTGCTTCAGTGTCCAAGTACACAGTAGCATTGTTGTACATATGCAATGGAATTTGTGGTGAAGTATACCAGTAATGGGTTATTTCTGCTTTTGTATTTTTGAAAAATTATTTATTTTGACTTCACTTTTAGTAAGAGAATTCTAGGTTCCTATATTTTTCCCTGTCTTCAATACTTTAAGTATGCTGTTTCACTGTCTTTGTCTTCCATGTTTCTGACAAGATATCTACTGCTATTCTTGTTTTTGTTTATTTATATGTGATATGTCTTCTTTAGCTGCTTTATATTTTCCCTTTATTAATTGATTTTAAGCAATTTGATTTTAATACTAGTAGCCTAGTGCACAAATTCGTGCACATTGAAATGAAATTAATTAGAAGAAATATTTTAGTATTACTATTCACCCTTTCTCTATAATAGAAGTGTTAACCAAATTAACAATCAACAATGACAGTTCAAAACACAGGCATGTGAATTGCTCCAGTGAGAGCTTTGTGTGTATTGTGTATGCACGAGTCAACTTAGCCTTTTATATATAGAGAAGAAACTTGCTTAATTAGACCTGCTTTCTGATTTAGCTAAACTTTTTCCAGCCCAGTGAAGCACCCCAACTTCTCTTTCAGGTAATTGTCAGCATCACAGCAGTAAATATCAACACAAAGCAGATTATTATTGTAGATCAGGCAGAGAGAACAAAGGGTAAAATATTTAACTGCAGCAGTGTTTGACTATATTCTGTGCTGTGACAAAACCTGAAGTCATTTTCAAGGTCCACCATTTCCTACTTCTTTTCAGTCAGGTCAAGTTTCTAAACTTTCTAAATTTCCATTTTCTGGCTAATGAAAAGAAAATAGGATTCCACTGAGTCTCCTATCAACCTACTCCAGGACTTCTGTGAGGATCAAATGAGATGAGACATGGGAAAACGGTTCACAGACATTTGGTTAAAATGTAAAATGTGTCCACCTGGCTATAAAGCAAGTTGTGCTTCTGAGTTGAAGAAACTGCAAGGAGGCTAGTTGCTAGGGGAGGAAGCTGGGAATTGCTTTGTGATGTCATTACCTGGACAGACACTTAGCATATTAGCCATTTATATATATACACTAGAGGCCCAGTGTACAAAATTTGTGCACAGGTAGAGGGGGGTCCCTTCAGCTGAGCTTGCACCTTCTCCAAACTGGGAGCCATCGGACATCCCTCTCACAATCCTGGACCGATGGCTCCTAATCACTCACCTGCCTGCCTGCCTGGTCATCCCCAACTGTCCCCCTCTGTTGACCTGGTCACCCCTAACTGCTCTCCCCTGCCATCCTGGTCATCCCCAACTCCCCCCCCTGCCAGCCTAGCCACCTCTCAATGCCCC
>NW_005371796.1:533903-544701 GCF_000412655.1 Myotis brandtii | reverse complement strand
GTACAGCATATCTCAGTAAATAGTTACAGACTTCTTGGTAAGCCATGAAAGGCTGTTCTCATTCTACTGATAATCGCCATCCAAACAAGTCTGGGAAAACTGTGTGGGTAAGGGTCCCAGCCTTGCTAGCCCCTTCAGGTGCAAGGACCTTGCCAGCTTACATCTGGCCCCCAACACCCACCCACTCACCAGCCCCACCACAGGCCAACCTCTGTGTGTGGGGCGACCAGTGGGGCAGGGGCCTTGGCCTCACACTGCCTGCATCCCCTGCCACCCACCCTGGTTCCCCGTTCACCATCGGGTGATTGGAGCCTGCCGGCTGGGAGCAGGGACCGAGAGGTGGTCAGTGCGCCTCATAGTGACTGGTTGAGCAGTTGTTCTGGTCATTCTGCTGTTAGGATCAATTTGCATATTACCCTTTTATTATATAGGAGATGTGTCAATGTAATACTCTTTTTTTAATTTTTATTATCTTTTTATTGACTTTTTACAGAGAGGAAGGGAGAGGGATAGAGAGTTGGGAACATCAATGAGAGAGAAACATCGATCAGCTGCCTCCTGCATGCCCCCTACTGGGTATCAAGCCTGCTACCAAGGTGCATGCTCTTGACTGGAATCGGACCTGGAATCTTTCAGTCCATGGCCCAACATTCTATCCACTGAGCCAAAGTGGTCAGGGCTCAATGTAATATTCTTAATGTCTCTTTGATTGGGGCCTATGGAGATTTGTGAACTTGGAAGTTAATGTTAAACCGTACATTTTTTGAGATAACATTATTAAAGGTATTTTTCATCTCTTATTCTCTTCTCTGTCTTTTAAGGGCCCTTATTATACTTATACTAGAGGCCCCAACACCTTGATCTGACTTCCAGCCTCCAGAATGGAAACAATACATTTCTATTGTTTGAGCTACTTTGTTATGGCAGCTCTAGCTAACTAATACACATATTTTATTTCCAATTTTTCTCTCCCTTGGTTTTCCTAATTATGTTATACTAGAGGCCTGGTGCACAAAATTCATGCACGGAGGGGGGGGGTCCCCTCAGCCAAGCCTGCACCCTCTCAAATCCAGGACCCCTCGGGTGATATCCAACTGCCGGTTTAGGCCCGATCTCGGGCAGTCGGACATCCCTTTCACAATCCTGGACCGCTGGCTCCTAATCGCTCCCCTGCCTGCCTGCCTGGTTGCCCCCAACTGCCCCCCCCCCTGCTGGAGTGGTCACCCTCAACTGCACCCCCTGCCAACCTGGTCACCCCTCATGACCCACCCCCCCACCGGCCTGGTCTCCCCACGCAGCCTGCTATTCAGTCATTTGGTCATCCCTCACTAACCCCCCTGCCGGCCTGGTCGTAGGCAGCCATCTTGAGAGGGCATGAGGGTTAATTTACATATCACCTCTTTATTATATAGGACTAGAGGCCTGGCACATGGAATTCATGTGTGGGTATAGTCCCTAGGCCTGGCCTGTGATCAGGGCCATCTTCCCCAGCGGCCGGCAGCTGGCCCCACCCCCCACACCTCGACCCTGCTGTACCCACCCCCAGTTCCCTGTTCACCATCAGATGAATCAACCTGCTGGCCAGGGATAGGAACCAAGAGGGCAGCTATTCCCACCCACTCACCAGTCCCACCAAGGGTCAACCTCTGTGTGTGGGATGACCAGTGGGGCAGGGACCTTGGCCTTACACTGCCTGCATCCCTCGCCACGCACCCTGGTTTCCCGTTCACCATCGGGTGATTGGAGCCTGCCGGCTGGGAACAGGGACCGAGAGGTGGTCAGTGTGCCTCATAGTGACTGGTTGAGCAGTTGTTCTGGTCATTCTGCTGTTAGGATCAATTTGCATATTACTCTTTTATTATATAGGAGATGTGTCAATGTACTATTCTTTTTTTAAAAATTTTATTTTTTTTTTATTGACTTTTTACAGAGAGAAAGGGAGAGGGATAGAGCGTTAGAAACATCGATGAGAGAGAAACATCGATCAGCTGCCTCCTGCACGCCCCCTACTGGGTATCAGGCCTGCTACCAATGTGCATGCCCTTGACTGGAATCAGACCTGGAATCTTTCAGTCCATGGCCTGATGCTCTATCCACTGAGCCAAACTGGTCAGGGCTCAATGTAATATTCTTAATGTCTCTTTTGATTGGGGCCTATTGAGCTTTGTGAACTTGGAAGTTAATGTTAAACTTTACATTTTTTGAAATAACATTATTAAAGGTATTTTTCATCTCTTATTCCCTTCTCTGTCTTTTAAGGGCCCTTATTATACTTATATTAGACCCAGAGCTAGTTTAAATTTTGTTGTATTTTTATTCCCTTGTGTAGCTTCTACTTCTATATTTTGTAGTTAGTTAATCTTTACTTCTGCTATGCCTAATCTGCTTTTTTTTTTTTTTATCCAAGCCTGTGGTATTTAAAGTTTCTTATCTTTTTTTAATTTGTGGGATTCTGAGTTTAGCATTTTACATATACCCTTCATATCTCCATTTGATATGCTCTAGTTTTATAGTAAGTTATATCTTTGTATCCTCATTCTATCATCTGGATTACTTTTTGGTCAGTTTCATCTAATTTTTCTCCTTTTTTAAGTTGTAATTGCCTGTTTATTTCTTTCATGAGTGTATTTTTTCATGTTACCACTGTAAATGTTATATTTTTGTGTTGTGGATATTTTTGTATTATTTTAAATACTCTAAAAGATTTTTTCCATTTTTTTTTTCTTGGAGGTAGTCAAGTTTCTTGGACACTATGTAACGTTTATTTAGGTTTGTTTTGAGATATTTCTTTAGGTTTTTTTTTTAGATAGGACCAGAGCAATATTCAGTCTAGGGCTAATTTTTATCCACCACTGATACACCTGCCTTCTACATACTGTGATGGTCTGGACATTACAAGCCTTTCCATTTGATTACTAGGAACAACAACTCTTCCTAACCCTGTTTGAGCCTCAGAATTCTTCATTTCCAGCAGCATGGGTAAGAGAGAGAATTAGCCAAAAGTCTCTTGGAAATAATGAGTCAAAAATCAGAGTAGAAAACATATTTAGTGATATAAGTTAGTTAAATCCTTGACCTGGACCTAACTACAGAGGACCCTGGGAAATAACTTTGTGTGTACTGAGAAAAGTAAACAGGATTAGGAGTATTTAGCCAGTGTCTGCCACAGGCCTATGAATGATTAAGTTTGGCTTATTTGGAATGGCTATGAATACTGTAAAGTAGGAGGAAAAAGGAAATTTCTAAATAAAATGAGTCAAGGATTTGCAATCCACACAGAAAACTCAGGAATATAGAGAGTAAGCAATACAGAATTATTTGAGTGTCTTGAAAAAGTAATGGTTATTATGATAGATAGATTTGGTGAAATGCATGTTATAGAAATACTAGAGGCTCGGTGCATGAAATTCGTGCATGGGGGGGGAGTCCCTCAGCTCGACCTGCACCCTCTCCAATCCAGGAGCCCTCAGGGGATGTCCTACTGATGGCTTGGGCCCACTCCCTGTGGGTTCTCTGCTCTCTGCAGGGCCTGCCTGCTCCACACCATGGCGATGGCCAAGCGGGCCCTGCTGGGTACTGCCTGTGGGCTGTGCTTGCCTGCTCATGGGTTGCGGCGGCGAAGGCCAAGTGGACCCTGCTGGGTGCTACCTGTGGGCGCACTTTCCTGCTGGGCTCATGTTGCTGGGGTGACGCTGCCAGTGTCCCACCTGGCCGCTCTGGGCGCCAGAGTGACGGAGTGATGGTTAATTTGCGTATTACTCTTTTATTAGATAGGATGTCAGGTAATGAAAGGGGATAAATGATTGAAGTGAGGATTTTGAAGTTTTGTTTTATATGGTGGTAAAAATTGATTAGGTCAGGACATTTGACATTTAGAAAGTCATGAAAGGGGAGAATCAAAGTAAATTTCCAAGGGATGGGCTTGGTGATTAATGATCAACCTGGGATAAATAGAAAGGAAAATCCTCATGGAAAATAGGGACGATGTGTACACAGAACTCCCTGGATAATTTTTTTAAACTAGAGGATTAAACCACATAGTATTGGTGATAAATGGAATGCTGTTATTCATTTTGCTTCAAAGGCCTATAACAGAAGAACAAAGTAACAAAAGGAGAAAAGTGTGTCATGAGTAAAGAGTTTGCTCTTCCGTAGTAGAAAATAATCCCTTAGGACATTTAAGAATTCCGTATTAGTAGTTTATAACATCTTTCTGGTGTGCCATGTATTTAAAGTGTCAAACTATAAAATCATTTAAATTGCACAAAATTAGAAGTTAAAACCCTGTATGTGACTAACTAGTCACAGGAGTATTTAAAGGGAAGTGGAAATGTCAAGACCATAAATTAACTTTTACTTCAGTGGACGTCTTGACAAATGCAAGAACATAACTTTTGAACATAGATGAAAATACCTGTTAGCAACCATTAACAGCTTACTAATGTCTCTTCCTTAAACCTGAGCGTGGTTTATCTGAATGCAAGGTATATTAGTATTAACTAAAATAGCTTCTTTTTATTCACAACCATCAACCACCCCCCCCACACACACACACTCACACTCACAGATATGAATGTGCAAAAACGTGAACCTCTGCTTAAACATATTTGTTTTTGAATAGCACTTCCTACAATCTACTTGTGAAAAATACTTGCCATTTTATTGACCTTCATGCTCATCTCTATAAATGTGTTTTACACATAATGTTTCTGTTCATTTAATTGGCACAACTACACTTTATTTTACCACTGAGTTTATTGCCATTTTGATAAAGATTAGGGAAAGTGTTTTGCTATTAGAACATTAGGCATTGATTTTTAAGTATGAATTAGAACAACTTTCCAGGGTAGGTGAGGAAGACTTAAAGGATACAGGATAAGTTTGGAATGTCTACTGTCGCCAAACAGAACAATATTTCTAATAGAAAGAACTTAAATTTGAATATATTATTTCTCCTAAAGACACATTAAGTAAGTTATCCCTGTAGTTGAGGAAGAAACAAAGGGAAATATAACATAGTCCCAAGATTTTTAGGTATACGAAGGATATGTTAGGAGAATGAGGTTAGGATAGGTCTTGCAGGCTTACTTCACTATCTACACCACTATTGCTCAGGACAGCCAAGGTAGCAAGCAAAACCATAAGAAGGAGTCACCAGTGAGGACTTTAGTCACATGGCCACTTGGCTATTTTTAAGAATTATCAATGAACCAGGTGGTCTTTGAGCTATCATTAGAAATTCATGACCAAGGAGAAAAAAAGAGCTTTTATTGTAAAAGGGAATATAAGAAAGTTCATAATAGCAATTGTGATTGCTTGTTGTGACATTGAGGAAACTAATATCCATATATACTAATACAGAAGTGCAATATGTCTGATTTGAAAACTATACAAATTTTCTGAATTAGCAGAGATAAATGTGCAGATTATAAAGATATAGAAAAGTGTAATAGCTAACATATGATGGTAGCAATAAGAACAGTAGTTACAGATTTGAATAATTATATTTAGATTTTTTTTATGTAATTCCCCTGGAGAAATCTTCATACAGAAAAAGAAAAGATAGCTATTTGGGTGAGAATAAATGTGGGTCTAACAATAAACAATTTTAGTCGTAATTTTTGAAGTGTAACTAAGATTAGAGCTGAAGTTTATCTTTAGTAAAGATGAGAAAATTTAAACATTCCTATAATAGGAAAATTAGTATTTGAATTACATTAGGGTAATGTGTCTTATAATGAGTTATATATGTACCTTCATTAACATGCTCAAACACACACACACACACACACACACACACACACACACACACACACAGAGCCATTCATTTGTATTGTCATCAAACAGTTATTGAGGCAACACTAAGTGTCAGGCACTGAGCTACAATTTAAAGCATGGGTATAGATGGATATTGAGATAAATAGCATATGAACTCCATCCATGAAAGACTCCTACTAGTAGTATTACCTTTTCTGTACCTAAGCAGGGATACTCTAGATTGCATCTTCAAAACAAGAATTTTCAAAACCTTACTTTATAGAATTTCCATCAGAAAAGGTATATTGTATCTATTGGCCAGTGTGACCTGTGAAGAAATTTTTTAAAGCACGCAATTGAATTGAAGCCTTAAGAAAATATCTTTCTGTCTGAACTGTGATTCTGTACATGGGCTATTATTCTATGATTAGAAATATATAAAGAAAGATTCATAAAAATCTGGTTTTAGACAATATGGTAAGATCGTCTATTTATATTTTATATATATTTTGAAAATATATAAATAAGGTGATATTTAATTGTCATAAGATGTTCAAAATATCAGTCCTGATTGTTATAATAATACTAGAGGCCCAGTGCACAAAATTTGTGCACTGAGGGGGCGGTCCTTCAGCCCAGCCGGCATCCTCTCACAGTCCGGGAGCCGTTGGGAGATGTCTGACTGACAGCTTAGGCCTGCTCCCTGTGGGCAGATGCTCAACATCTGCCCTACCTAGCATAGTAATAGGTGCTCCTTTAAAAGAATAGCAGCAGGGAATGTCCTGTTGAGCAACATCAGTGAGTGAGAGGATGGTGAGTGCTATATGGTGTACAGGATGATGAAATGCATCAGGATTTAGAGGCAAGTTAGGAAAAGTACTAAGGAGGAGTTGGTCAATCACATAAAAGATGAAATGCCCTGGGTTGGTTTCTAGTAGTTTTCTTGTTCAAATACAGACCAAACAAAGAAATTATGTTATTTCACCGAGAATAAAAGACTTTGTTTTGTTGTTGTTTTGTTTTTATTTTTTAGAAGATGGATTATGTGATGCTTATAAAAGTATACTATTGGTTTAAACATTAAATTATGGCTTTTACTTAGTTATATATGCCTAATGCTACACAATTTTGTTTGCAATTATTAAATAATTAAACCTAACAGTTCAGATTATACTGAATAAATCAGGGAATGATTGAGAGTCAGAGGAAACTGACCCGTGGCATTGGTGGGATGTATAATATGGCAGAGAATGCTTTCTTCCACAGGATTACGTCTTTTTTTTCCACGGTGCTCAGAAGGTTCAACCTGGATGTAGTCAGTGAGAGCAAAGACTGCATGCACTGACCTCCACTATATGTGAGGCCACATGAATATGTTTGTGCCAATGGCATATTCTCAGAAACATGAAATATCGGCTCCTGGGAAATTTACTTAAAGTACATACTACAGGCTCTTTCCTCACTTTTTAACCCTGTTTCTTTAGCATTTGCTGTTTGGATCATGAATGTGTGAGAAGGTATTCTTAATGGGTAGTGTGGTCCAGAATTATTTCTTTTTAAAAAGTTGCATAAAGTCAGGATTCTTGAGGAATCCATGGATTCCAGTCTCTATTCTTGCCCTGATCAGTTACCTCTGGAATCTGTTTATGAAAGACAGAAATATACATTCTAACTTGTATCAAACTTCTTTTCATCATTGGAATTTAATATTCTAACTGAAGCAATGGCGCATCTGGAAATGGTGATTTTTTTTTTACCTTCAAGGATTTAAATAAGTGATTTTAATGAACAGACCTATGGTACTTTTGGCTATACAATTTCCCCAAAATCTTAGAAGGCATACTTGCAAATAACCACAGACAAAGATCTTGCCTAGACCTAGTTTTAAGATTTGCATTTCATATTTTTCTTTTGAAATTGGTTTTGAAGTAGACACTTTAACCTTGTCTGATGTCAATGCTGTGGAAGACTTATTATAGAGAATGACGTATTAAATATTAAATATTTCTGATTATATTAGCACCCATAATTTACAAAGTAAATACATGGAGCCCTTCTGCATTGCACTCATCTCCCCCTGTTTGAAGAGCGGTATTAGTGAAAATTTCTTGAAATTTGGGGCAATAGTCATTTCCTGCTAAGGATTCCTCTTCCATTGTCAGTGTTTTTATGCTGCTTCACTTTGAAATCCAGATGCAATGAACCTTTTAAATCTTTCAGGATTCCTACTAGTTGTACAGTCTACAGTTTAGATTTTAGAAAGCAGATTCTTCCTTGGGGAAATTATAATGTTTCTCTCTCTCTCTCCCTCTCCCTTGCTTTCTGAAATAAATAAAAGTATATTTTTTTAAATTAAAAAATCTATAAACCTCAGAGAATGCATGATGTAATGTTTATTTGTGGAATAATATACCCACTAAAATAATCAGTATACATTATTGCTACATCCAGAATTATAACCTTAAATTCAATTTACTGTATCTTACACCTACTTCAACCCTATTTCCTCAGAAAGTTAATAAGAAATACTAGACACCGGCATAGAAAATTTGAGGTTGAAAGAGGGGAGGGTGGAGGGTTGCACAGGTGAACTCAGATTATGCCTGACAGAGTAGTTTATTTACTCACTTTGCTACTTATAAATATATGTATAATGCTGCTTTGGAGTCAGTGAGAAGAAAAAAATATTCAAAAGGAAGTGGCTGATTTGGTTTAAAACAGTGACTCTGGTTAATCAGGTTCTCCTATTTTAATTCTTCTGCTGGTAATTTCTCCACCCCCACCCTTAATAAAATAAAATTTGAAAAAAAATAATTGTGAGAGGCACCAGGTGTTCCCCAGGACGTCAGGACGTTCCTGGCTCATTTCATTAACAGCAAATGAAAGCTCAGGCAGTCCAGCCCCATTTTGCAGAAATTAAACAGGAAGGGCTGAGTTTAATTGCTTTGCAAGTCTGTTGTTATTGAATGACTTGCAAAGTTGGGTTTGAAATTCATTGGGAAGCAGCTTGATTGTCGGAGCTTAATCTCCAATTAGCAGTTCCCTCTGACTCTGCTCTGCATTCAGCCGCGCTCCCTCTGCTCAGATGAAAATACACAGAAGCTCCTCATCCCTCAGTCTCTTCTAAGCAAAGAATGTCCCCAAAGCCATTCTCCTCCTATGTAATAGAAATGGCATTAAAAACCACTAGGTGCATTTTATCCAGGACATTGTGTGCTTGACTGTCCAGAATGATTTTTCAGTCTTCACTTTTTACTCTATTCGGTATCAGAAAAGAGCATTGAAGTCCGTATGTGTTCCCAGTCATATAGCTGAGATGAGGCTGCTGAGAAAAGGTAACAGGCAGGAAAATGTTGGGGAGAAAATGATGATGCACCTCTGGGACTATTCCATAGAATGGCACACCTGAGTATAGACATGTACTCCAGCCAAATGCTCTACCTGTGTGTTTCTAAATTGTTATGCATTTTTTAAAGGGGCAATTCTTTTTTTTTTTTTTAAGAGTGGGATGAATACCAACTATAGCTAGGAAATTATAAGGACACCGAAAAAGTGTTATTTATGCAATCAGGAAAACAAATAAACAAACAAACAAAAAAAAACCATGAGGAAACTTCTCCATATACTAGTAGTAAGAGCCATTAAATTGGAAATAAAGTGAGAGGTTTGTGAAGGAAAAGAACAGTAGTCCTTGATGGTCTCTTGGGTAGCCCCTCCCCTTCATATTGATGTTGGTGATTAGCAATCTCATTTTAAATATCTCTTTCAAGGTTTCATAGTAAGAACCAAAGGTTATGTTTTTATACCCCAGCTACCTCATGTCACAAACATTACAAAGAATCCCTGAAATCACCCTAGTCAATTTTGCTCAGTGGATAGAGCATTGGCCCTCAGGCTGAAGGGTCTCAGGTTTGATTCCTCGTCAAGGGAGCTACTTCAGTTGCAGGCTCAATCCCTGGCCTCTGTTGGGGTGCATGCAGGAGGCAACAAATTAATGTGTCTCTCTCACATCAATGTTTCTCTCTCTGTCTCTCCCCCTCCTTTCCACTCTCTCTAAAAATCAATGGAAAAATGTCCTCAGGTGAAGATAAAAAAGAAAGAAAAAGAATCCCTGAAATTTTCCATGGAAAATGTGGGTGGCTCCAGTGTGAGATATCTGGTCTAGTGTAAATTAATCAAGAAAGAAGAAACACAAAGTATTACATAAACATCACAATATGAAAAATAAAAGATTGAAAAGAAAATTTTATCCTCTTGATTATTTTCTTTCTTTCCAAATATCTCTTCCTTATATGGCTCCTTCTTACTTGCTCACAATTCTGCCGTTTCATTTCACATTTCAACAATTTTTTTTCCTTTCCTGCCTCCTGGTAGTTACTACTTATACAGGCTTCCTGTTGCTGGCAATATGACTTTTAAGTTGACATATGTAATTATTTATCTTCAACAATTTGTTAAAACTTAAGACCAAAGATGGGTACCTCAAAGTAGGCACTTTTAGAGAGAAAACATTGTTTTATATTCTATTTTCAGAAACTAGTAATGACTTCAGACTTGTGATGTTACTGAGGATATTGAGAGAGGAGAGAGAGAGAGAGAGAGAGAGAGAGAGAGAGAGAGAGAGAGAGAAATGTCGAAGAAAAGGAAGAAATAAAGGAAGGAAGTAGAAATGAAGGAAGGAGGGAAATAATGAAGGAAATTACATAGGCATCTCATTTGTATGGAATCACTAAAGACCCTGAATAGTCAAAGCAATCCTCAGAAAAGAGAACAAAGCCAAAGATTTCACAATACCTGACAGCAAATTATACTACAGATCTATGGTAATCAAAACAGTATGGTAATGGCAACAAACAGACGCACAGGTCAATGGAACGGAATTGAGAGCTCAGAAATAAAGTCACATGCATATGGGTAAACTGTTTTTGGCAAGGTAGCCAAAAACACACAATGGAGAAAAGAAAGCCTGTTCAATAAATAGTGCCGAGAAAATGGAAAGCCACATGCAAAAGAATAAAACTAGGTTACAGTTTGTCCCCAT
>NW_005371796.1:515108-533776 GCF_000412655.1 Myotis brandtii | reverse complement strand
GAGAGAGAGAGAGAGAGAGAGAGAGAGAGAGAGAGAGAGAGAAATGTCAAAGAAAAGGAAGAAATAAAGGAAGGAAGTAGAAATGAAGGAAGGAGGGAAATAATGAAAGAAATTACATAGGCATCAGATTTTTATGGAATCACTAAAGACCCTGCATAGTCAAAGTAATCCTCATAAAAGAGAAAAAAGCCAAAGATATCACAATACCTGACAGCAAATTATACTACAGAGCTATGGTAATCAAAACAGTATGGTAATGGCAACAAACAGACACACAGGTCAATGGAACGGAATTGAGAGCTCAGAAATAAAGTCACATGCATATGGGTAAATTGTTTTTGGCAAGGTAGCCAAAAACACACAATGGAGAAAAGAAAGCCTGTTCAATAAATAGTGCCGAGAAAATGGAAAGCCACATGCAAAAGAATAAAACTAGGTTACAGTTTGTCCCCATATAAAAAAAAATTAATTCAAAATGGATCACAGGCCTAAATATGCTGCTTTCTTATGTGATATAAAGGAGGAAAACATATAAACATGTTTGCATACACTTAAATTCAAACTAAAAGATATGCTTATAATAAGAATAAAGAGGGATTAAGAAAAGGGAGGAGGGATGAAAATAATATGTATGTGCATTTTTATATAGTTTAAATTTTCTGATTTTTGTAAATATTTTATGACATTAAAGAACACAAAATAAATTACAAAGAATAGTAAAATAGTCATTTCTAAATGCTAAAACAAAACAAAAACAATCTAAACAACAATAACAAAAAACAAACAATTTTAAAATGAAAAAACAGACTTAACTGCATATCAAGTTGAAGGCCCAACCTCACAAAAAGATAATTACTTCAAATTGTTTAAAGAACAATATTTTGACTGTACATCTACAATGTAATAATTTCAGAATAGAAAAATATACAAATGTATCATAACTATATCTAGTAATTGTATTGTTATTTATAACTGTTGTATTTCTGTTTGGTAACTAAAACACAGCACAGCATAAATATTGAATTACGTTGACTACTGTTAGGGACTGATCATTATCAGAGTTGTACTTTAGGCATGACCATATGGGGAGTTCTGCCAACTAGTTCCCCAGTGAAATTGGTGAAAATAATGAGAAAAAAATTTCCCCAAATCCCCCAATTCACAACCTCTGCAAATGAAGAATTATCTATGCAAAACAATCTATGAAAAGTCTATGGTATTTAACCCATACTGCTCCCTTCCCACGCACTCACTCCTTGAGGTGGGGACTCCATTCCGGATTGCTGTAGCAAAGAGTACATCCAGCAATCTCTCCCCTCAGGTCTCAGCCAGAGGGCTGTCTTCCTTGGGGAAGCAGGATTTCAACAATTCCCATCATGCCCCCACTGGCCTATTGCTGAAGCTATGTTCCTGAAAAGTGCAATTGAGAGCGGGGGGCTTCGTCCAATGTAACCCACTCTTAGAAAACTGGCTCTACCCTGGACATGACACACTGTGAGCACTGGGGTACCAAAAATAGACCTTGTCTAACTCATGAGATGGTGGTTCCATGGTCTACAGAAGACAGGAGAGAACGAAGGAATAAGACGATTGGGAGTAAACCTCCCGGGGTCAGAACAGACATCAACCACTCTCTTCAGGGACTGTCCCTGCACAGGAGCCACAGTTTGATTGATTTGTTTTAGAGGAATTTATGACCTAGGGCATTGTTGAAAACAACAGAACAGTTTGGTAGTGGATGTTAACAGTGGGTTAT
Organism: Myotis brandtii; assembly: GCF_000412655.1. Taxonomy (NCBI): domain Eukaryota; kingdom Metazoa; phylum Chordata; class Mammalia; order Chiroptera; family Vespertilionidae; genus Myotis; species Myotis brandtii. The sequence goes on along the minus strand of NW_005371796.1, from coordinate 532,020 downwards.
GGGGTATGATCAGAGAAACAGTGGAAGAGGGCCCTATTGGTATCTCAGTGTTGCCAGGGTAACTGTGACACATCCAAAGCTGTCCCTCCCAGAAGAGCACCGTCAGAGACTTAACTATCAGGGATGGAAAATAGACCTCACTAATGCAATCCAACCATGCATGAAACAAACAACAGAGAAAATCAGTAACAGGCTCCAGGGATGGGGGGGTCACACAAAGAGGTACCATAACATGTTCTCTAAGATATCCACACCCCAATAACAAAATTATTGCCCAGGCGAAAAAGCAGGAAAACAAGACCCAGAAAATAGAACAAAAAGGGAGACAGAAACTATCTGAGAGACAAGACATCAGATTTAACAAAACACGATTTCTAAGTAACCATTATAAAGAAGTTCATGGAACAAAGGAAAAGCATGATTAAAAAGTAAAGGCAGATATGATCAAATAGAGAATATAAGTAGACATAGAAGTTATTAAAAATATTCAAATTGAAATTGTGAAGTTGAAAAGTAAACTGAAATTATTTATAAGAGAGTCTCAACTGGTAGAAAAAAATTAGCAAGATTAACAACTGACTTCTCAGCTAAAAATTTTAAAAAATGAATGCCAGAAAGCAGTGGGATAACATATTTAAAATGCTCAGAAGAAAAAAAAACACAACAGAACAAAAACCTTTTTTTAAAATGATAGATGTAAGCCTGAAAATATTAATTATTCCTTTAAATGTATATTGTTTAAACAATGCAATTTAAAGACAGATTTTGACTGGATAAAAGAGCAAGACCCAACTCTATACTGCCACAAGTAACACATTTTAAATATAAAGACACAATGGTTAAAAATGAAAGGATAGTCCTGGCCAGTTTGCTCAGTGGATAGAGCATCAGCCTGTGGACTGAAGGGTCCCGGGTTTGATTCCAGTCAAGGGCACATGCCCAGGTTGCGGGCTTGATCCCCAGTGGGGGGCATGTAGAAAGCAGCCGATCAATGATTCTCTCCTAACATTGATGTTTCTATCTTTCTCCTTCTCCCTTCCTCTCTAAAATCAATAAAAAATATATTTAAAAAATGAAAGGATAATAAAATATATTCCATGTTAAAACTAGTAAAAATAAATGTGAATAACTCTATTAATATTAATATGTCTATATTAATGCACCTACAAATAGTCCTACAAAATACATAAAGCAAACTTTGATAGGATTTTAAGGGAAAATAAACACTTCTCCAATTACATTTGGAGATTTTAATCTTTCTACTTTTGTTTCAATAATTTATATAACAGGTAGACAGATTTAGCATGGTATAGATATCTTGAACAATACATCAACCAGTTTGACCTGATTGACATTTATAGGCCACTGTTCCTAATGATAGCAAAACACATATTTTCTCAGGTTCATACAGAACATTTAAAGACCATATTCTGGGTCATATAATATGACTCAATAAATTTAAATAGTTTCAATAATAGCACATATATTCTCAGAACATAATGGAATTAGATCAGAATCAATACCAGAAAACTGTCTAGAAGACAATATCAAAATATTTGGAAATTAAAGAAAACATTTCATCTTTATGGATCAAAGAAGAAATAAAAAGGAAAAAAGAAAATTATTTTAACTGAATGAAAATTAAACCTCAAAATCTCACAATGTATTAAATCAGATATGGAATTAACTCAATGACAGAGCCGAAAGATAGGATGCATAACAGTAGTAAAAAGTAAGCTCCTACATATGAACATACATTTATATACATGTGAGATGTTGGTGGGAGGATATCTAGGAAACAGATAAATATTTTCATATGGAGAGTGGAAATATAGATCCTTAGAGAAGCAAAATTAAATTTTCATTGTTTACATTCTATATTGCATGTAAGTGACATTACTTCAGTGTTTCATGGTGTTTGGAAGTTTATTACTTCAATACTCAACATGTAATTGGCTACCCTGACACTGATTTGATTTCTTGAGTTCATATTTTGATGCATTTATCATTGCATGTATTTATGTTTTAGAAAGATGAAATATAAGTGATCTATCTTAAAATGGTAAGAATTAAAACTGACATTTCACTTGGTATTAAAAACCAATATAAACATCAATGTAAAATTTCCTTTTTGAAATAAATATGTGGCCTAATAATTTTAGGTATGAGCTCTATCCAAATTTGTTGTCTTTTTAATGTCTTTCTTGGTAAGTGTGCACTTCAAAATGTATGAACTATAAATCAAAATTTCATTGTGATCTAGTACAATAGGTATTATTTTTTCTAGCATTTAACTGACAGTACATATGCACCACAAGATTTTTTTTAAAGAATTTGCAACTGATATTAAAAAAATAACAATTCTTCTGCTGAAATATATGAAAGTAGGCAGAGATAGTATTGTAACATTTTTTTAAATTAATTAATTGATTTTTTATTGTATAAAGTATTACAAATAGTAGAACATATGTCTCCTTTTTTTCCCTATTGACCTCCCCCCGAAATCCCCACCTCCCAGACACATGCCATCACCCCACTAGTGTCTGTTTCCATTGGTTATGCTTATATGCATGCATACAAGTCATTTGGTTGATCTCTTAACCCCCCACCCTCCCCTGCCTTTCCACTGAAGTTTGACAGTCTGTTTGATGCTTCTTTGTCTGTGTATCTATTTTTGTTCATCAGTTTATTTGACATGCATCTCATCTCACTAAATTGTAAATTTTAATGTTGCAACATATGTTTAATATTGTGAAAAATTTGGCTAAAGATAGAGGATACAGTTAAAACATTTTTCCTCTACCAAGAATTAATCACCACCTCTAATTTTACCAGCTTTCCGTGTTCTTTCAAAATCCATTGCTTCCCTGGACTAATTAATGACCCTTTTAATAATGCTCCAGAATAGAATAGTACTCTCTCCCAAACCACTGAATTCTTTCCCCTCTTAGCTAGGAATGTCATCGCAATGCCTTTGGATATGTCCTCTGCATTCTTTCAATTTATAAAAGTCTATTTCATTTTATAGCAAAATGCGTTTATGATTTCATACATTAAACATACAATCTGGGAGAAGGGGGTCCTACTATAAGGTGACAAGAGATGACCTGGCTTCGGGTGGTGGGCACCTGGTGCAATATACAGATTTTGTAACATAGAAACCCACACCTGAAACCTATATGTTCATGTTGACCAATGTCACCCAATCAATTTAATAAATCAACACACAGCATGTCTTCCTCAAATGTTCATGTAGCTGGCTGACCATCAAAGATTTGTGATTACGTTTTATACTGTAGACTTGTTACTCAGAAGCAGCTGTCTAGCTCAAGACAATCTGGTTACCTAATTCCCTTTGCTTCCAAGTGGGGGGCCCATACAAGTTTTCACAGGTAGTATGTGAACAAAAGTGACATGCATCACTTCTTGGCTGAGGCAGTTAAAACAAATGCAAATCTCTGCACAATTTCTTCTCTCACCTTCCAATTGGATCCTGATACGTAAGGCAAGGACAAGAACCAGTAGCTGTACAATCATAAGATGAAAGCAGGCTGAGTCCCTGAATGACCTCTTAGACCAGTGATGGCGAACCTTTTGAGCTCGGCGTGTCAGCATTTTGAAAAACCCTAACTTAACTCTGGTGCCATGTCACATATAGAAATTTTTTGATCTTTGCAACCATAGTAAAACAAAGATTTATATTTTTGATATTTATTTTATATATTTAAATGCCATTTAACAAAGAAAAATCAACCAAAAAAATGAGTTCGCGTGTCACCTCTGACACGCGAGTCATAGGTTCGCCATCACTGTCTTAGACAGTAGCTTCCATAGATATGGAACACCTTTTTGAACTTTAACAAAGTGAAGAATAAGTATCTGCATATTTTAACCATTGCATATATTTGCCATTGTTTTGTAAAGTAGCTGGTATTATCTTAACTAATACAAATCGTTTTCTCTTCCAATCAAATATGTTTTAACTATTTTTTTAGCAAAAAAAAAGGCCCCTGTACATTGGTAAATGCAAATAGTTGTGTGGAGGAAACGAAGGAGGTTATTATTTAAAACCTATCATTAGAAGTATTAGAAGGTCTGTTCTTAACAGTCAGATAGGATAGTCAGACTTATGCAGTTAAATTATTTTCCAAGGCAATTTGGCTCTTAAAGTAGAAAGTGAGAATTGAAACATTTCAAATTCATGTGCTCTTAACTACAATGTATTTCCTGATTTATCCCATTTCTTTGCAATTCTTGGGGAAGACCCTCTTTATAAAGAGGCATAGAGCCATAAAAAAACAATTTATTGATTTAAATTTATTGATAGAACTTTATTTCACTTTGAATTTAATCACAGACATAAATTCTCTGGATTATCTTTATAAGCTCTCTTTGCTTTCAGGGCACAGCTCGGTTTTAAGATTTGAAAGATGTTTTGGGGAATGGGCAACCAAATATAATACATTTCAAATGATCATAATTGTTATTCAAGTTGGCAGTGCGGGATATGAAAACTCACAGATTTCCTGCAGTGTCTTACCATTTGGAAAGCTTTGACTAGCACACACTAGGCTGAAAAAATGCTTCACAGTACTGTTAGGGATATAAGGTAGCATGGATTATCTGGAATTGCACTTTATCCACCGTTCATACAAAGGGAATAATAAAAATAAATAGGGAATAATAAAAATTAGGATAGGAGAGAGGTAACAATATGTATGTTGAATGGTGTTAGTCAGATTCTTGGCATTTCAAAGGTTTTTGCAAAGCTACAAGTACAACTGTAAGAAATACTGTACTGTAAGAAATACAGTATTACAGCCCTCGCTGGTGTTTCTCAGTGGTTAGAGTATCAGCCCATGTACCAAAGGGTCACAGGTTCCATCCCCAGCCCTGGTGACCCTGGTGACCCTGATGGGGGTGTTTGTGGAAGGGAACCAATCAATGTGTCTCTCACATGGATCTTTCTCTCTCTCTCTCTCTCTCTCTCTCTCTCTCTCTCTCTCTTTTCTCCCCTTCCCTTCCTTCCACTCTCTCTGAAAAATCAATGGAAAAAATATCCTCAGATGAGGATTAACATAAAAGGTAAGCAACAACAACAAAAAGTACAGTATTACAAATATGCAAAGACTGATTCATTAATGACAAAACACCTTCATCTTTTACCCAGAGCTGACCAACTCTTATCCCTATTCCATAAATGAGGAATGGCTGTAAGTAAAGTGATTGCTATTTTATTTTTTAAGTTTATATACATGATTAATGTACTTTTCAAAATAATTACAAAAAAAGAGAAATAATTTTCTGAATTTTATGAGGGCCATTCCCCACCCTTGACCCATAATTGAACTTAACAGATACTATTTAACATAGACAGGGCTCTGTAAAAAAATATTTGAAATAGACATTAGAAGAAATAACACATTCATTTAATAATATTTCATTATGGAAAACTTTAAACATAGTCAAGAGCAGAATTAACTTTCTTGTACTCATGACAGCTTCAAATATTATTAATACTTACCAATCCTGTTTCATCTATTCTGTACCGCAATTTGTGTATGTACCTACTCAATTTCATGTATATATACATATATACTTATTATAGACACACACACGCACACACACACACACACACACACACACACATGTTTTATATAACATCTCCGTAACACCTAAGAAAATAACAAATATTCCTCAATATTACTTAATCCTTATTCAAATTTCCCTCTTTATCTCAAAATTGTCTTTTTCATTTTGTTACTCTACTGTTGTTTTTATTAGGATTCAAAGAACTCTATAAGATGTATTTACTAAGAATGCCTCCTTTATCCTCTAACACTCCCTTTTGACTTTTTCATTCTAACTCTTTTTCGTAGGCCGGTGTAGAAATACATGATATTTAGAGGAAACAGAAAAAGTTTATATCATCGTATTAGAAAGATTTTAGATTACAAAAACTCATTGTAAAAACTCTACATTGAGTTTTTACAAGGCATTGGAAATTTTAGTTTCCTTCCTAACATTTTTAATTTAATGCTCCCATTTCTTTTGATTTACACTGAAAATATTTATATTCCTGTCCAAATACATGGTGGTAAAGATACATTTACCTGTTGTTAGGCAAGGTATCTTATAAGCATGGGGCTTTCTTTCTTTTCCTGTCTTGCACATATTTTTGTTGAGTGAAGTGGAATAAATGGCTTTTGTGGGAAGCTCTGAATTCAGAAGAGCGAAACAGTCTATATTAGGAATAAAGTTTATTTTATTTTTTAACAGCTGTATTGAGAGGTGATTCACATACCATGGAATTCACATATTTAAAGTCCAGTGTAGCTCAGTTGGTTGAGCCTCATCCCTTGCACTGAGGGGTTGCCGGTTTGATTCTGGTCAGGGCACATGCCCAGGTTGCTGGATGGATCCCCATTAGGGGATTGTGCAGGAGGCAGCTGGTCAATGTTTCTCTCTTTCCCTCTCCCTTCCTCTCTTTAAAAATTAATAAAAACATAGATCCAGAGACATAAAAGCATCAAACAGACTGACAAACCTCAGAGGGAAAGCAGGGGAAGGGGATTGTAAGAGATCAATCAAAGGTGCTTGTATGCATGCATATAAGCATAACCAATGGACACACAGTAGTGGGGTGAGGGCCTGTGCTGGGGGGTGGGAGCAGGCTGAGAGAGATCAATGAGGGAAAATGGAGACATATGTAATACTTTCAACAATAACAAATTTAAATGAAAAAAAATGAAGTCTATAACTCAGTGAGTGGTTTTTGGTAAATTTATTGACATGTGCAACCATCACAACAGTCATTCTCATTACCTCAAAAAAATTAATAGTACCCTGTAGTTCTCTTACCACTCCTTCTCCTTTTTCTAATCCCAGCCCAAAGCAAGCACTAATTGACTTTCTCTCTGTATAGATTCCCTTGTTATGGACACTTATATGAATGGAATGATATGAAATGAAGTTATTCGTGTCTGCCTTCTTTCAGTAAGTGTAATGTTTCAAGGTTTATCCATGTTGCAGCATATATCAACATTTTATTTCTTTTTCTGGTAGAATAATATTCTACCACATTTTGTTTATCTGGTCATCTACTGAAGACATTTGGGTTCTACCTTTGGCTACTATGAATAATGCTGCTGTAAATATTAATGTACATGTTTTTGTGTATACATATGTTTTTATTTCCCTTGGATATATACTTAGGGATGGAATTACTGAATCATATGGTAATTTTATGTTTAATAGTTTCAGGAATTACTAAGCTGATTTCCAAAGCACCTGCACCATTTACATTCCCACTAGCAGTGTGTGTGAATTTATTTATTTATTTATTTGTTTGTTTGTTTGTTTATTTATTTATGTTTGGATATTTATAAATAACAATTTTAATATTTGATAATATTCAAATTATTCCAATTGCTTCCAAAATATTATATAGCTGTATTTGAATCAGAATTCCACTTAGATTGACACTGATTTTTTTTATTGTTGATAGTATGACAGATATCTCCCCATCCCCCTACCCCTTGTTCTACCAGCCCCTCCCCACCCCCTGGTCTTCAGTAACCTATTGCCTGTATCCATGGGCTATGTAAGTACACAAGTTCTTTAGTTTATCTCTTCTTGTCCCCCATTGTCCTCAACACTTACCTAACATTTATATTTTTCAATTCCTAGTGGGTTTTCGGGTGGTATAGCACTGTGATTTTGATTTAAATTTTCCTGATGACTAATGATATTAAGCATCTTCTCGTGTAGTTATTGCTTTTTAGGTATATCATTCTTGGAGAAAGGTCTAGTCAGATCATCTGCTCATGTTTCAATAGGGTTATTTTTTTATTATTTTGATAAAATAATTATTTATGTATTCTAGACACAAGCCCCTTATCAGATATATGATTGACAAATAGCTTCTTCAATTCTATTGCTTATCTTTTCACTTACCTGATGACATGTTTTTAAATTTTTATGTTTGTGAATTTTCCTATTTTCTTGAAACCAGGTCAAGTTTGGGAGGAGGGACAGAGGCATGCAATGGGCTGGCCCCACACCCACATGTGGCAGTTAATTTTGCAAGTATAATTTTATTTCATTGTGGTCAAAGAACATGTGTTAAATTATTTTACTACTTTTAAATTTACTGAGGCTTTTTCTATGCGCCATCACTGGTCTAGCATATGGTCCACTTAACAATGCTTCCTGCACACTTGAGAAAAACGTACATTCTGTGGTTGTTGGATGGAGTATTCTACAGATGTCTAGTAGGTCTAGTTGACTTGCAGTGTTGTGCAACTGTTCTGTTTCCTCATTGATCTGTCTAATTGTTAGGCAGCATTAACAATAGGATAGTGAAGTTTCAACTCAGTGCTTAAGTATCTAACTTTTTCTTTAATTCTAACAATCTTGTTTTATGTATTTTGGGACATTGTTGTTAGCTTTATATATATTTACTAAAGGCCCGGTGCACAAAATCCATCCATGCACAGGTGTGGTCCATTGGCCTGGCCGGCCATCAAAGCACGAGTATCTGGCATGGAAGGGCAGGTCCCAGCTGACCTCTGGGCCCTGGGGCAGCACCTGGGCCCCCACTCTCACCCGCCTTGGCCTGGCACTGCCCGTTCACCTGCTCCACCATCCCATTGCAGTCCTGCTCTCTTTGGGGCCTTCACTGCTGCCCCCTGCCAGCGCCACATCACTGACGCCTGCCATGTTCCGCACCACCCCCTGATGGTCAGCACACATCATAGCGAGTGGTTGAACTCCCAGACGAGGGGACAATTTGTATATTTTTCCTTTTTAAACCTTCAACATTTATTTAGTTTAAAATCTATTTGTGGGCTATTTTCAGAATAGCTAATCCAGCTTATTGATGGTTATTATTTGCAAGGTATGTCATTTTAAATCTTTTACTTTCTTTGTTCTTTCATTTTGACATCATATTTAATGGGTATATATTAAGATGATATTTTATCATGCTCATACTCTTTAATTTCATTTTATAATATATTTAGTCCTAATAAAATATTTCTCTGTTATTATTTTTATTTTCCCTTTACTTTATAAAAGTTTAAGATTTTCTAGGACTTATGTATTCATACATACTATGCCAGGATTATCATTTAAAGAATCATCCTGAATTACCAACTGAAGGCTAGGTGAACAGAAGCCATATAACCCAAGGATGTACAGAGAAACCAGGTTGCGATGGGAGGAGGGACAGAGGCATGAAATGGGCTGGCCCCACCCCCACTCCCCATGTGGGTTGAGAATCCAGAGGGAGAGCTCAGCTGCAGAGTTCCCTCTCTGAGGAATGAGGCATCTCCGCACCAAGCTGCCAGGCTCCCCCTCCCAGAGCACCAGTGCTGGGAAGGGGAACCCACATAACATCTGGCTGTGAAAAATCAGCAGGAGTCTGTCCACCCAGGTGAGACAGAAGGCTGCTAGAAACCCAGGCATCCTCTTAAAGGGACAACACACAAACTCTGGCTCACAGACACTCACCGTACGCTCTGGCATAGAGGTACCGGAGTCATACAGAGAAAGACAATTGTGTGGCTTTGGAGCGAGGGCTAGAGAGACAGCCTCCATTGCTAAGGTATTAAGTCCTTGGCTCATGGGCCATGGGCCCCATCTGTCCTGGGTTAAGCACTCCCCCCACATGGCATTAGCCTGGTGAGCTATGCTAGCTCCACCCAGATGAGTTCCTGGGCCCCCTCCTGGGACAACTGGCTATGGCCAGGGCTTTATCAGCAGCAGCCAGCCAGGGCCAGAGTTGCAATCTTCCTAACAAAGCTCCAGAGGAATTCTCGTGTATGATCTCTTCAATGTATTTCTGAATTCAGTTTTCTAATATTGTGTTGAGGACTTTTGCACCTAGTTCATCAGGGATATTGGCCTATAATTTTCTTTTTTTGTCATGCCTTTGTCAGGTTGTGGAATCAGGGCAATCTTAGCCTTGTAAAATGAGCTTGGGAGCGAGCCTTCCTGCTTCTTGAATATTTTTGGAATAGTTTAAGAAGAATAGGTGTTAATTCTTCTTTGAATGTTTGGTAAAATTCACCTGTGAAGCCATCTGGTCCAGGAAAATGATTACTAATTCAAATTCATTAGTTTTAATAGCTCTTTTCAGATATTCTATTTCTTCTTGATTCAGTCCTGGGAGACTGCATGTTTCCAGGAACTTATCCATTTCTTCTAGATTGTCCACTTGTTAGCATATCACTGTTTATAGTATTTTATTATAATCCTTTTTATTGCTGTGATGTCATTTATTTCTCCTCTTTCATTTATAATTCTATTTATTTTGGTTATCTCTCTTTTTTCTTGATGAGTCTGGTTAAATGTTTATCAATCTTGTTTATTTTTTGTTTTATTTTTAAATAATAACCACATAATTGCCAGCATTTCTACAGTGAAAATTTAGTTATTTTTTAATATTTCAATATTATAAGTAATGCAGGTTTAGGCATTTAGCTGAGCATGCTTGTGTGAATAGTTCTTGTGGAATAAATTTCTAGGAATAAAGTAGTTAATTTACAGGTGGCATACATTTGATTCCTGTAAACAATAGATGACAGTGTCTCTCTCTCTATTGTGTAGCATTACTGTCTTTAAAACATACTAGTTAATTCGCTGCTAGTGTTTATTATAGAAGAGCCACTATTTTAAATGTTTCATATGAATTAACTCATAAAATACTCATAACAACCCTATGAAGAGGGTTAAAATACTCATAACAATCCTTTTCCAGATGAGGAGACTGAGGCACAGGGGGAATAATAATTGCAAAGGTCACAGTCATGCATGGCAGAACATGGATTCCAAATCAGGCTGTCTCCAGAGCATTCCTCTTACCTACACTTCCACTAAGCTGCTCACATTCAATCTCACTTTAAAGGCAAATAAAAAGAACCTCATGAGATTAAATAATATATCTAAATTCACACAATGGATGTAGAACCTGGATTCCCATTCTAGTCAGAAGTGGATTAGTTTAAATATAATTCACGCTACCTTATTTTTAAAAATAATTGTATGTATAAAAATCGATACCAACAATCAAGACTATTAAAAAGAAACCTACAAAAATTTTATCAATAATGAACAAACTTAGGGACAATCTTTAATGCTAGTTATCACATAAAATTAACATAAAAATTTCACAACACTAGAAATTTATAAGTATAGTGATACTAATTATGGATATATTAAATTACATTCATATATTTGGGCCAGCTCAGTTACCTCAGTCAGTTATTCATAGATCCATTTCTGTGATCATGCTTTAAGAAGTTAAATACCAACATGTCACCACAGATTTATGCCGCAGGAAAATGTGCAAATATGATTTTGAAAAATGCAAATGAGGCTTCACAATCCATGCCTACCCATAAAGGAAGCTTGATTGTGTCTCTTTTATGCAATACTTTAAAAATATTTTTAGATACATTTTTATAATTTAAAGAGGAAAGGAGAGGGGGAAAGATAAATGGAAACATTAGTGATGAGAGAGGATCATTGATTGGCTGCCTCCTGCATGCTCCCTGCTTGGGATCGAACCCGCAACCCAGACATGTGCCCTGACTAGGAAATAAACCTGGACTTCCTGGTTCATAGGTCAAGGCTCAACCACTGAGCCACACCGGCTGGGCTATGCAACATTTTTGCTTGTTCCCTCTGTGACATTAGATGATATGTAAGTAACTGAGAATTGTTACTTTTTCTCCACATATATGAACCTTTATAATGGGTTAGAAATAATTTTTTGCTTTCCTCTTTTAAAGACATTGATACATTGAGCATATACTTATAGGTATTATATTTTTATAATATATTCAATATATAGTAACATGTGTGCCAATATTCATATATAAACACATATAAATGTATAAAAATATAAATTGGGCAGTGCTTTATTGAGGATTCTTGAAAATGGAATGTTGATCTTTCATTTTCTGAGATCACTGTGCTCTCAGCATGAAGCATCCATTTGCAGGAACATGGCAGGAAAATACCAAGAAAGTTTAAAACTTAAAATGATAACATTGAGTTCCGTGATTCCCCCTATGCATTTTGCTATCTTTTAACATTTTCACACAGCAAATTTAAAAATTTACATTTACTATGAAGAATGAAAACTAAAAACACCACAAAGTGGGGATTTATGGATGTGAATATTCTTGGCAAGTTTCTCACAGCAGTGTGTTGTTCAACAGTGAATATAAGCATTTAGGTCAAACAACGATGGCATAATTAGTAACAACCATTTGTTGGAAACAAGGCTTTGATGAGCCTTCTACATTGCTTATTTATAATTCATTTTCACAGGAAATTACATGTATTTCTGCAACTTATGTTTTTGCGAACTCATACTTGATTCCTAACTTCTGCACAAAACCAAAGGAACTACTCATAGAGCCACAGGGATTGTTGACTATTTTGCTCAGTAACCTGACTTAACCACAAGAAAACGAGGTTGAGATATTATTCTGTTCTGGTATTGGATGGCTATGAAATTATGATAACTAAACTCATAGAGGCCTTTATTTTAATTATGCTCGTCTATTAATTATTTAGTCTCTAATTTTAGACAGCTTTTGCAATTACCTAATAATTTACCCCTATGACTACATAGACAGCTGAGAATCTCATGCATATTTTACACATTTTAGTCTGCTATAATTTAAATATAAAAATGTTACAAGATGAGAACTGAAGCCAACATAATTCCCTGTCCCAGTGTTAATACTGAGATCAAGCTCAAATGTCTTAGCTCCTTCCCTAAGAAATATCCACTCCAGAGAGATAAGACTGAACCAGGGGAGCAGATTACTTGTCAAAACTGATAGCTTGCCCATCAAGAAGTCCTTTCTGCTGTGCTCACCAATCCTAAGGCATTTCATTATCAATTGTTCCAAATCCTAATCGGTTCCCATCTTGCAGGGCATGTCTTATTATCCTCCTTATTCACCCATGGTGAGGCCTTACTGAGACTTGGTCACAGTGAGATTCTCCCTTACGGTAGAAAGTCTAATATATCTAGCTATACCCAACCACTAGGCTTTTCTGGTGGTCTTTTGTGGAGCTCCCTATACCCTTGACCCAGGTTGAGCAATGTGAACATTTCTTACATTTATTTTGTAAATGTTTTTGACATGATTTTATCTGCACAATTTGAGGTAAATTTCAGACGTCATGCCACTTGACTCCTTAATGCTTCCGTGTGTAATTTCTAAGAACCAGGACAGTCTCTGATGTAACCAGGAAACATTTTTCAAAATCAGGAAACTCCACATTATAAAACAGTGTGATTGAATGTACACTCCCTATTGTATATCGGCCTAAAGCAAATTTAAACCCCCATCAGTATTATAGACTGGTATGAGATCTGTTCAAATAGAAGGGTCTGAGTTTTTATCCTAGTCATGAGCTAACAAGTGAGCCTGCCGTTTGTGTGTGTATATAACTTTATCACATTTTTCAAAATCAGGAAACTCCACATTATAAAACAATATGATTGAATGTACACTCCCTATTGTATATCTTGCCTAAAACAAATTTAAACCCCATCAGTATTATAGATATGTATCAGACCTGTTCAAATAGAAGGGTCTGAGTTTTTATGCTAGTCATGAGCTAACAAGTGAGCCTGCCATTTGTGTGTGTATATACCTTTATCTTTATACTGCATATATAAACATATACTATATGTTTATGTGATACACACACACACACACACACACACACACACACACACATGCCTCAGTGTGTAAAGTCCCTGCCTCTGAGTCAGACAAAAACATTTCATTACTCATTGCCAAATCAGCTGCTAGTGCAGCAGCAGCTTACTTCATTTCCTCTAACCCCAATCTGGGAAGTGTAACATGGAGCGGGACAGATTATACCTGCACATGCAATGAGATTCATTACTGGAGAGTGGCCCTGAAATTAGGAAAACTTTAGCTGCATTCCCCTTCAAAGGGAGAGAAGCTTTACATGTGGAATCTCTTGGAAGAAGAGAGGCCTGTATCTTCTCTTCAACATTATTGAAAGCCTAAATTAGTTGAGTTGTTTGCTGGGAAGTTAGTTGAGTTGTTTGCTGGGGTGGGGTTTGGTGTGGGGAAGCGGGGCTTTTAAAAGTGAATATATCACTTCTCTTTCTAGATGTTTCCAAATGAATGACTTACCTTTGAGAAAGCTATGAATAAAAATAGTGGGGACTTCAGAGTTTTTAATATTCAAGGAATGCAGAAATGACAATATTGGGAAAGAGTCTAGGAGGCTTGTTTTGATAAGGCATTTTCCTGGAACGGTGCTGCTTTTACTTAGATTGTGAAGCCTTGCAGTCTGATAAAATTTACGGAGGGATGCCTTCTCCCTCTACCTTGTACCAACCAGCCTTGAATAAGAGAAAACTAAAGGCTTATTTTAACTTTGAGTGAGAGGAATTATCAAACAACTTCAAAATTTATAGGTCTGGATAACAAATACAGCAACAAATTATTTTAATCAACATTCTCAGTTTTCTAAACATTGCTATAAATCAGCTAAACTAAATAATGTGGCAGTTTGTTATTATTGAATTTCATTTTTAAACATCTCAGTTGAAAAAAAAATGGTTTCAAATATAAATAACAAGTTGATCTACACCATAACTCATTGAATAAACTCAGTATTGATTCCTCATAGTTGTAAAATATTTTTAGTTAATATATAAAAAATAGTTCTATAAATAAAATACTATCACTTCTCCTATTTTTTCTATCTTTAGGTAAATTATTTTTGTTAGAAGGAGGCCAAAATAATCAAAATTTAATTGGGATGTATTTTTAGAATGTTGATTCAAAGAATGTTTCAATAAAGTTAGAATAGGCTTTTGGGAAATGAGAGAAGATCCAGAGGTGAGAGGTTATCAAGTATAAAGAGTTTAAATGAAGAAACCAATAAAAGAAAGATATTGAGATCTTTTATAGAGGATCGGAAAATATAGAGACTTGATGCCTTTGAAATAAACAAACCAGGAAAAAAACAATTGGAGGTTTAGAAGCAAGCTGAATTTCTGCCTGAGCAGTGCCTTTGGAGGCCAGAGGCAGTTGAGCTCAATGAATAGGAAGGATTTACTTGGCTTAGTCATCTAGACAGAAAAAGTATCTACGGAAAGAAAAATGCATAAGGAGTACTAATAATAAATTAGAAGGTCTGGTAGGGACTATGTGTGTGTGGTGTGGTGGGTAGGTATGTGTGGGAGTATGACGGTGCAAGTGTGTGGCTTGCATGGCATAGTTTCCTAGAGTTATCATAACAAATTACCATTAAATTGTGTCTTAAAACAGAAAAAATGTATTGTCTCGCAGTTTCTAAGTCTGTAAGTACAAAATTAAGATGTTAACAGGGCTACACTCTCTCTGAAACCAGTATGGGAGAATCTCCCTGGCCTCCTTAAAGGTCCTGGGACTTTGCCTGCAGTTCTCAGCGGTCCTTGGCTCCTGTGTTCAGAATTTTGATCTATGCCCTGGTGGTTACAAGGCATTCTCCCCTCATCTGTCCTCATCTCTTCCTCTCTGCTTATAAGGACATCAGTCGGATTGGTTTAAGCAGCCACCCTATTCCAGTATGACCTTATCTTAGTTATTTATATATTCAACAACCCTATTTCTTTTTTTTCCCTTTTAATAGACTTTTGTTGATTTCAGAGAGGAAGGGAGAGGGAGAGAGAGATAGAAACATCAATGATGAGAGAGAATCATCGATCCGCTGCCTCCTGCATGCCCCCACACTGGGGATCTAGCCAACACTCCACAACCCAGGCATGTGCTCTGACTGGTAATGGAACCGCGGCCTCCTGGTTCATGGGTTGGCGCTTAACCACTGAACCACACCTGCTGGGCAACAACCCTATTTCTAAATAACATCACAATCTGAGGTTCTAGGGTTTAGGGATTTAACATATCTGTTTTGGCGACAAAACTGAACCCATAATATATGGGAAAGTAATATCCATTGATGAGAGGTTCCATCTTCAGTTGCCACTGTCAAAGTAAGCTCATGAGAATGTCTTTATATTCGTAATAAGATATATGGATTTGGTAAGTATGTAGCAATTATTATTTTGAAAATGAACTAATATTTTCTGATATTTTTGTCCTATCAAATACCTCAAAAATACTGATATACAAAATATTCAATGCAGCATTGTATGTGGTAACAAAAAATAAATATACAACATTAAGTAAAATTATAAAATACATTATAGTATCACAAAAATTTTTCATAAAGACAATTTTTATAGTTTAATGTGAAGGGAAAAGAAAGAGAAAAGTTATATACACAACACAATCCTAGAGTTAAAGCTTAAACAATGAATGGAAGGGTACTTTTTCATGCTTTCTTCACTTTATTAATTTTCATTAAAAAGTATAAAGTGTTAATAAAAGGAAATATAAAATAAGTCTTTGTTGTTTAATATAGTTTATTTATTTTGGTTTAGTCAGTAAATTCATTGACTAAAACCTTACCCATGTAGGGTTCTAAAACTTTAGATTAAATCTGGATATTGCAGGTAATTTTTTCTTACACCTCTGATGAAGACTTGTCACTTAACCACAGAACAAAGAGCCAACTGTAATCAACTATGCTTGAATTGGGTGAAAGGATTTGTTTAATGACTAATCACCTGGAACATACATGACTTTCCAAATTATGGCTAAATGTGTCTGGATATAATCTTCACCAAATGAAGGAGAAAAACAAGGAATTGTACTTCCTTTTATAAAATATGTATGCCCACCCTGGCTAGTGCCATTCAGTGGTTAGAGCATCAGCTGTGCATAGAAGGGTTGTGGGTTCATTTCCTGGTCAAGAGCATGTACTTGAGTTGAAGGTGTGATGTGTCTCTCTCACA
>NW_005371796.1:506727-515061 GCF_000412655.1 Myotis brandtii | reverse complement strand
TCCCTCCTTCCTTCCTTCCTTCCTTCCTTCCTTCCACTCTCTCTAAAAATCAATGGAAAAAATATCCTTGGGTGAGGATGAACAAAATATACTAATATACATATGATCTACGGTTCTATCATTCAAACTACCATGTGGCATGTAATGTATGATATTGCCAGGACTGGATGTTTCCTACATATTTCCACCCTTAATCAGAACATAGGCACATGTTTCTAGCTTGATGCAAGAGGATTTTGTGAAATTCAGTTTAGTGGAATGCCTAAAAGGGTGAGAGCTGGATGTTGATAAGCATTCTTTACATCACAGCAATTGCTCTCTGTGTTGTTATATGTTTCTTAGCCAAACTCACCTAAAAGTCAAACTACTTTCTCACAAGCGTGGTTTCCTCAGCCCCCACACTGTAGCTACTATAGTCTTCTATTCCTAGTCACCATTCATGATGTCTAATTTCTGAAGCATCCTGCAACCACATGTGCCAATACTGATCTATAAAACTGCTAAGGGAACTATTATATTACTTCATGGGGTGACACAAGAAAGCCACTTCACTGGAAAAGTCTTTGTACAAGTAAATTTCAACTACTAGCCAGACTCTGTACCTAGTATTTTCAATTCTCACATTAACTCCCTTCCTATAGTGAACAACTATTTAAAAGTCAAGCATACTTTGACACTTAAATATCCCTTCTCACCCATTTCCATTCTGTTTAATTGATTACAGTAAAAGCCAACACTGTTTGTACAATTTGATGCTGACACTCTGGACCCAGCAGATGGGTCCAAGGTTGATCACTTGAACAAAAATGGGTTAATAATTGTCTGTCCACTGGGAATTTGAAATTGAAATAAGGAAAGTTTAGCCTAAGTTCAAATATATTTGTGAATTGAGAAAATTTGCAATGACGTTTTTAAGTGACATTTTTATGCCCACATGAGCTTATAAATCAACAAAGGATTCTAGAATTGAAGAAAGACAGAGTAACCCATACACATATAACATTGAAGTGAGCCCAGCCAGTGTGGTTCAGTGGATTGAGCATTGATCCATGCACTAAGAGGTCCCCAGTTTGATTCCAGGTAAAGGTACATGCCCAGGTTGAGGGTTCTATCCCCAGTAGGGGGAGTACAGGAGGGAGCCAATCAGTGATTCTCTCTCATCATCGATGTTTCTATCTCTCCCTCTCCCTTCCTCTCTCTCTCAAAAGTCAATGAAAACATTTTTTTTTAAAATTAAGTGACATTCTGTCCAATTCCCAATACTGTAGGACCTGATTCCAGTCTATTTGGAATCTCAACAACACTCCCATTTTTGAGATTTATGAGATATCTAAAAAACATTTATCCTAGTAACAAAGTCTCCCCTTTTCTTACACAACTTTCAGTGGGTTCAAATGTTTACAATTAAAAGCATAATTTTCATTTCCAGAAGTCTAAACTAAGGCATAGGGAGATAAATTTAATTTTCAAAAATGACATAAGTTGAGAGGCAATAATAACAGCTCAGTCATTTTGAATCCAAAGTTCTTGCTCCTTTTATCAGAAAATACTGCATTGAAAATATTTGATGTTCACAAAATTCTTAGAACGTCTGAGATGAAGTAGCTACAGACAATATATTATAAATAAACATAAGAATATGTATGAGAATTTAGGCAAAATTTGAATATCAGAATATTAATGTATACTTTTTTGATTAAATCAGACAATGCAGAATAGCAATGCCTTTGGAGAATGTCTTTAACTGCATATTACATTAGAAACTAAAAAATTATACTCCTGACAGTTAAGTATTTTAGAAGTTTGACAAGAATATTTGTCATCTCTTTTAAACTTTGAGACTAGAGACAGATGATTTTTAAAGAATTTAACACATTAACACTGGAATGTCATAACACATCTTTTTAAAATATGTCATAGATGAGCACAATTGTTCTTTCTGTATGGGCTAATCCATTGTAAAGTGAATATCATTTTAAGAAAATATGTAGATGGCAAAGCAAAATCAAAATTAATTAGAATATATAGAAAGATGTTTTGTTCATGATACAGTAATTCTTTCTCTAGATATCTTCTGAAAGATAAGAAATAATGAGGGAAATTTAACATTACTGTCATAGAGTGTCTTTAGCCAAAGTCAAAATTTGATAACCAAATTTGGTGACAACTACATTTATGATTTCTCCCCCTCCCCCAAGTTTATATGCAAGGGACTTTTTTCATCTAAAAAAATGGGTAGATGGAAATAATTAAATAATGACATGACTTCTCTTTGTTTAATCTGGGAAAAGTGTTATTGTAATTTTTTATGGAGAGACAAAAATATATAGATTGTAGCAGAAGGAACCTTTTTGAAATGACTTTGGACAGTGCCATCAACTAAAGTGAAAAAGTATGACATAGTTCTGTTATAAAAGTCATTTTTTTTTTTACTGATGTAAGTCTAACTGACTTTTTAGCTTTAGGGGCCCATTGGAAAAAAGTACAGTTTTCTTAGAAGGCATCAGCAACCACTGATGTTATTCTCTTATGGGGTTTTTAAAATAGACAGCCTGAAAAAAAATGTGAGACATAATGAAAGTTTCTAATAAATAATAAAAAAGAATTTTAGGAAACTATCTGGTATCGTAGTTCACTCAGTTATGCGTGAAGAGATAACATGCATACAGCTATTATTTTAATAAATCCTCAACCTTTGTATATCTGGAGGCCTACAAGATCAAACTGAAGCACAAAGCAACAATTTTAAATTTAGTCACTTTTAAAATCCTATGTAGGAACCTTTGTTTCCTGGCAGCATATTGGACTAAGTACCTTCATTGACATTTTCCCCTCCATCAATCTTCCCATTTAAAACAATGAAATATGCTGACAAAAATATTTTTAATGTAACATCTTAAATATATTCATGAGTAGTAGTAAAGTAAGTCATACTCAATTAAGTAGGCTTTGAGGGCATTTATCTAACCTCATGAATTTGAGCATGAGAGTTTTCAGACATGTGTGGTTTGGGAGAGATAAAATAAAACCCAGACAAGCTTATACAAGGTTTAAAATTCAATAAATACCTTCTTCTAAAACTAAATCTCAAATGGATTAGAATAAAAGTTTCAATACAAAAATGCCTCTCCTATTGAGCTTATATTTTAATGGGAGGTGGGCACATACAATAAATAAAATGCTGTACAGTTTATCTGATGGTGATAAGTGCTATGGAGAAAACAAAGCAGCAAGAGGGATAAGAATTATGAAACTGGCATTCTAAACAGCTTGGTCAGAGAGAGCTGGCATAAAATATGTTTTTAAAAAAGCATCTGAGTAAAGGAATGACTCGTAGATATCCTGGAGACATGCATTTCAGGCAAAGAGAACAGCCTGTGAAAATGGGCAAGTTCCCTTTGCATTTTGAAGAAAGAACAAGGTGGCCAGTATGGCTTTAGCAGAGATCAGTAGGATTAGTAGAAGGAGTTGAGAATAAAGGGGTAACAGGAAACAAGATTGTAGAAGCCCCTTAAAGTAAGTTGACCATATGTCCAGATTTGTCTAAGCCAGTGATGGCGAACCTATGACACGCGTGTCAGAGGTGACACGCGAACTCATTTTTTTTGGTTGATTTTTCTTTGTTAAATGGCATTTAAATATATAAAATAAATATGAAACATATAAACCTTTGGTTTACTCTGGTTGCAAATATCAAAAAATTTCTATATGTGACACGGCACTAGAGTTAAGTTAGGGTTTTTCAAAATACTGACACGCCAAGCTCAAAAGGTCCGCCATCACTGGTCTAAGCCAATCTTTGTTCACATCTGTTGGCTAGGGTCATTATGACTGGAGCTCCTTTTCATTTTTAAACTCGCCCCATTTGGAAGTTAAGGTCACCTTATTTGTAAGGCATTATAAGAAATGTGGTTTTCCTTCTGAATAATATGTAAAGGCACTGTGAGATTTTATCTGATAAATCTCTTGAGTTGTCATATATTTTAATAAGGCAAGTCTCGGTTTTTTAAAAGAAATAGAGTGATGTGAGGCATGGGTGGACTTCATCAACCACTAAAGGCTACGATGGTTAACTGAGCTAACACCAGTGGAAACTCAGACCAGATTGATTTGGGAATGGATAAAAAATTGTCTGGATCCCAGATATATTTTTCAGATGAAAGCAATGGAATGTTGTGACATATTAAATGTATAATTTGAAAGAAAGCATGAGATCAAGATGACTCTAAGATTTTGCCTGTTAAAGATAACAAGTGGTGTTGCATTAGCTGAGATTGGGAAGAAAGCAAAATTTGGAAGGAGCAAAATTTGAAAGAATAGATAAGTTCAATTTTGGACAAGATAAGTTTGTAATGACTATAAATAGACTATTGTATATGGAGTTTAGGGGAGAAGACCTGGTTATAGATATAAATTGTGAGATATGTTGCTCCAGTTGGTATTTGAAACCATGAGATTGGATGAGATTTCCAAACAAGTGAGATAGATAGAGAACATAAGTACACTAAAGATTAAAATCTACCAGGTAAAAAAGAAATATTTGATGTTTCTAAAGGAAGTGAAGATAGGTATTTCTGGAACTATATTCACTGTCAGATTTCACCCTTAGTCACCTGCATCTCTCCTCTTCAATTCAGTCTTATTTTAATGTACTTATTATGACCAAAGAGGAATTGATATTCCTCTAGTCATATTCATTTACTTTGTAACTTAAGGGGTGGATAATTCCAGTTTTTTGTGTTTGCAGACTATCAAATAGTGTAGAAAAAATACTGACCATCTGACAATCAAGTTTGAATAAAAATGGAGATACAGGGATAAAAATATGATTTTAGGAATATAATATAGTCACTGAATTTTGAGTGTCACTAATTTTTGGATGTGTGCATTAGCCTGGTTAGTAAAACTTTCATTTCTATTTTAATATTCATCTCAAATTATATAATATAATATAATATAATTAGTAAAAATAATAAACTTGTTCTTATAGTTATGCAGTATATCTTCAGTTGTAGTTTTCCACTGTAAAAATAGGGTACCTATAAATTTTAGAGACAATCTAAATATGCTATTTTTTCCTAGGGATTTTTTTTTCTTTCCTAGCATGTCATTCAATAATCTTCTGAATTTTCCTCTTTTGACTTTTTCTTTTTGGTAAAAAGGAGCAAGTGTCAAACATTATTTCATTTATCAACTGAAATTTGACAGATGTCAATTTAAAAAAAGACTAAAAATATAATATACTAGCATTTTTTGTTTGAACAAAGCAAAATAAAACTAGGTAGTCCTGTGAATGACAAGATATACCCAAGATACCAAAACCAGTCAATTAGCCCTATCAAGACATGAAATGATGGCATTTACAAGAGCGCATTATCTGATTAATTATGCTGAAGGCATCAGGTAAATTAGATCTAGTCAAATAAAGCCAGTCTTAGAGTCATCCAATTTAGCTATTAAAAGGTTGTTAAGTACATTTACTAATGTCATGTTATTTGAGGAGCCAGCTCTCCATTCAGATATTTTAAAGTACAGAAATGTTTTCTTTTCATCCCTCAAAATGACAGAAGGACCAATCATAGTCAAGAACACAGAAGCTCACAAAAGCAAAAACCATTTAAATAGAAACAGTTGCTTTTGAAAATAAGGAACCACAAAATGTGATTACAGGTTGCCTTTCTTTTCAGCAGACTGGATAAGACAAGTTTTGTCACTCTGGTTTATTGATGCCAGTTTGCTGAGTTTTTTAAAAACCCATTTTAATGTTTGTTTTATTATGTTTTTAACTGTAATGTTTTTTTAAAGCAAAACTCAAAAGAGGATCTTTTATAAATTTATTCATGATAATAAACCTATAAGGAAATATTCTACAATGTAAGGATGAGAAATTTATAACAGGGAAAAAAAACTATAGAAGTCTGTTGATCTTATGAAAAATTAAAGCACACTATAGAGTAGGACAAGAGGCCAAAAAGATAACTTTTAAGAATCAAGTATTGAGGATATCAAAATAACTCCTATTGGTAGAATCTCCCAAGCCAAGACTTTATACACAAGCTCTTGCTTTATTGTACAGGACAAATAAGTCAAAGTTAAGTATTCATTGTTAGCATTGTTTTTCACAGTATTTTTTTATTCATAATGTAATCTTAATATTTAAGTAGGCATTATGTGTACTCCCATTTGGGCTAATCTCTAATGTTTTAAACATAATATAGAATGTTGTTAGTATAGCTAATTGGATCAAAGAATAGCAACTGAATTAACTAACCATTCTCTTATCTAGAAATGATTTGATTTTGTTTTATCATTATTAGTAGTATTGCTGTTATTTAAATTCCAAAATGATTGAAATATTTTGTGTCTAAATGAGGAAGTCATTAAAGGGGGTCTTGGGTTGTGATTAGCAATAGTCAGATTGGGGATAGCTAAGTCAAGTTTAAGGATTAGTAAAATCCAAAAACACCCAGAGGAGCTAGAGTCTGGGTATGGGTAAATTGTGAGGATCACAGCAAAAAGTGCAACACCCAGAAATCTATGGGTTTTTTATACACCAAGAATGAACTCACAGAAAGAGAAACTAAAAAACTAACAAACAAACAAAACACACAATCCCATTTACCATTGCACCAAAAAAATTAAGATACCTAAGAATAAACTTAACTAAGGAGGTAAAAGACCTGTACTTGGAAAACTACAGGACATTGAGAAAAGAAATAGAAGAAGACATAAGCAAATGGAAGAACATACCATATTCATGGATCAGTAGAATCAACATCATTAAAATGTCCATACTACCCAAAGCAATTTATAGATTCAATGCAATCCCCATTAAAATACCAACAGCGTATTTCATAGACCTAGAACAAACTCACCAAAAACTCATCCAGAATAAAAAAATACCCCAAATAGCTGCAGCAATCCTGAGAAAGGAGAACAAAGTTGGAGGGATCACAATACTGGATATCAAACTAAATATATTAAAAAGCCACTGTTCTCAAAACTGCCTGGTACTGGCATAAGAATTGACATATAGACCAATGGAACAGAACAAAGAACCCAGAGATCAACCCAAGTCATTATGCTCAATTAATATTTGATAAAGGAAAAAAGAGCATACAATGTCAGACATATGTCGTAGCAATATATTGACCAATATAGCTCCTAGGGCAATGGAAACTACAGAGAAAATAAACAAATGGGACTACATCAAAATAAAAAGCTTCTGCACAGCAAAAGAAACCATCAACAAGACATCAAGAAAGCCCATTGCAGGAGAGAACGTATTTGCCAATGCTATCTCAGATAATGGAATTAATATTTAAAATTAACAGGGAACTCAACAACTTAACAAAAGGAAGATAAACAATCCAATCAAAAAATGGGCAAAGGACCTAAATGGAGACTTTTCAAAAGAAGACATACAGAAGACCAAGAGACATATGAAAACACTAGAGGCCCGGTGCATGAAATTCGTGCACAGGTAGGGTCCCAGGCCTGGCTGGCGATCAGGGTTGATCTGTGGGACAACTGTTGGGGTGATCAGGGGGCCCACACTGGCACCTGCCTTGGCCAGCCTGGTGCTGCCCACTCACCGGCCCCGCCCCCTGCCACCACCGCAGGTCGTCTCCCTCTGCTCAAAGTCACTAATCATCTGAGAGATGCAAATCAAAACAACGAGGTACCATCTCACACCTGTCAGAATGGCTATCATCAACAAACGAAAAGTGCTGGTGAGGATGCGCAGAAAAAGGAACCTTCTTGCACTGCTGGTGGGCATGCAGACTGGTGCAGCCACTGTGGAAAACAGTATGGAGTTACCTCAAAAAATTAAAAATGGAACTCCCATTTGACCCAGTAATCCCATTTCTAGGAATATATCCCAAGAAAACAGAAACTCCAATCAGAAAGGACATATGCACCCTTGTGTTCATAGCAGCACGATTTATAATAGCTAAGATTTGGAAACAGCCTAAGTGCCCATCAGCATATAAATGGATTAAAAAACAGTGGTACATTTACACAATGGAATACTACTCTGCTATGAAAAAGAAGGAACTTGTACCATTTGCATCAGCATGGATGGAACTTTAGAGCATTATGCTATGCAAAATAAGCCAGTCAGAGAAAGATGAATATCACATGATCTCACTCATATGTTGGATGTAATGAACAACATAAACTGATGAACAAAAATAGATCCAGAGACTAAGAAACACTGATTAGACTGTCCAACCTCAGAGAGAAGGCAGGGGAGGTAGTAAGAGATCAACCAAAGGACTTGTATGCATGCATATTAGCATAACCAATTGACAGGGACACTGTGGCGAGGGC
>NW_005371796.1:506313-506687 GCF_000412655.1 Myotis brandtii | reverse complement strand
AGAGTGGCAGGGGGGGTCAATCGGGGGAAAAGGAGGCATATGTAATACTTTAAGCAATAAAAAAAGTGAAATAGACATTAGGGTGATAATAATAGGCTTAGAGGAACTTGTGAGTACAATATAGGCATTGTGTCCAAATGGGAAAAAAGAAAAGAAACACAGCGATATGGAGGAATTAAAGGCCAGTGCAAAATAACAGGTCGGTAGTTAAAATGTGCAAAGAATTTAAAAAGTATTTAACATTAGCTAATTTTTTTCCATCTTAGTTTCAGCTAACATGCTTTTGAGTCCAAATATAAGAACTCCGAAATCAAAGTGGTCTAAAAATAAGCTATGATAAGCTATGAAGCAGAGCTATGAAATGTGCCACTTTA
>NW_005371796.1:491248-505914 GCF_000412655.1 Myotis brandtii | reverse complement strand
ACCCAGTACCCTTGAAATAGAATATTTCAACTAAGGTTGCCAATGGCAAAAGCCAGTGAATCATGTATGCCTAGCTTAAAGTAGGAGAACATGTGGTTATCCTCATGGTAGTATTGAAGGTTTCTGTAAAATGAAGCCAATGAGAGTTTGAAATTTTCATAGCCTGACAGTTTTCACAGTTGTGAAATAGTTATCTTTTGCTGGGAGGGATCAAAAAAACTGTTCGTGCATGAAGAGACCTGGAGAATATTATGCTGAGCCATATAAGCCAGTCAGAGAAAAACAAGTATCACGTGACCTCACTCATATTTGGAATCTAATGAACAAAATAAACTCATGAACAAAATAGATCCAGAGACATAGAAGCATGGAACAGACTGTTGAATCTCAGAGGGAAAGTGGTGGAGGGTGTATGGATGGGAAGAGATCAACCAAGGAACTTGTATGCATATATGCATAACCCATGGACACTGACAATAGGGGGGTGAAGGCCTGGGGTGAGGGATGTGGGCAGGCTAGAAGGTGTCAATGGGGGAAAGAAGGGGACATATGTAATACTTTCAACAATAAAGATTTTTTTAAAGGTTTTTTGTTGTTGTTTTTTTAAACTTCATTAAAACATGTTTTTGGAGCCATAGATTTATCTGAGACAAAAAGAGCTATTATTTAGGTATGTTTAGGGCTCTGCCTGAAATAATAAGGTTCAAATCTCAGCTTATTTTTATCATCTGTTGAATGGCAACCTTACCTCATTCAGCCTATAAAATAGGGTGCTATTCCAAATACAAAATGTTATGATTTTATGAGAAATTTTGATCCATCATGTAGGAATTATATTGAGCTCCAAGTTCATTATTCTACCAAAATTTATTTTTAACACTCAGAATTCTGTTAAAAAGAAAATATTTAGGAGAGATTTATGGAAAAAAAAGGGGGTGGGGAGAAAAAGCGGTAGTGCGGGATTCAGGATGGTTATTAAAGGAACAAGATTGTCATTAGGGAGCAGTTCTTTCTTTCTCTTTGTTCTGCAGTCATCTGTGATGGCTTCCTCCTACTGCTGGTTTGTGTTGTAGAAAAAGAAATCAATTAAACTAAAAAGCTGCCTACGATAACTGGAGGGAATGTTATCTTTTATTATGCTCTTCAAGAGAGAAAAAGAGAGAAAGAGCATTCTCTTAAATATGCAACAAAACTAGCAACAAACATTCTTTCCTCCTACATGGTTGGCCCAACTTAATTCAGGGGACAAAACCTAGACTAAAAACATGTCTGGAGAATGCCTTGCATTCATGGACTTATTAGAATCCCTCCTCTGAATATGGAGGCAAGAGATAACTGAAGAACAGGAGGCTTTAGGAAGAAAGAGGACGGGGAAATGATTGGGTGATCTACTAAATATGAAAAACTGACTTGTTTGGTTGAGAATGGGAGTAAGTCCCTCTTTAGAACTCGGAGCGCTCAGCATATGACATGAGTAGGAGGAGGTATTTTGGCTATTTGGTTATAGTAGCATTTTCTTTGGAATGTTGTCAACCTGGGTACAAACATTAGCTCTGTCATTTTTCATCTTTGACAACTTAAGAAATCATCTTTTTATTGCCTTTTCACCCCTCACTTGCCAATAGGTATAACAACAGTATCTACATATTGGGGTTAAACTGTAGTATGTACATAAATCCCCAACATAAAACCATACCTAGCCCATAAGAAATGAAAAAAAACCCTATTTGTATTATTATTAATGGTGCTGTCCATTATTATATTAATATTATTCTACTGAATGTTTTTATTTATTTATTTTTAAAATATATTTTATTGATTTTTTACAGAGAGGAAGGGAGAGGGATAGAGAGTTAGAAACATCGATTAGCTGCCTCCTGCACACTCCCTACTGGGTATGTGCCCACAACCGAGGTACATGCCCTTGACTGGAATCGAACCTGGGACCCTTCAGTCCGCAGGCCGACGCTCTATCCACTGAGCCAAACTGGTTAGGGCATCTACTGAATGTTTTTAGATAAACCCCTTGCAAACAACCCACATACAAGGACATTGTGATTAGGTAAGAAAGGGGAGGAGCCAGTGTGTAGGTGCAGAGATAAAGGAGGAAGTTTGAAAAGCACAATCAAGAATACATTCTACATATGTATTATGAGTAGTAGTATTTGAGATCAGCATGATGAAAACAAGCTTTGTTATGAATGAGTGCGGTAAAGAGGTCCAAGACTCATCAGGACTGAGATGTGCTGGGAAACATCTTTAGCACGTAACTGACAGGCAGGATGCTCTTTCCATAGTGCTACGTCAGGTACACTAAATGTTGAATATCGTATTTTACCTATAAAATTATTTCTCATAGTTTTTATTTAGTTTTCTCATAACTACACGTTTAATTCTTATTTGCCTTTGTGATTGTTTCCCTAGAAAATAAACTGTTGACAACTGGAGACTTGAACATTGATTAATGAGAATTTCTCTACCACGAATATAGTGTGCTGAAAATACTAACCAGATGAGACTTCCTCAGATCTGAAGAAACTAGCAACTATTTCACAACCACTGATGATGTCACACAGCAGCACTAGCAGAGTATGTGCTTAATGTAGGTGCTGTAACTTGCTCTTAGCTCAGTGACTGGTCCCCAGGGGCAAGGAATTGTGCCACATGAAAGGAACCCGAGAATACAGCCTGGTTAAAAAGCTTAACTTTTCCAGCTAAGGTTTCTCAGGCCAACATAACGTTTCTCAGGCACACTTGAAATAACAGAACAGCAGCAGTAATACCATTGCAATGATAATTCCTGTGAACATGAATGACATGCTTAGAGATGGGTCTGAAGGCAAAGTAAAATGTACACTGTAATCGTTTTATGAGATGGAGAGAACCAGAAGTGAAAGGACATCAATAATCTCAAAGATAATTACACATTATTTACCCTCGTCGAAATCCCGGCTTTTCCTTATTTATAGTAATTGCTAATTAGTAATATTCAGCCATTTATAAGGATGGAAAGAAGGTTCAGTTAAACTACACAGAAAACTTTATATTCTCAGATAGTCTATTTAATTGAACTCTTCTGTAAAAAAACCATCCATGGCTGTACAGTGTATTTAACCAAAAAAAGCTCTGAACGATTCCAGCATAAAAGAGATCATACCGATTTTCACCTCCTACAGCTTTCAGTGAGTCTATATTTTATTATGCTCCAGTTTCTAGGCCATTTTATATATAATGTGCACATGTCTACAGAATGGAGAGGATGTTTCTAAGAAAAGCCCAGGCAGAGGAATCATCCCATTGCTCCCGTTTTAATGGGCAGAGAGAAGATGGCAGCGCTGCCATAGAGCATCAGAGGTTCCCCTGCGAGCCACGGTCTGAAGTGCCACACAGCTTGTCGGGGCCTCTGAAGGCAGCCGCCTGTGCCAGGTTCTTCTTACAATAGCAGCAACGCCTCTGCAAGGTCCCAGGATCAAAAATATTGATTTATTCTTGTCACCGGTGTTCTGACTTCTCCTGGCTCCTAATTAAATCCCACTTACATTCTTCTCTGCCATGTACCCTTCTGTTTTACATAAGATAAAGCCGATGCCGAACCTAATCACCCTCCTCGGCTACGTGGCTAGGGCTCTAATATGGGAACGGAGTGGGGAGTACCCAGCGACTGTAGATTTACACTGTAAGCTGGTTGTTCAGTGTATAAATGAAATGACTTAAAGTCTGAACATCTGCAACAAGTTTTTGTTCATGGTAGGATTTTAGCTCTGCTCATTACATTTTAACTCTAGGTGTATTGATTTATACAGTTCTTTAAAGTAGAATATACATATGTGCTTTAACTTTGTCTTCTTCCACTGAGCCACAGACGTGCCTAAGATTTAAGAAGATATTATTTTATTTTTTATTTAGTTACTAGAGGCCCGGTGCACGAATTCGTGCATGGGTAGCGTCTCGCGGCCTGGCCGGTGATGGGGGCTGATGGGGGGCGGGCAGCTGGCTGACAGGGGGGAGGGACTGCGGGAGGTTGGCCGACCACGGGAGGTTGGTTGTGGGGGCGCACTGACCACCAGGGGGTAGCTCCTGCATTGAGCGTCTGCCCCCTGGTGGTCAGTGCGCATCATAGCAATCGGTCTACTGGTCGTTCAGTCACTTAGGCTTTTATATATCTAGTTTTTTTAGTGACTGTTTATTTTCCATCAACTTTACCTTAACAGTTTGTGGAAGAATAGTTTAAGACCACTGGGGTTGGGCTGGTATGGCTCAGTGGTTGAGTGTTGACCTATGAACCAGGAGGCCATCGTTGGATTCCTGTTTGGGGTACATGCCAGGGTTGCAGGCTCGATCCCCAATGGGGGGGCGTGCAGGAGGCAGCTGAGATCAATGATTCTCTCTCATTGATGTTTCTCTCCCTCTCCCTCTCCCTTCCTCTCTGAAGTCAGTTTTTAAAAAATCCCACTCAGTGGTTGTCCCTCCCATTCGGTGGCCTGAGCAGTGGGGCTGCAGACCAGCCTTGGGTGGCAGCTGAGCATCCGGTCCTCAGTAGGGAACTGCTGAAAGGCACCCAGGGCACCTGCGCCTCAGACCAGTCTGCGACCTCAGCTGAGCAGCAGTGAACTCAGGAGCTGGAGCCGTCCATTCACCCTGAGATTCCTCTAGGTCACGGCCTTTTAGGCAGCGGCTGCTCTTCCTTTTCAGTCTCTTCAGGGTCTCTGCAGACATAGAGATTGGGTGTGACCTCCCTTGGGTGTTCGTGGGAGATGGTGCCAGGCATGCGCAGTGCTTCCCGGGTCAGCATCCACCACATGAGACCCACTGAGTGAGCCTCCTTGTTGCCAGGGCTACTCAGAGCTGGGGCAGGCCCGTTAACATAAGACGCCTCTGTGGGAGGTGATGGTCAGCCCTGGGGTCAGTAACCACAGAAGTCTCTGCTCCGGGAAGGCTGCCTGGATCTGGTTAGAGAAGCTTGCAGGAGTGATGGGGTCAGCAATAGGAGTGGCTCCAGTGGCAGCAGCAAATTGCAGCACAGCTCGCTGGCTGGTGTTCCTGGACGATATGGCACTGACATCAGTGGGGTTTTCCCGGGCAACAATGGCAGAGCGGCCAGCAGAAGCTTCTCCCGGCTTCTCCTCAGACTTACGATGCAGGTGCCATCACTTTTCCTTTCGTAGGTGGACTGCTCCATCTGGAAGTCAAGGTTGGTGCCACCTAAGTGGGTTCCTGCTGCGGGGAATCTGAGGACATCCTCCCCCTCCATTTGCAGGACATCAAGGGCTCTGGAAATTGTGAACGTTCCCCTTTAAGTTACGTGGAACCGAGAAAAATACCATATGGGCCCTTCTCCGGGGAGTGTGGAAAGGTGAGGAAGATATAATTTTACTTAAAAACAATGAATAAGTGACTGCATAGTAGGAAAGCATCATGGTAACATATAGAATCTGTGTCAAGATGTTTATCCCGGTTCTGCCATTCATTATTTGTGTGACCTGTGCTATGTATGCAATATTTCTAAGCTTTTAGGATAGATGGATTCCTGTCATAAATTCTTTCACTTTTTCCTTTATTCATGCATTCAGTATTAATGACTGCTGCATTGGTGTCCTGAGTTCTTGACTTCTTTCTCCAAGGGTAAGGCAAACATTTGTTTAGGGTATTGCTGCTTAAAAAGACTAGCACCTAAAAACTTTGTGGCTAAATACTCTATGGTTTAGTTTCCTTTCCATAAGTAATGTTAATATTATTTCTTAAAAGTTAAATTGATAATTTACATACTTGACACGTTAAAAAGTATCTTGTTAAATATAAAATTCTATACACATCAAGAGTGTAATTTTTTCTAGGATATGACTTAAACAATGACATTAGTATTATTGATAAATAAAATACATTCTGATATAAAATTTCAGGAAGGGAAATGCCAAGGAAGCCGAAGAAAACACTTTTACATAGAATTAATTTTATTCTTCTCAAGTTCTTAAAATGATATCCTCTGCTTTTTAAATGCGTATGTATCTGACATTCTGCTAGGCTTCTTCCTGCAATTCCTTTGAAGTCAGATTATGTATTTCTTATTTGAAACCCTTATGCTTGTGTTAAGATGAAAAAATATATCTATGAAGAGGACAAACACAGTGCTAGACGTTTTACTGTTGCTAAAGCTCTTTCCGCCTCCACATAGAGAAGTCTACTGAAACTGTCACACAGGCTCACAATGTGCAACTATGAATTTTATGAGAGACAGAGACAGAGACAGAAATGTCAATAACATCATCCATTTCAAATGCAGTGATTTGGTGTTAGATAAGGGGCAGCAGGAACTGTGACATGAACACATGGCTCAGTAAATAGGAATTCCAGATTGGCCTATCACTGGTCCATGAACAGGTTAAATATATATCTCCTCCCTTCAGTTATCTTTATACATTTCCTATAATAATAAAAAATGCAAAACAAGAGAGAAAAGAAAGTCATTACAAAGTACAGACCGATGGCATCCAACTGAGAATATACACACATCCTACGAACAAATAATGAAATTTGTTCCTTGGACAATATAACAGCTGCCTGGCAACTCAAATCTAACTAATACTTAGCATTTTTCCACATTATACTAAAAGCCGATATATTTTTTTAAAAAATAAGCTGAGAGTCATGACACTGAGGATGAAATACACAACTGATTTTATTTTCATTCCAATTAGAGCTGTAAAAATATACTTCTGTCTGTTTTTGTTAGAGGCAACTCTCACGGGCACCAGAGAGGGGTTAGTGGACAGCCCCCTGAGTCAGTGGGAGAGGACTGTCCCCAACCTCCATCCTTGTCTTCTCATATAAATGAATTTATACAGAGACCTTGGCTGCGTTGTGAAAAGCCCATTTATTAAAGCATGCGCCTCTATTGAAAAAGCAAAGCAAGCACATCTGTCTTATTTCATCCGGTTTGGAGCACAGATGGGGGTGTTCTGGCTAATCTGGAAAAGTGAATATCTATAGGTTTCAAAGATTCTTTTGCTGAATATCTCAGTACAGGTCAAGTCTCACGGTTTCCTTGTTGTGGTCTTCCCAGAATCCTGGCAACTTTATCTTGCCGAGCCCTGAGACTGCTGGCTTCTCTGCTTAGGGAGTACACCTGCCCTTTTTCCTTTCCCCTCCCCCCCCTCTCTTTCTTAATTCTCTCCTTAGAGAGGTTTTTAATCATTTGCTCTTGGAGTGTCCTTGGCTGGGGAAGGTGGTGGTTTGGTATTTGCAGGCCAGCTGCAAACTACTCACACTGTTTGGCCTTGTCCTAATTCTCCTGTCTCAGTTTCCCCTATTCCTCCTGCCCTGGAATCCTGTAACACTTTCATTTGATATTAAAGGATGCTGGGCTTAAGGAAGTCTTCCTCTATTGTATGCCCTCTTGTGAAATCGAAGTACAAAATAGGTTTGGAACTATGACTATAATGCTTTCTCTCTGTGGAATTAGAAAGACAGCCATTCCCTAACAGTCACCTTTCACTGGCTTTTGCCTCAGAGCACGTCCACACATTATCTTCTGCCTATAGCTCACCTGACTACCTAAATTTGCCCAATTAAGCAACAGAGATGAGATAGCAATTATCATTCTGAATAATCTACTTCTTCCCCAAAGTTGGAGGGATCACAGTACCTGATATCAAACTATATTACAAGGCCATTGTAATTAAAACAGCCTGATATTGGCACGAGAACAGGCATATACTAGTACAGTGGTTGGCAAACTGCGGCCCCTTGAGTGTGGCTCTTCCACAAAATACCACATGCAGGCGCACACGTACAGTGCAATTGAAACTTTGTGGCCACACTCAAGGGGCCAAAGAGCCGCATGTGGCTCGCGAGCCGCAGTTTGCCGACCACTGTACTAGTAGATCAGTGGAACAGAACAGAGAGCCCAGAAATGGATCCACGCCACTATGCTCAATTAATATTTGACAAACAAGGAGATAGCATAAAATGGAGTAAAGACAGTCTCTTCAATAAATGGTGCTGGGAAAATTGGACAGATACATGCAAATAAAAAAAGAAACTAGACCACCAACTTACACCATACACAAGAATAAATTCAAAATGGATAAAATAATTAAGTGTAATTCACAAAACCATAAAAATGCTAGAAGAAACCATAGGCAGTAAACTATCAGACATATCTTAGAGACATATTTTTGCCAATATGTCTCCTAGGGCAAGGCAAACAAAGGAGAAGATAAACAAAT
This sequence comes from Myotis brandtii, assembly GCF_000412655.1. Classification (NCBI taxonomy): domain Eukaryota; kingdom Metazoa; phylum Chordata; class Mammalia; order Chiroptera; family Vespertilionidae; genus Myotis; species Myotis brandtii. The sequence continues at coordinate 497,689 of NW_005371796.1, read as the reverse complement.
GGGATTACATCAAACTTAAATGCTTCCGCACAGCGAAAGAAACCATCAACAAAGTGAAAAGGGAGCCCACTGTGTGGGAGAACATAATGGCCAATGATACATCTGATAAGGGGTTAATCTCTAAAATATATAAAGAACATATACACCTCAACACCAAGAAGACAATAAAATTAAAAATGGGTGCCCTGGCTATTGTGGCTAAGTTGATTGGAGCATCCTCCCGTATACCAGAAGGTGGCTGGTTCAATTACATTTTTCTATGTAAGTCCCTGATACACACGTCCTAGTATTGACTAATTTCTGAAATGAACAATGTACTGCAAGTAGTTGGTACAGAATAATGAGCAAATGAAAGCTGATTTCTAAACTACAATGTAGGAAGGAGCCCCTCCCTACATGATAGTTTAGACCTAAAAGACCCACTTTGTGAAACATCCTATATAATAAAAGTCTAATATGCAAATCGACTGAATGGTGCACTGACCACCAAGGGGCAGATGCTCAATTCAGGAGCTGCCCCCAGTCTGCAGGCCTCAGGCCAGTCGCCCCACAGATTCGCCCTGATCGCCGGCAAGGCCTAGGGACCCTACCTATGCATAAATTTCATGCACCAGGTCTCTAGTATACACATATGTGTCAGCTCATTATTGGAGAGAAGAGGAATTGATACTCAAACATTAAATTTAGTTTTATCATTGATATTTATTTCTAAGATTGTTGTGATGTAAAGATACAAGAAGCAAGCTTGATGAACAAATGAATTAATGTGAAAAAAGATTATATTTTTGCATATGTACATGCTCTTAGCTCTAAGAGTCTCCCCTAAAAGGAAATAATGAATTAGATAGGGAACTGAATATATTTGAGAGTGATCTTAAAAAAAATTGTATTTAACACATATGCATGCAGTCCCTGAAAGTCAGGTCTATGTTTAATCAGACATATAGGTGGTTAAATAATAGAAATTAAGAGAGGAAAACTCTAACAAGGAAGCATTTAATTTTTTAAAATAAAAGAATCTTCTGAATTTTGTGAGATATAGGTTGTCTCTATATTCATTATGTCATGATTGCATTAAAGTTATTTTATTGTTAGAATGAATAAGTATAATTCAAATAGTAAAAGAAGACTGGCTTGTGCTATGTTGTTTAAAGCATCATCAAGATGTCAGTTGCACTGAAACTGATCAATTCTACCTGCCAAAAGTTGTTTTTTTGTGAAGTATAAAGCTGCAAAATGAAAGTTTCATTTATATATGGCAAAATAATTTTTAAAGAGTAGGGGGATAAAAACAACATATAGTACAGTTTTTTTCTTTAGAGAAAACGTGTGGTTAGCAATTGCCACATTGTGATGCTCATAGTTACTTCTTAAGCTCAGCTATGGATATGTTGGTTTTTATGTTATTGCTGTTATTTCCCAATACCTTTGTTCATTCATGTTTTGTGTCTATATATTACAGCCATAACAAGAATTTTAAATTGTTTTGTGGATTCATGTATTTATTTTCAAATTAACTGTGCTTCTTCAGAAATGACAGTTATATTTATCACTTGGAATTAAAGTATTAAAGCAGTGACATAACAATTTAGGCAAGTTTTATACTAACATCCCCCAAATAAATAAATAAATTGCTGATACAAAATTTAGTTTTAGGCTTAACTTTTTAGAATTAACTGTCAATTACAGGCATGAGGGATGTCCCTATATTATAAAACTAGTTTTTGAGAAAACTTCCATAAAACACTTTGATATAGAGAGTTTAAACCCAGATACTTTTAAAAATATATATTTTTATTGGTTTCAGAAAGGGAGATTGAGACAGAGATAGAAACATCAATGATGAGAGAGAATCAGCTGCCTTGATCAGTTTTTACTTTCAGAAAGTAAAACATATATAGCATGTGCCCTAATTGGGAATTGAACTTTGACCTCCTGACTCATAGGTCTACGACAACCACCAGCCAGGCTAACCCAGAGACTTTTTAAAGTCCATTTTTATTAACAATAAACACAAAAGAAAATAAATTTAATAAAGTCTAGGTTATACTGAATTGCTCCTGCTAGGTAATGTGTGATCATGACAAACCTTTATTTCCCATCTGGGACATTTGTAAAGTAACTAAGAGAGAGTAAGGTTCCTTTTAAATCAATACTTCAATAATTTGTGTTATTTTTACAGTCTCTGAATGAGTGGTGATGTGGTCCATGTGATGCAAAGAAATAATGCATACACTCTGTATCCTTTCTTCTCCTTTTACTTTTAAGTAGAATTTAAGTTTTATTTTTTTATAATATTACTAGAGACTCAGTGCACGGATTCATGCACCAGTGGGGTCCCTCGCAACGATGAACAATCAGGGCCAGGAAGGAACCATGGGAGGGCTCCAGGACGTATCTGGCCCATCTAGCACAGTACTAATCAGGGTGATCAGGGCCGGCCAGCCAGGGAGGGACCATGGGAGAAACCATGGGAGGTTAGCCGGCAGGGGAGGGACCAAGGGAGGGCTCCAGGGCATATCCGGGCCATCTCGCCCAGTCCCGATCGGCCAGACCCCAGCAGCAAGCTAACCTACCAGTCAGAGTGTCTGCCCCCTGGTGGTCAGTGCATGTCATAGCTACCAGTCAAACAGTCAAATGGTGGAATGGTTGTTTAGGCTTTTATATATATAGATTTTGGGGTGGAAGGTGGGAGTAGGAGCTTGTTTTTATTTGTCAAGGAAGAAGTAGTGATCATTTGTGGATTCAGCATAGGTATCCCAATAAATTTCTGAACTAGGAGAACACTGGGAAAATCCCTGAATTTCCATTTCCAGGTTTTATAGCAGATAGAATTTACAGTTTAAGAATTACAGGACATTAAACCCACACACACAAACACACAATGTAGCAACATGGGAAAATACATAAGTGAATTTTGAATTCATTTCTAGTCCAATGTCTTCCTATCATTCCAATAAAAATCAAGATAAAATATGTTAACATCTGAGAATATGAAAAAAGTTAATATATTTATGCCCAGGAGAAAATAATTACAGTGAAAATATATATATACCAAAATGGTATGATAGAATTTAAAAAAATTAGCCTAAAACAACATTGAAAAGAACAATTAATTTTTGTGACCAGCTGTAAAATATAGGATACAAATATTAAAGAAGAATGAACTAGAGCTTGTCTCAATTACCAAAAATTTTTAGGAAAATACATGCTTATTTGGAGATCTCTTAAAAGTCTATATTCTAAAAAAACGGCAACACAATCTGTTGTTTATATAACAGAGGAGCTGATCAGACATGGAAGGTACCCACACAGGGACATTTACCCTTGGAAGAAAATAATTATGCACAAGTTGGGGACCACATCTGCTCAGCTCCTTGCTGACTATTCCTGTGTCACCCCGGAGAGAAGGAGGAGAAAAGCAGCATAGATGTGGCTTGAGTCAAATTAGCAAAGTGGTTTCTTTGGAATAACAAGGGTTTACAGCTTTGGAATCTTATATTTGAAATTAAAATGTTTTCCTGAAAGGTGACAGAAGAACAAAAAAACACTCTAGCAATATTTTACCAAGAATCATTGCCTAAGTATCTTACCTCAGCTCTGCATTATGAGCCAATGGCTAGGACTCATCCTTTTGCAAATGGAATTTGAGAGGAATGTGATAAGGTTTCAGGAGTACTATTCTATAGCATATCATCTGTATATTGTGCTGTGTGTTCACCACTCCAAGTCAAGTCTCCTTCCATCACCATTTATCTCCCTTACACCCTTTTCTACCTCCCACTAACCCCATTTTTCCTTTGGTAATCACCATGCTGTTATCTGTGTCTATGATTGTTTGGGGTTTTTTTGTGTTTTTTTGGTAGTTTTTTTTTGTTTTTTTTGCTTAATCCCTTCACCTTTTTTACTAAACCCCCAAGCCCCAGCTCCCCTCTGACAGCTGTCAGTTTATTCTCGATGAGTCTGTTTCTATTGTATCTGTTAATTTATTTTGTTAATTAGATTCCACATATGAGTGAAATCATATGGTAATTGTCTTTTGCTAACTTGCTTTTATTCACTTAGCATAATGCTATCTATCTTCTTAGGGGAGCTCAAATTATTTGATCACTGTTCTGGAAGGAAAATACTAGACCATATGCTGTCTAAAGGACCCCTCATCTCTGTGAATTCACATATTCTCATCCAAAGCAGTGCACTCAACTACCTAATAAGTGGTAAGGAGACTAATTTATGCTTCCTGTCTGGTGGTCATCTCTTACATAATCCCCCGCACTTTAAATGTGCAATGTTGGTACATAAGTGTTGGAGATACAATGATGCAACAAACAGATATATCTGTCAAGTTCACTCAATTTGTGCTAGCCATATTTAGTTGGTCAAAGATATGAACAGAAAAGTAAACATTTTTATTTTAACTAAAGGTCTTTACCTGCTATGCTCTACTGACTACTCAGCACAAGTTCTAAGACAAACACAGGTTTAAATTTCAGCTCTGTCCTATGGTATTTGTATAATCTCAAGCAAGTTAGTCAAGATTTTTAAAGCCATTCTTGCAATTATAAATTGGATAATTACAGTTCACATGTGGTTATTATATGTGTTATAAAGGCAACGTATACACAGTTCCTGACACATCCTAAGCCTTCGATAAGTGGTAGCTATGCTCCTTTAAAGTTCTCCTGGTCTTGTAAACTAAGCTTATCTTCAGAAGAATCCCAGGGAAAACCCAACCACAAAGTCTATCTCATACCAGTTTCTTCTTATCTCTTTCTTCATCACATTTGCTTTATTCTCTCTGAAGTTTCTCCCTTTGTGATAACAACAAACAAGAACAAACAGTACTATCTAGTCTGAGTTTGATCACTGAAGACAAATGAAGAAAACCTAGAGAAACAAATGTAAGAAAATATTATTTTTTTCAAAACTTAGTAACAAAGGCTCTCTTGGTGTTATAATGACTCAGTGCTCATTTTGGTTATCAAGAGATATGCTGGGCTTGTTTTACCATTTTTACTAAAAATTAACAAATAAATCTATTGCATAACACATTGCTTAAATTGGTATGCTGGCTCCCAGAATGATATGAAACGAAAAGCTAGGGCTGTTTCTTAATATTTTTGAGATTCAGTTTTATTCTTTAAAGGGATCCTAATAAGAGCTACCTGGAAAGTTATGTTGAGATTTAATAAGTATAGCATATAGAAAAAGTCAAGCACAGTGGTAGACACATGAACAGTTTTATACTATTCCACTTTATTGGGAAGTAATTATGTACAATAAAATGCACACCTGATAAATTTGCAATCTTTGGGCAAATATATACTCCTGTGTAACCACCACAATACTAAAGACATAGAACATTTCCATTATCCAAAAAATATATATTATGCTCCTATTTAATAGTAATAACCCACTAATCCTGGCAACAGGTATTCATTAATCAGTTTCTGTCACTATGAATTCATTTCACATTTTCTAGAATATATATATATATAATTTTAGCTATGGCATCATATATTTAACAAAAGCATTCTGGATATCAGTTATTTCAGAATAATACTTTAAAATTAGTCTAAAAATAAACAAATATAATATGTTCACTTCTAATTGCTGAGTGATATGCCTTTATAATAGTATACTATATTACTATATTATATTAATCCATTTATATATGAGTAAACATTTAGTGTTTTTCCAGATTGGGACATATATATTTACATCAACTTAAATATGTAAATACATATATAACTATATACCTAAAATATAAAATATGTATATAAAATCCTATGATTAAATATATTATATTCCTTTAAAGAACCAGTTTGATTGTATTGCTTTTTCTATATTGTTTGCTAGGCTTTTATTTTATGAACTAAAGGCCCAGTGCACAGACTCAGTGGGGTCCCTTTGCCTGGCCTACTCCCTCTCACATTCCAGGACCTCTCAGGGGATGTTGGGCTGCCAGTTTTGGCCCAATCCCGACAGGCCAGGCCAAGGGACCTCACCCATGCATGAATCGATGCACCAGGCATCTAGTATGCATATAAGATCTTTGGTTAATCTCTTCCCACCCTCACCCCTCCCCACTTCCTTCTGAGATTCATCAGCCTGTTCCATGTTTCCATGCCTGTGCATTGAGCATCTGCCCCCTGGTGGTCAGTATGCATCATAGCTACCAGTTGAATGGTGAATAGTCAAATGGTTGCTTAGTCTTTTATATATATAGACTAGAGGCCCGGTGCACAAAAATTTGTGCACTGGAGGGGGGGGAGGGGAGGTGCCTTCAGGCTGGCCTGTGCCCTTTCGCAGTCTGGGACCCCTTGGGAGATAACGACCTGCTGGATTAGGCCTGCTCCCGGGTGGCAGAGGGCAGGCCCAATCCCTAGGTGCAGCCCCTGGTTGGGCTCAGAGCAGGGCCGATTGGGGAGTTGGGGCGCC
>NW_005371796.1:444157-489853 GCF_000412655.1 Myotis brandtii | reverse complement strand
GCTGCCGGCCGCCATCTTGGCTGGCAGTTAATTTGCATATCGCCCTGATTAGCCAATGGGAAGGGTAGCAGAGTGACACCAATTTGCATGTTTCTCTTTTATTAGTGTAGATTCCCCCTCATATTTTTTTTTTCTACTTTGGGTTTAATTTATTTTTACTGTCTTTTTTCTTTTAATCCTCACCCGAGGATATTTTTCATTGATTTTTTTAACACCTGATAAATTTGCAATCTTTGGGCAAATATATACTCCTGTGTAACCACCACAATACTAAAGACATAGAACATTTTGTTTATCCAAAAAATATTTGTTATGCTCCTATTTAATAGTAATAACCCACTAATCCCGGCAACAGGTATTCATTAATCAGTTTATGTCACTATGAATTCATTTCACATTTTCTAGAACATATATATATGTTGGTACATAAGTGTTGGAGATACAATAGTGTAACAAACAGATATATCTGTTTGTCATGCCCAGACTGAGGCCGAGGCTCTATCCACTGAGCCAAACTGGCTAGGTCTACTTTTACCTTAAAGTATAAGTGTATATCATTAATTGTAGTACTTTTTATTTTTTAATGCAAGTAGTACACTTTCTTCTAAGTATTGCATTTAGTCACACATTTTGATATGCTGTGTTTCATTATATGCTTGTTAAATACTATCAAGTTTCCTATGTTATTTATTGGACCACACATTACATACAAATGTGTTTAGATTTTAAGGTATTTGAAAGAGTTTTCAGTTTTATATTTGTTATTTGTATCTAAATCTATGTGTTTGTGGAATATACTCTGCACAATGTTCATTGTTTTCAATTTTTAAGATGTTTAATAATTTACATGTGGTCTGTCTTTGTGACTATTACATGTGCAGTTGACAAAATATGTATATTGTGTTGTTGAGTAGAGTGTTGTATAAATGTCATTTAGGTCTAGTTTGTTTGATGGTATTATATTAGCTGTTTCTATCCTCATTGATTTTCCTCTGTCTACTTGTTCTATCCATTATTGAGAAAAGTGGTTTAAGATTTAAAAATAGAATTATGGACTTTCATACTTTTCCATTTAGTTCAGGTCTTTTTTCCTCATGTATTTTGAAACTGTTCTGTGTTGCAAAATGATGTCATATACATTAATTGACAATTTTATTGTTGTGAGATATTCTTTATCTCTGGTCATATTTGTTTTGCAGTTTACTAGCTATAATGTTAACATAGTTAAGTTAGTTTCCTTAATGGTTTTGTTTGAATGATATATATTTTTTATCATTTTATTTGTAATCTATATGTTTATAAGTTTAAAGTGTGAGTCTTTTAGAGAGCATAGAGTTGTGTCTTTAAAATTGTTCTTCATTTAGACAGTTCATGCCTTTTATTTTAGTATTCAGATTACTTAAAATTAATAAACTATTAGTACAATTAGGTTTCATTCTAAATTTGTTTTCATTTGATATCTGTTCCCTTTATCCTCATATTTTTCCTTCTTTTTTTAGGAATAGAATATTATTGGTATTCTATTTAGTCTCTACTCTTGGTATCTTAGCTATGACTCTTTTATTTTTAGTGGTCAATTTAGGGTTTCCAATATGTATATTTAACATATCACTTTCTAAGCTGATATATTCACATATAATTTAAGAATCTATAAGAATATGCTTTCATTTTTACTTCCTCTTATTTTAGGTACTGTAATTATGTATTTCCCCATATTTTATAAAATCATAAAATATTCTTGTTATTTTTCTTACACAATCAATTATTTGTTTAGCTCATCAAAAAGGATCAAAAATCTTGTGCATATATATACATATATGAAAATTTATAATTTACTGTTTTTCATCTAATTTATAGCTCACTTTTGATCTAATATAATTTTCCTTCCATATTATGATAGATCTCCTTTAAGACTTATTTTGAACAGTTCAGCTAAGAATAAATTCCTTTAGTTTATTTTAGACAGAAATCAGCCTGTTTTTGCCTTAATATATGGAGAATATTTTCAACGGAGAAAGAATTATAGGTTGGCTTTTTTTCTTGCATTTTCAAAAATGTTTTTCTGTTATCTTCAGTTTTGCATAGTTTCTGATGAGAAGTCTGACATCTCTATTATTTGTTTTTCTATATGCAGTTCTTTTTCATTTCTGGCTTTAAATTTGGTTAAGATATGGTTCAATGTGCTGGAATATGATTATCCTACTTGCCTTTAATTTTTCCTGTTGTATCTGTGGATTTTGTTCTCATAAAATTTGGGGCGGGGGGAAGGGTTGGAATCACCCACTATATTAAATAGCCCCCTTCTCTTTTTTTAAACAGTAATTACAAGACTGTCAATCAAATCTATATCCCATACTCACTAAAGCTTGCATTTTTTAAAAAATTCGTTTGTTTTGTCTATTTTCTGCTCTGTACTTTAGTTTGGAAAGATGCTACTGTCTTCAGATGTGTAAGATCACTGGTCTTTTCTTCAGTGTGTAAACTTTTTTTGATGTATCCTAGTGAATCTAGGTTGTTCTTGTGAATAGAAAGTGCCTCCACTTTAAGAAGCCATAGTTAGAGCTTATAATTTTGTTTCCTAAAATGTTTTAGGTTGATTTCTGAGCTGTGCAAATATGGCCTTTGCAATTACTTTTAGCCTATCTGATTGTTATGTAATGTGTAATTTTCAAAATTTACTAAACATACTCCATAAATGGTTAGACATACTTAGATTTTGTCTTTAATAATGCTCTTTCAATTCTGGAAAGAATTTCCACTTTATTTTGGGACAGATGATTTGGATTTTTCTAGAAAAAACAAATATTTATTCCATTATCTATCACATACAAATCCAAAAGACTGAAATTGTAACAAAGTAATTATGTTACACTTTAAACTGAGAGAGGCAATTGTATCACATACAAATCCAAAAGACTGAAATTGTAACAAAATAATTAAGTTATGTTACACTTTAAACTGAGAGAGGCAATTATAAACTGCCATAACACAGATTTAGCAGAAAGCAAAGTTCATGAATACAAATAACATACATTTCTACAACTATTCATATTTCTTCTTCTTTACCTAATATTGGCAGAAATTCACCTGAAAGTTAAATGACCCAACAGTATAGCATATAAAATTAAGAAGCAAAGATATGTAAAATTAATATATTTAGTAATCAATGTTTCAATATTCCATTTTACTAAGAAATTATTTAGCTATCCAGTGGTTACCCATTAATTAGTCTAATAGAATATTATCCCAAAGTTTTACCTGTTAAGTTATCTAAGGATCTTGGAAGTTATGTTCAAATTTACCAAATATGAAACATAAGTACTGCTGTAAAAATTTGGACAGGACTATAAATCAATATAGTTTATTAGAAATTTTTAAAATTTATACTCTTAAGCTCTTAAGTGTTAAGTAAAAACAGCGTTACCTTATTTTATCAGTAAACCAATATAAGATGTTTCAAAGGTTCAATCAATTAGGTAAGTAAACAGCATAGTTTGATTGGATTTGTCAGTCCATGTTGGCATCTTGATGGAACTATTAAAATTGCTAAAATATCATTTCAACAGCTAAAATCATGATATTTTTCAAATATAAAATGCCATTTGTCAAATATTTTATTCAACACAATAGTTAATAAGAAAAGAAGTAAGATGTGGAGACCAATTCAAAGAACATTTGAAGGCTTAGGTATTTATAGAAATTTTCACAATGACAATTTAAGATTGATGGCTTAATTTCAAAACTGACTAATATCCTGCTGAGCAGCAATCTTTAACATTTAAGTTATCTTTTTTATTAGACATAAAATATTTACATTTTAGTCTGTCAAATTCTATAGGTTAATGTGTAAGTCTGGGAACTTTAATCAATAGTAAACAGTAAATCCAAGAAATGCATTGACCTAGAAAAATTTTAGGTCAGCCTAAGCCCTCATCTATACTAATAAAAGGGTAATAGGCTAATTACACCAGATAGATCGAACATCTTAGGGACGTCATTCCGGATGTCCGTCCTGACAAAGCCAGGGCCCGGGTGGCACTGCCCGGGGTCCTGGGTGCCTGTGGCTGGCCCAGGCGAAGCCAACCCAGGTCCTGAGTGCCTGCAGCCAACCAGAGGGAGGGAAGCCCAGGTCTCGGGTGCCTGCGGCCGGCCGGAGGAGGGAAGCCTGGGTCCTGGGTGTGGGGGCTGAGGCAGAAGAAGTTAGGGGCTATCAGGAAGGCAGGCAAGCAGTTAGGGGCAATCAAGCAGGCAGGCAGGTGAGCAGTTAGGAACCAGCGGTCCAGGATTTCGAGATGGTGCAGGCCGGGCTGATGGACCCCCCTCCCATGCATGAATTTTGTGCACAGGGCCTCTAGTATAATATAAGTTCATTACCCAACTTTGTCCCTATTTCTATGTTTTGGATACTTTTTCAAAAAATATTCCACAAAATTAAGCACACTGATGAATAGACAATATTAAAAAAAGAAAAATATCTGGTTTAGGTAGTGTTGTAAAAATTAAGGAAACCCTAACCAGTTTGGCTCAGTGGATAGACCGTCGGCCTGCAGACTGAAAGGCTCCATGTTTGATTCCAGTCAAGGGCAAGTACCTTGGTAGCAGGCACATCCCCAGTAGGAGGTGTACAGGAGGCAGCTGATCAATGTTTCTCTCTCATTGATGTTTCTAACTCTCTATCCCACTCCCTTCCTCTCTGTAAAAAAAAAATCAATAAAAAATATTTTTTTTAAATATATATTTTTATTGCTTAAATCTGCCCGGGGTCCTGGGTGCCTGTGGCCGGCCTGGGAGAAGCTGGCCCAGGTTCTGGCTCCCTGCGGCCAACCAGATGGAGAAAAGCTCAGATCTCGGGTGCCTGCAGCCGGCCGGAGGAGGGAAGCCTGGGTCCTGGGTGTGGGGGCCGAGGCAGAAGCAGTTAGAGGCGATCAGGCAGGCAGGCAAGTGGTTAGGGGCGATTAAGCAGGCAGGCAGGTGAGCAGTTAGGAAGCAGCGGTCCAGGATTTCGAGAGGGTGCAGGCCGGGCTGATGGACCCCCCTCCCATGCATGAATTTTGTGCACAGGGCCTCTAGTATAATATAAGTTCATTACCCAACTTTGTCCCTATTTCTATGTTTTGGATACTTTTTCAAAAAATATTCCACAAAATTAAGCACACTGATGAATAGACAATATTAAAAAAAGAAAAATATCTGGTTTAGGTAGTGTTGTAAAAATTAAGGAAACCCTAACCAGTTTGGCTCAGTGGATAGACCGTCGGCCTGCAGACTGAAAGGCTCCATGTTTGATTCCAGTCAAGGGCAAGTACCTTGGTAGCAGGCACATCCCCAGTAGGAGGTGTACAGGAGGCAGCTGATCAATGTTTCTCTCTCATTGATGTTTCTAACTCTCTATCCCACTCCCTTCCTCTCTGTAAAAAAAAAATCAATAAAAAATATATTTTTAAAAAATTAAGGGAAAAGATAGAAATGGCACTAAAGCTCACCTCCTACTCTCACATGCATGTCCCCTGGTCTGAAATGGATTTCCCTTTTCTTCTGATGGACAAGGCTGATAATACAAGCAATGGTAATATTTTCTGCTTCACTCTGCCTCTTCGTGGGAGTTTCCTTTATATTAATAGTCAGAGAGTTGGCAAACTAGACCTAGGGTTAGGTATTGATTAAAACAAAAAATTATTAGAGCTAGAAGGAAAGCCTCAGACCAGGGCAGGTTCCTATAAGCCTCTGTATGTCAGAGCCTAAGACCTTCTGGTCCATCCCCTCCAGGATTTCCTGCTTGGATGTATTTGTTTTTTGTTTTGTTTTTGACTCAACTGCAATAACTTACTTAGGATTCTAGGAATGCACTCTTTGGTAATTCATGTAGAACAGCATTACAATATTTAAAATGTATTATATGTTGTAAACCAAATTATGCTTGATATATGAATTTTGTACCTGTTAATATAACTTTCACTTCTCTTTCATTTTTTTTTAAGATTGTAACACTATTTTGCAGTAGAAAAACTCCAATATATAGGATTAACATTCCCTTTTCTAATAACAGATAGCCATAAACACAACTCTAAAAACAGCTTACATAATATTTAATATTGCATATCTTATTAAATAGCTCCTAACATTAATGTTAGCAATATAATCAAATAAATAAATATTATCTTATTACTAAAACTGTAATAATATCCCATGATAGTTACATTTTTTTTGGTAATGTAAAAACCAATCCTAAACATATTAAATTTTATTCTTTCAAAAATTTTACAAGGTAGTAAAATAGGTATTACTAACACAATTTAACTTATAAGAATGCAGTAGTAAGAAGAAATCAATATTATAAAACATTACCTAGAGCTAATTTATACATGCACCTGCTCTTTATAAGAAAAATAGAAATCTGGACTTAATATCAATATTGATGTCAAGGTGCAAAGACTAAACTATAAGAGGAAAGTCAATATATAACTTTACAAGTCATAATGATAAAATCATGAAAGAAAAGTCACAACAAAACATATTCTAAAAAATTATTGAGAATAAGAAACTCTAGAACTTTGCAATGGAGTTTCAAGTAAGGGCTTATTTTTTCATTCGTCTGGTGCAAAGCACTCAAGAAAAAAAATAATTACAAATGATAAACAGTTTCTTCTGGGTACATGTTCTTTTTCATTTAGTGTATTCTGAAAAGAATTGATCTTGGTGCTAATAAATGATAATGATTTTTTATATATTCTTCCTAGTTTTATTTTACTGTTGCTTTCTCAGTTACCAGTGATGAAATTTTCCCAGATTGACCTGTAATTAAAGCCAATTATTATAGCCAGCTTATTATAGCATATATCAAAAGTCACAGCATATTTTTCAGTAAAAGCAAAAGGAAGGACTTTGAAAATTTTATGTTCTTTGGATCTGGTATGTCTTTAATAAGACAAAACATATTATCTTTCAGTGTAACTAGCATGACCTATTCTCCAGATTTCTTTTTGATATGCTATGACCAAATGCAAATGATTAGTGAGATGGAAATATAACCCCCAATTAATGGTTGTATAATTCTTATCTCCAAACGGGCATTTTGAGGTTAACCTGAGATAATCATAGTTATAATGTTCAACTAAATGAAAAGGAGTAAGCCTTCTCCATGTTTCCTTAATTATTCTTTTATTATGACCTCCTTTCATATTTAATTACATGGAGGAAAAAGAAGGCTCATTGTTATTATTATAGTGTGTAGTCTATTAGTTATTTTGTTTACTTTGTCAATAATTTGAATCAAACTGTACACATAAATTCTACTTCCATTTAGAGAGTTTCAAAAAAACCCCCAAAACAATTGTGGTTGCATAGTCAATCTCCTACCAGTCACCGTTCTAGGATGTTGTAGAAAGAAACATTCTTAAGATGTTTAATGATATGATTATAAGAATTTAATATTTAGGAATTAATTAAAGAAACCAGATTTTTCTACAAAATATACATTTTAAAGGGGCAAATATAAGAGTCTATGATCTAAGGGAATTAACAGAAAGGCAAACAGTAAAACAGATGCAAATAAGGAAAGAAATATATTTGCAGTAAAGATATATTTATAGGTAATTATACCTTTTAACAATCAAATAATATTTTATAAAAGATGGATCTATATTTAAAGGAATAGTGAGGCAAATAATTTATGAAAGAAGATTTTGTACAAGTAATGTAATTATAAATCATAACTTTATGTTTTATATTTTAAGTTCAAACTATAATTTTATAACACAACATTTTCAAAGAAATAAATTTAAAATGTTTAATAAGACTCATAATATACAACTTCATGGACACAATTCTAAATATATTTTTAAATTATTCATGACATTGTTATTATCTACGTATAATACAACACAATGACAAATTATATAAAATAAATGCACCAAATGTTTATAAAGTAAACTTGCCAAATACAAAACTTAACAATACTAGCTCTTCAGATGCCTCTTTCATAAACACTAACTTCAAATTAACCCCAAACTGCTAACTGTAACACTATAAAATAATACAACTGTCTTTGAATTTCATAAATAATAGTATAGAGAATATGCTCTTTTTAAAAAATATGTTTTTATTTATTTCAAAGAGAGAGAGGAAGAGAGAGAGAGAAGCATTGATGAGTGAGCAGCATCAATGGGCTGCCTCCTGCACACCCCCTACTGGGCGTCAAGCCTGAAACCTGGGTATGTGCCCTTGACCAGGAATGGAACCAGAAACCTCTTGAAGGACAAGATGATGTTCAATCAACTGAGCCAAACTGATGAGGGCAAGTATGTGCTCTTTTTTTGGACGGGGGTCAAGCCTGAAACCTGGGCATGTGCCCTTGACCAGGAATGGAACCAGGAACCTCTTGAAGGACAAGATGATGCTCAATCAACTGAGCCAAACTGATGATGGCAAGTATGTGCTCTTTTTTGGGTCTGGCGTATTTGTCTCTACATTTTTTTAGTGTAATATGTATTCATATTTTTGTGTTTGGTTATAGTTGATTCATTTTTACTTCTGTATAATATTCCATTTAAATAATCGGCTAAATATATTTACTCATTCAGCAGCTAATGGGTATCTGATTGTTTGTAGCTTATGGTTATTTAAAACTGTACACCTATATATATTATTCTTCATATCTTTTAATGAACATATGTGCATATAACTTTTGAGTACATATCTTGACATGGGTAAAAGTTATACATTTGTTCAATTTCAGTAAAAAAACTGTCAGGTAGTTTACCAAAAACGATGAAAACGCTTTACATATCATTCAGAGGTGTATGATTTTTGTAACTGGTTTCACATCTCTGTAAAACTTGTTATATTTAGTTTTGTTTTTCAGTTTAATCATTCTCTAGTGTATAAAGTGGTATCAAATTACAGTTTTAATTTGAAACCCCCTTGGAGACTAATGAATATCAAGATCTCTGCATATGTTTAGTAATAATAGATATCTTTTGTAAAATGCCTGTTCAAGATTTAGCCTATTTTTCCAGTGGGGTTTCTTTATTATTATTATTTTTTTTAAATATAGATGAGAGAGACACATCAATCAGCTGCCTCCTGTACACCCCCTACCGGGGATGTGCCCGCAACCAAGGTACATGCCCTTGACCAGAATCAAACCCGGGACCTTTTAGTCTGTAGGCTGACGCTCTATCCACTGAGCCAAACCGGTTAGGGCTCCAGTGGGGTTTCTGCCTATATGTTAACTAGAAGTCCGGTGCATGAATGCATGCATGGGTGGGGTCCCTTGGCCTGGCTGGCAGCGATCAGGGCTGATCAGGTCTACAGGAGGTTGGCCATGAGGAGGGACTGTGGGAGGTGGGCCGGTGGCCTCGATTGGAGTCATTGTGGCTAGCCGGCTGGGGGAGAGACCGTGTGATGTTGGCAGGTTGCAGGAGGTTGGCTGGTAGAGAGTACTGACCACCAGGGGGCAGCTCTTGCATTGAGTGTCTGCCCCCTGGTGGTCAGTGTGCATCATAGCAGCCGATCGACTGGTCATTTGATCGTTCGGTCAATTAGGATTTTATATAGAGAGATGTATATGATTTTTACTTATATCACTATTTATACATCCTATATAATAAAGAGCTAATATGCTAATTAGAACAAACAGCAGAACGACCTTCCGGACGACCATCTGGACTACCTTCTGGACAAAGCCAGGGCTGCGAGGGCCGAGCCCCTTGCACAAATTTCATGCATCAGGCCTCTAGTTCTATATAAAATTTTTGTCATAAATATAAATGCATCTCAAACATCTCTCATTCTCTGTCCTGACTTTCTTCTCTCTTAATGGTGTCTTCTGATGAATAGAACTTAATTATTTCTTGAAGATATTTATATATGTGATTGGGTTTAGTGCTTTTTGTGTCCTATATTAGAAATTTTAGCCTACTCCACATCATTGCAAGCCTTGGATATTGTCAGTGTTCCAGATTTTGGCTATTCTAACAGGCAAGTATTAGTATAGCATTATTGTTTTCATTTGAATTTTGGCAATGAGATAAGTTGTATTGTATCTTTTCAAATGCTTATTTTCTCTTCATATGTATTTTTTTATGAGATGAATGTTAGAATCTCTTGTCTATTTTTTTTAAAATTGGACTGTTTATTTTCTTATTGTTGTGTTTTGAAAGTTCCTTTTGCACATTTTAGATAAGAGTCCTTTGTTACATATAACTTTTGCAAATGTTTCTTCCAACCTGTGGCTTGTCTTCCAATTCTCTTGATATTGTCTTTCATAGAGCAGACGTTTTTATCTCTCTATCTATCTATCTATCTATCTATCTATCTATCTATCCATCTATCTATCTATCTATGCATTAATGTCTTTTAATGAAGTTCAGTTTATCAATTCTTTCTTTCATGAATTGCACCTTTGGTGTTATATCTAAAAAGACATTACTATACCAAAGGTCATCTAGGTTTTCTCCTACATTATCCTCAAGAAATTTTATAGTGCCATGTTTTAAATTTAGGTCTGTGCTCAGTTTTGAGTTAATTGTGAAGAGTATAAGGTCTATGTCTAGATTTTTATATTATTTTTGTATGTGAATATTCACTTGTTCCAGAATCATTTGCTGAAAAGAATATCTCTGTTCCATTGTATTGCCTTAGCTCCTTTGTAAAAAAATCATTTATCTATATTTATGTGGGTCTGTTTCTGGGCTCTCTATTATGTTCCACTGATCTATTTGCCTACTCTTTCACCAAGACAGTGTGATGTACACTGTTTTGATTATTGCTGCTTTGTAGGACATCTTAAAGTTGGGTAGGATAAGTCCTCCAAATTTGTTCTTCTTTTTCAATATTCTTTTGGTTATTCTGGGCCTTTTGCCTCTCTGTATAATTTAGAATCAGTTTGTTGATACTTATAAAATAACTTTTTGAATTTTGATTGAGATTTCATTGAATCTATAGACCAAGTTGGTAAAAACTGACATCTTGACAGTATTGAATCTTCCATCCATGAACATGGAATGTCTCTCCATTTATTTAGTTTTTAGATTTTGTTCATTAGAGTTTTGCAGTTTTCTTTATATAGATCCTGTACATAATTTGGTAGATTTATACTGAAGTATTTCAGGTTTTTTGGATTCTAATGTAAATGGTATTATGCTTTCAACTTCTACTTGTTCATTGCTGGTTTACAGAATAGCAAGTAACTTTTGTATATTAACCTTGTATACAGCAATCTTGTTATAATTTCTTATTAGTTAAAGGGTTTTATTGTTGATTCTTTTGAATTTTCTACATAGATGATCTTATAATCTGCAAATAATGACAGTTTTATTTCTTCTATCCTAATCTATATACCTTTTAACTTTCTTTCCATATATTATTGCATTAGCTTGTTGAAAAGGTGTGGTGAGAGGGGATATCCTTGCTAGTACTCTGCACACTCAGAGAAACTTCTTTGGTAATAAATTGTAGAAGTGTTTCCTGAAACTATAGTCTTTGGTCTGCTTTTTCATCTAAATCAATATTCACAGACTATTAATTGAGCATATTAGTCTCTTTCATACTGAATAATATAGGATACCGTGGGATTTCAACCTATCATCTAGTTTTGTGTTTTATTGGTTCATTTGTGTTCACTCTGTACTTATTTTCTACTTACTTTTTTCCTCTTTTTTTCTTTATTGATTAAGGAATTACATATGTGTCCTTATCCCCCCATTGTCCCCTCACCCCCCAGCTTGTGTCCTCCCCCCCCTAGTGTCTGCATCCATTGGTTATGCTTATATGCCTGCATACAAGTCCTTTGGTTGACCTCCTCCCTTTCCTCCCACCCTCCCCCGCCTTCCCTCTGAGGTTTGACAGTCTGATCGATGCTTCTCTGTCTCTGGATCTGTTTTTATTCATCAGTTTATGCTATTCATTATACTCCACAAATGAGTGAGATCATGTGATATTTATCTTTCTCTGACTGACTTATTTTGCTTAGCATAATGCTCTCCATGTCCATCCATGCTGTTGCGAATGGCAGGAGTTCCTTCCTTTTATATTAATTGTTTGCTTGCTTTTATGTTTCCATTTTATCTCCTTTTTTATCTTATGAAATTTAACTTTTGTTTATTTTTTAGTGATGCTTTAGTACATATTTAGCAATGATGAGTTAGTTTTAGTAATATAACACCAAATTCTAAGCCTATTGTATGTATTAACAGGTAACATAAACATACCTGGCATAATAGTCTTCACTTATATAATTAGAGATATAGAAAACAGATCATTTCCATACATAAAAACTTATGCACACACAGACACACATAAACATGTACATGTTTAAGTGTGGTATATATGTAGAAGAATATAAAATATGAAATTAACTTTGTGAGTTATATGTATTTATAGATTTTGGGGAGTACAATATGTTTTATTGAAATGTCATTACAATTTTAATAATATTAGTAATGTCTCACACATATTATACTAAAACAAAAATAATAGGATGGTATATAATATATAAATAGCATTATTTCTCTTTATTATCTGAAAAACATAAAACCTCTTAAATTTTGCAATTTAAAAACAATAAATGCAAAATTACTGACTATATGGCTACATAGCAATGGTTTTACAAACATTTTAAAGCGATAAAACAAAAATAACAATATTGTGAAAACAATATACTTCAATTAAGCTTTTTTATGATGAGCAATCAACAACTAAGTTCTATTCAGAACTCCAATTAATGTCCTTGTCCCTTTTATTTTGGCTAGAAAACAGAAAAAATTTTCAACATCATATACAATTCACTCTGTTGGATGAGGACAGAATTATGTAGGGAATAATTAAGAAACATAAATGGAAGAAAAAGCAATAATATTAGCTACATGTTAGAATTAAAAAGACTGAGCAAAATGTTTTCTTTTATAGCTAATGGTACCGTACTTTATAATCATGCATAAATATAAATTATACATTTGGTTAATAATATAAATACTATAATGCATAATGACTTGAGCAATGTATTATACTCCTCCTGAAATAAGGAAATTGATATTGTACAATGCTATTAAACAATAAACATGATAATTGGAGTAAAAACCTGCATTTATATGACTTCTCATCACTAAACAACACTGGTTGATTTTATAGCCTGTATATCCATAAAATACAAAGATAATTACTCTATCTCCAGTATAAAATATACTGATAAAATATGCTGAGATGTATCATAAGTCTTTAAAGAACACCTAACTTTGATTTTATTTGGCTATATTTGGCACCCTGAAAGGTAAATGCTAGGCATACCTGGCTTCCGGATGGGCACCATCTATGTATCTGGTTTTTGCTTTATGTACTTGTAGTGCAGGAAGGAAGTCAGCTTGCGTCCTGGGCTTTTGTACTTCCTCTTTGTGGTTACCAGATTTTCCAAGTTTTGAGGGATTAGTCTGCTGAGCTCCCAGATTTACAACTCTCTCTGAGATGGGAATGACCAATTACTGTATGCGTGGCAAGTTTAGTGGAATCATCTGAGTACAACATGGAAAATCTAGAAAAATGGAGTTAATGCTCCAGAGCATAAGGCTATCAGAAAAATCCGGAGGCTCTCCTTGCTTTGCTCCTTATCTAAGGAGAAAATGTTGATACTCTACATGTGTGTTAATAATAATTTAACTAAAATACATTTATCACTTTCCATGTTGTACGTAAGCTTATAACATTAAAAATTATTAATTTAATTAAGCATGGAGGCATGACTTATAAATGCATAAACTATTTTGCATGTTTGTGGAATCATAAATTAGACAGGTTATTTACTTCTCAGAATTGCTGAGACACTAAATCAAATAATTGATATAAACTTTCTAATAATATATTAAACATCCATGTTAGTTTGCTGATGCTACCCATCTTTCATCATTTATTATTTTCTACCAGCGTTCCCTTTTAAGTCAACTGAATGAAGGACCATGATGTTCATGATATAGTACCAAGTTCAAGGATGATTGTATCATTCATTAAAATATTGAGACGGAGCAACTGACTCATTGCATTAACAATATCTTACTGCTGTTGTAACAAAAAGCCGCAAACTTGGTGGCTTAAAACAACATGGATTTATTATCTGTGTTATTTACTAAATTTCAGTTTTATAGTTCAGAAGTCTGGAACGAGTCTCACTCAGTTAAACTCAAGATGTAGTCATGGTGTATTTATTCTTTTCAGCAGCTTCTAGGGGGAAAGCTATTTTCTTATTTTTCTAAATTTCTAGTCATTCATTCCTTGACTCGTGGACCCATTCCTCAATCTTCAAGACCTCCAACAATTCACTTTCTCGCACTGTGTCCCTGGGACACAGTTTTCATTTTCAAATCCTCTTCCCTGACTCTGAGTCACACTTCTATCTATTTCTGCCATTTTTTAAAGATTATTGTGATGACATCGGTTCACCTAGATAATCCATGGTAATCTTCCCATGGTGCCACTAGCTGTTTAGCAACTTTAATTTTATCTGCAACCTGCATTTCTCTGCACATAACATCATATATTTACAGATTCTTGGGATTAGAATATAGACATCTTTGAGGTGCCATTATTTTGCTTGCCACACACACACACACATGCTGAAAATTGATAGAAATGCTAAAATTAAATAGATCAGACATTTCTGGTTAAAATTTTGGAGGCAAAACAATTTCTTTCTCTTGAATCTCAACATTCAAAATAAGTAAAATTAATGGGTAAAAGTCCAAGTTCATATACATTTTATATATCCAACATATATATGTGAAGATTATCTACTAAATTGTTTAAATCTTAAACCATATAAGAGAAGATGTTGATGTCAAAATATTGTTCCTCTAAATCTGTGGCTTAGTACACATTTATTTAATAATAACTCTATAAACTAGGAAAGTCTAGCCACGTGCTATTTTCTTTTCATTGTAAGGGTAAAATTGAGATATTTGGGGTCGGGGGACCAGTCACATGGGAACTAGTAGAAATCATGTAATGGCAACGTTCACACCAAGTAATACTAAGTGCGTAAAAATAGCATCTTGCTGAATGAAAAAAAGCATCCTGTCATTTTTATTTAATATACTCTATCTTTCAACTACAGGCCTGACTTGAGGGTAAGTTATTATGGGAAAGTAAAAGCATCAATCTCTTTTGTAGCTCTTACACTCTGATGGATGAGCAGAGCTAGATTCCAGGTCATAACAAACAAGACAGTTACAATTCAAGGAAAATACTGGAAGCCAGTGTCAATGAAAAACATGCATATAATACTTAAACAATCAACATTCAGTTATGTGTTTAATAATAATTTATCATTACCATGTAGAATTCGTTTTATGTTATTTACCACAAAATAGATTAAAGGTAAAATATGTGATTATTTAAATTATTACAGAAAAATTATTTGACAATATTCAACAACCATTCATGAAAAAAATCTTAATAAATTTTAAATATAAAGAGACTTCTTTAACCTGATAAAAGTCACCCACAAAAATCATTATTGCAAAATATAGGAATTAAAATTACTGGTGAAATGTAATTATTATTCCCTCAAAATTGTGACTAAGTCATTTGTGCCATGTTATAACCAATTTCATTTTATGATTGAAGTCTAGCCAGTTCAGGGAAAAAGCAAAAGACATATAGGCATTTAAAACTTATCTATATATAAAAAAGCCCAGTGACCGAACGGCGGAATGACCAGACCAGTCGACCAGTCGCTATGCTGCGCACTGACCACCAGGGGGCAGACATTCAAAGCAGGAGCTGCCCCCTGGTGGTCAGTGTGCTCCCACATTGAGAGCGCCAATCAGCTGACCAGGATGAGCAGCTGCTCCCACAGCATGCCAATCCCCAGAGGCCACACCCCCCACCAGTGCACAAATCTGTGCACTGGACCTCTAGTTTTAATATAATTTTACATAAGAGTTACAAAGATGATACAGAAAATCCCCATATATTCCTTACCCAGATTCCACTAAAGTTAACATCTAAAATAATTATAGCATATTTTTCAAAAATGAAGTAACTGACATTGTTACTATACAACTAACTAAATTATATATTTTATTTATCTTTTATCAGTTTTCCCATGAATGTCCTTTTCCTGTTCCAGCATCCAAACTAGGATATCAGCATTTTTCTTTTGTCTCCTTTGAATCTGTGAATGTTCCTGAGACCTTACCTTTTTTCATGACCTTAACACATCTGCATAATACTGATCAGGTATTTTGTTGAATGTCCCTGCATATAGATTTGTTGCTGGTAATTTTAATATAGATCATTTGGTTAAGTTAGTGTGTGCCAGGTGTCTCCACCACAAAATTGTTATTTTCTTATATTATTGTATTTGTTAATGAGTCACTAACCCCAGCTTCCATTTAAAAAAAGGAAAATTAAACTCTACTTCTGGAAGGAGGACTATAAAAATATATGGGAATATATTAAAACAACCACAGTAATTGACAAGTATTTGGGGGGAAATATTCAGAAGCTATAAAACCATCCTCTTTCTACTTAAAATCCAGCCCTCTAATGTTAACATTCCTCAGTGGATCTTGCCTGTGAGTATTCCAGTGTACTAGTGGTAATTTTTTATTTCCCTTTATGATTGTACATTTATTAATTGCAATCATTCTGTAAAGAAGATTTGTCCTGTTTGTCCCATTTTTTAATTTAACTTTATATTTATAACACTATGAGTCATGGATATCTATAAAATTATTTGGTGTATGATCCAATGTTATTATTTATTTGTTTCTGAAAACCTTAGCAAAATACATTTAAGATTCATCTGTGTTGTTGCATAAATCAAGAACTTATTCTTTTTTCGTTGTTGTTAATCTTCACCTAAGGACATCTGTGTTGTTGCATAAATCAAGAACTTATTCTTTTTTTGTTGTTGTTGTTAATCTTCACCTAAGGACATTTTTTTCTTTCTTTTTTTATTTTTTAATCCTCACCTGAGGATATTTTTTCAATTACTAGAAAGAATGTTGCCTCCTGCATGCACCCATACCAGGGCCCGGGCTGGGGAGGAGCCTGCAAACTATGTATGTACTCTTGACCAGAATCCAACCTGGGACCCTTTGGTCCTCAGTCTGATGCTCTATCCACTGAGCCAATCAAGCTTGGGCGCAAGGATATTTTTTCCATTGATTTTTAGAGAGTGGAAGGGAGAAAGGAAGGGGAAGAGAGAGAGACAGACAGACAGAGATGTGTGAGGTGAGATAGATACATCAGTTGGTTGCCTCACACACAAGCCCGATATTTTTTCCATTGATTTTTAGAGAGTGGAAGAGAGAAAGGAAGGGGAAGAGAGAGAGAGAGACAGACAGAGAGAGAGAGATGTATGATGTGAGATAGATACATTAGTTGGTTGCCTCACACACAAGCCCCAACTGGAGCAGGAGGTAGAACCTGCAACCCAGTTGTATGCCCTTGACAGAAATCAAACCCAGACCATTCCTTGTGTGGGCTGAGGCTCTAACCACTTAGCATACTGTCCAGGATAAGAGCTTATTCATTTTGATTATTGAGAAATATTTCATTGTATGGATGTATTACAGATAGTTTATCCATTAATTAATTGAAGAAAATCAGTGTGGTTAAGACTGAAATGTGCCTCAAATGAAGGCATTGGTTTATGACTAATATCTGGTTTTAATAGATAATACACTGACAAATATTTTTATTAAGACTAGCCTATTCTTTTTCTCTTTTTCTTGATCTGCCCTCCTAGATGACTTATAAGAAGCTTCTTGAGTTGGGCATTCCATATACCAGTGACGAATGGATGAATGAAAGTACCTACCAAAGTCATTTAATCCATGCCACTATATGCAAAACTAGTCTTGCTGAAGACTAACCACTCCTAGGCATTCTTTATCACACCACCTTATTTCCTTCATTCTGCATAATGAATCTCAAATGATCACATTCATGCCATGTTCATTTTCTGTCTTACTCTACTGTACTCTATGCTTATTGAGGTCAAGGCACAGACTGTGCTAACAGCCAGAAGCCATATTTTTCCCCATCTTTTCTTTTCTTTTTCTTTTTTTTGCAGGTGGGGTTAGGAGGTGAGTAACATTAGGGGGAGAGGTTTGGTGGTGATACATCAAATGGCACGAACAACCAGAATGGTTATAGCCTGGCTGATACACTATGTTGTTTCAAGTGAGTTTTATGTTTCCTTTGGCATTAACTGATAATTAAAGGGATATCTATATATAGACAAGCCAAGTGACCAGAAAAACCAGAACAACCAGAACAACTGGAACAACCGGTCACTATGACTGACGCGCACTGTGGCTGGCCAACCAGCCCGATCCAACCTCCCGTGGCCCCTCCCCCCCGTTGGTCCCGCCCCTGATCTGCCCAGATCAGGGCAGGCTGGCCAGACCCCACCAGTGCAAGAATTCGTGCACTAGAAAAACCAGAACAACCAGAACAACTGGAACAACCGGTTGCTATGATACACACTGTGGCTGGCCAACCAGCCCGATCTAACCTCCTGTGGCCCCTCCCCACAGCTGGTCCCACCCCTGATCTGCCCTGGATTGGGGCAGGCTGGCCAGACCCCACCAGTGCAAGAATTCATGCACTGGGCCTCTAGTATAAGAATAAAAGCTACTAACACTTAACTCAACTCTGAAGTGTGATTTGTGGAAAGTCTTTTCAGTGGCTCATGTTCAACAGATTAGAAGAATCCTTTTCAGTACAATAGCAGGGTACTATGGAACTTGGAAGTCTTTTTAAAATAATAAATTAATCATCATTCTGCCACTCATACTGAACACATTTTGTAATTTTAATCTTTACTTTTTACATAAGTGAATCATGGGTGCTGTATCTTTTTAAATAAAAAAACATATTGTTTACAAATTGGAATATAAACATAAAAGTTATGAGATAATGTCCTTAAAATCAACTTTAAAGTATTAATTTTACCAATTATCAATTGATAGGACTACTTTAAATCTCCTTAAAATATATAAAAAGATTTTGTTTCTTTTACCAAATTTGTAAACTGATTTTGGGTTTCCTAATATAAGATATACTATTGCTCCCCTGAAGGAAAATATTTTTTATCTCACTTTCTTAATATAGAGTAATTTAATTTTGCAACAAAATATATAGATACCACTTTCCTACTTCCTGGCTAGTGAAAAGAGAAGAGACATTCAGAATATATTATAAATATTATCCTTTGACAATTTTAGATGGCAAACACATTTGCATAGTTCTTCATTTAGTTCAGGATTTCATCTCATGATTAGTACTGGAACATTTTCTAAGAAAATATTAATTTACATCCATATCCAAGGAGATTGTCCAGGATGTAATTGCATAATATTGCTGATACCAGTATGTACATAGGAATCACTATTCATTAGATGAAAGTGTCTGATTAAGTTGACCTGCACATAAGTATCTCTAATCTAGTTTTCTAGTATTGTTCCCTTTCTTCCCTAATTATACAACAAGCTGACATTAAAAATCCATGACTGAGAAAAAAATTGCAGTGCCAAGATTAGTGCATGTTTACTATCATCAGTATTTACCATGACTGAAATGATTGTATAACCCCACAAGAGCTTATTATCTAGTTGAGAAGAGGAGAATAGAATATGAAAGATAAATACTAGTAAGAAACATTATATGCAATATCTCAATAATCTATTACTATTATTTACTTCCAAGTAAATCTTGATAAAAATATTTTCCAAAGGTGTTAAGAGATTTGTCTCCATCAGTGTATCTCAAAACATATCTCCTCTGTGTTATGAAGACCAGCTATGATATTAGTCATATAAAATATTTTATTAGGGCTCATTATAGATTAACCTAATAAGCCCTAAATCAAACCATCAATCAACTTCTCTGGCTCTATAATTTTCTATTCCTGTAAAAAATCAATAAAATATATTTAAGAAAAAAATATTTTATTAGGGCTCATTATAGATCAACCTAATAAGGCCTAAATCAAACCATCAATCAATTTCTCTGGCTCTATAATTTTCTATTCTTTTAACTCCTCCTATACATTTAAATTTTGTTTCAAATTCTAAACTACTTGGTCTCCTTTGATTCTTCATTCTTATTAATTATCTATTCAAATCTCAATAAGAAATTATTTATTCTTTTTATTCCACTACCAAATTTTTACTAATTTTATTCTGCTATAATGGTAGTAAGAATTCCCTAAGTGGCCTCACCCATAGCATCTCCTGTCTCCCTCCATCCTGTGCTTTATTCTATAAAACCATATCTATATATCTTTTCTCCAGTTCAGTGCAATCCTGGCACTAACTGTCCAGAGTTAGACTAAACTTTCACAAGTTACGTGTGCACAGGTCTCCACAGGACTGCTCTCATTTCAAACACCTGCCACAAGCTAGGATGTACCCAGGCCACCCAAACAGCAGACAACTAGCTACAAATTCAGAGGTTCCTATTTGAGTCGGCTGTTAGGCATTAGCAGATTAGGAACAATAGGCCAGGTGCGGAAGGTCACCAACTTGGAAAGCCCCAGATACCTTGCAATGGGCAAAACTGGGTGACCTCCCCTCCCCTAGCATATCATTGGTCAAGCGGTTTAGACGCCCCCTCACCTTTCGTATCACTGGTCATGTGGTTGGGACTGTTCCCTGACCTTCCCTCCCCTGGTATGTTGCTCTTCATGTGGTAGATCCCCTTAGAGGAGGAACAGGGGCTGGATAATAGCCTCATAGTACTCCCATGCAAGCCTTTGCACAACCGCTCCCTTAAGCTATAAGGCCCCAGGACAATGAGGTTCGGACCTACATCAAATAATCTTAGGAACAAAGCCTCTGGTCTATTGACCGCAGAGACAGAGTTTGATCCAATTGTAGATAACATTCAGGCCTCAGTTGTATTTCAGTTCCAAGTCCAGAAAAGCAGCAAGGCCAGGCAGGGGCAATAACTAATGGACCACCTGCATAACTAATGACCCTTCTCCCTGCCCCGCCCTGATGCTGACCAACCAGTGCAGACCACAAACCTGAAAGAACACACCTGGAAAGCTGTTGAATATTCTATTGTGATCCTCCCCTGGGACCTCCTCTAGGGTCCTCACCTTTGGAAAGTTGATAAAAGTAGTTTCTCTCTCTCTCTTTTTCTTTGTCTTTCCCCCTGACCCCCCACCACACACACACACACACACACACGCACACACACATGCATGCACACACACTCTGTGTCTTCCCTCCCCCTTTCTACCTTTAAGGAACATACTTTTGCTTCCTTTCTCCTAAGCTCCAAGGGCCCTTTTTTTCCCCTCCATAACTTGTTTCGTCTTCCCTCCCCCTTTCTACCTTTAAGGAACATACTATTGCTTCCTTTCTCCTAAGCTCCAAGGGCCCTTTTTCCCCCCTCCATAACTTGTTTCCTGAGCCCATGCAGACCAGCTGGCTCACTTCTTCCATAGCTCACTTCTACCTCTGTGACTGTCTAAATAAACTTTTGCTTGTGTTTGAGTCCTTGGCTCTGAATTCTTTCTTAGCCAAAGTCAAGGACCTAGGTCTAACATCTGTTGCTATTCACCATTAACACCACTGTCCCCTCAGGTTTGACAATTCACTAAAATGATTCACAGATCTCAGGAGAATTCGATACTTAGGATAACGGTCTTATTATAGTCAGAAGGATCCAAATAAGGACCAGACAAAAGAGGAAATGCATAAGGTAAGGTCTAGTTGGGACCCAAAAGCAAATCTTCTGTGTGCTCTGCCTGTGGAGTTAGGTTGCATCGTGCGCACAGCACATTGATTTGTTGCAATATTTAGGATATTATTAACCAGGGAGGATTACCTGAGCTTTGAGGTTTTGTGTCCAGAGTTTTAATTGGGGATCAAGAGGCACAAACTTTCAGTCATTAAAAAAAATAAGTCATAGGGATGAAATGTAGAGCATGGGGAATATAATCAATAATATTATATTAACTTTGTATGGTGACAGACAATAACAGGACTTATCGTGGTGATCCTTTCACAATATAAATGAAGACATAGTTTTATGTGTTGTACACATAAAACTAATATAATATTGTATGACAATTATACTCCAATAAAAAAAGTGAAAAAATTCCCCAGCCAGTGTTCTCAGTGGTTAGAGCACTGTCCCATAGACCGAGGGCTGTGGGTTCGATTCCTGGTCAAGGGCACATATCTGAGTTGCCCAGCCTGGTAGGGATGTGTGAGGCAACCAATAGATGAATCTCTGTTTCTCTCTCTGTCTCTCTCTTCCTCCATTCCTAGCACTGTCCCATAGACCGAGGGCTGTGGGTTCGATTCCTGGTCAAGGGCACATATCTGGGTTGCAGGTTCATCCCCAGCCTGGTAGGGATGTGTGAGGGAGGCAACCAATAGATGAATCTCTGTTTCTCTCTCTGTCTCTCTCTCTCTTCCTCCATTCCACTCTCTCTAAAAATCAATTGGAAAAATATCCTCAGGTGAGAATGAACAACAACAACAACAAAGTGAAAATAAACAAAAAAAAACCCCAGTTTTTATTGGGATTTTATTACATAGTCTAGCTTGTTTGAACAATAGATGAATCTCTGTTTCTCTCTCTGTCTCTCTCTCTCTTCCTCCATTCCACTCTCTCTAAAAATCAATTGGAAAAATATCCTCAGGTGAGAATTAACAACAACAACAAAAAAGTGAAAATAAACAGAAAAACAGTTTTTATTGGGATTTTATTACATAGTCTAGCTTGATTGAGCCATGGCCTATGTGACTCAATTTCCAGTTCTCCTTTCCTCCCCAGAAGTCAGGCTAATTTCACATGGTTCATGTCCAGCTCTCATCCTGGGTAATTATGTCTGCAAAACTCAAATGTTGTCTCAGGTATCACCATGAATAACAAAGACATCCCAACCACTTGGGAAACCAAGTATTTAGTGGTCCCCTCCCAGGAACCAGGGGCAAAAGCCAGCCAAATTATTTATTAACTACACCAAATAAACTAAACCATATTCTAGTCTTCTTTCCCATTTCACCTTAGATCAAAAAAACTACTTTTTTATTCCTACACATGGAAATACTACCATTCCTTCAAGTTCATCACAAATACCACTTCTTTAGAAGCAATTGTTCCAACTGTATATATTTTTAATTCTAACAGCTCTTATTTTGTGACTTTTATTATACTTGTTGCACACAAAAAATATTAAAACTATATCATGCACTAAATTACAGATTAATTTGTAAGTGGTATTCTATTCATCTTTGTTTTTCAATGTTCATCAAATGATTTTTCACATATTACATTCTCAGATATTTAATAAAGTTACTTACTTTGATTTGATGATTACTTTGTGCCAGACACTGAAATAAGCAAAGAGAATATAAATAAATACATAACAATAATGGTTTCTAACCCATAGTTGCTTTTACTCCTGAATAGAGCTAAATCATAGGGGAAGATGATAACATTCAGATGGTAGCTCTAGAAAGAA
The DNA here is from genome assembly GCF_000412655.1 of Myotis brandtii. Lineage (NCBI taxonomy): Eukaryota > Metazoa > Chordata > Mammalia > Chiroptera > Vespertilionidae > Myotis > Myotis brandtii. The sequence goes on along the minus strand of NW_005371796.1, from coordinate 466,371 downwards.
ATCCTTCATGTGCAAGAAAAGAGTTAAAAATTATCTCTTGGGCCCCACTGGCTTGGTTCACTGGTTGAGCATCGACCTATGAACCAGGAGGTCATGGTTCAATTCCCTGTTAGGGCACACGCAAAGGCTGTGGGCTTGATCCCCAGGGTGGGGGATGTACAGGAGGCAGCCAATCAATGATTCTCTCTTATCATTAATCTCTCTCTCTCTCTCTCTCTCTCTCTCTCTCTCTCTTTCTCTTCCTCTGTAAAATCAATAAAAAGATATTGAAAATTACTTCTTGGAAATATGATTTGTAGTGTCAAATCAGGTATCACCATGAATAACAAAGACATCCCAACCACTTGGGAAACCAAGTATTTAGTGGTCCCCTCCCAGGAACCAGGGGCAAAAGCCAGCCAAATTATTTATTAACTACACCAAATAAACTAAACCATATTCTAGTCTTCTTTCCCATTTCACCTTAGATCAAAAAAACTACTTTTTTATTCCTACACATGGAAATACTACCATTCCTTCAAGTTCATCACAAATACCACTTCTTTAGAAGCAATTGTTCCAACTGTATATATTTTTAATTCTAACAGCTCTTATTTTGTGACTTTTATTATACTTGTTGCACACAAAAAATATTAAAACTATATCATGCACTAAATTACAGATTAATTTGTAAGTGGTATTCTATTCATCTTTGTTTTTCAATGTTCATCAAATGATTTTTCACATATTACATTCTCAGATATTTAATAAAGTTACTTACTTTGATTTGATGATTACTTTGTGCCAGACACTGAAATAAGCAAAGAGAATATCCTATATAATAAAAGCCTAATATGCAAATTGACCAAACAGCAGAATGACCGGTCCCTATGATGTGCACTGACCACCAGGGGGCAGACGCTCAATGCAGGAGCTGCCCCCAGCCCACAGGCCCCAGGCCAGCCAAGGCAGGTGCCAGCAGGGGCCCCCGATTGCCCCGCCAGTTGCCCCACAGATCGGCGCTGATCTTCGGCTAGGTCTAGGCACCCTACCCGTGCACGAATGTCGTGCACTGGGCCTCTAGTAAATAAATAAATAAATAAATAACAATAATGGTTTCTAACTCACAGTTGCTTTTACTCCTGAATAGAGCTAAATCATAGAGAAAGATGAAAACATTCAGATGGTAGCTCTAGAAAGAAATCCTTCGTGTGCAAGAAAAGAGTTAAAAATTACCTCTTGGGCCCCACTGGCTTGGTTCACTGATTGAGCATCGACCTATGAACCAGGAGGTCATGGGTCAATTCCCTGTTAGGGCACATGCAAAGGCTGTGGGCTTGATCCCCAGGGTGGGGGACGTACAGGAGGCAGCCAATCAATGATTCTCTCTTATCATTAATCTCTCTCTCTCTCTCTCTCTCTCTCTCTCTCTCTCTTTCTCTTCCTCTGTAAAATCAATAAAAAGATATTGAAAATTACTTCTTGGAAATATGATTTGTAGTGTCAAATGTTTGTGGATCTTTCACATTTGACACTTAGTCTCCTATGTAGCTTCCTCAGTAATAGGAGAGTCATTGTTCTTTTTCCATTAGAAAGCCCAGACCTAACTCACTTGGAGAATTGTCAACAAGGTGTAAGAAACACACAAGTTTAATCAGTTTCAGGTCTAAACAGATTAAATGCTGGATAATTACAGAGCCTGACTAACAGTATCTATAGCTATGTAAGGTTCGAGGCCAAAAGTCTTAGCAAGTAATTGATTCCTTTTCCAACAGATATTATAATATCTTTTTAGGTGGCAACAATGATAAAATCTCTTTAATTGTCTCTGAGGGACCTGGTAAAGTGAAGTTCGCTGCTTGTTTGGCATAGCTAATATCTGGCATTATTAGGAGGACGAGGTTTAAACATGGCTGCTGTTTGGGAAGCATCCACTTGTTAATTTTATTGGATTTTGTAGGAAACACAGCTGGTAAAATCTTATTGGTTTGTTCTTGTGTTGAATGAAATAAAACATATATGAAATAGGCCTTTTCTCAATTAGTGAAATATGGTATTTCATTTTTATATTTCCTAATTTTGTCCTTTGTGATAAATATAATTGTTTCCAAAGTAACAAAAACATGAACTATGGCTTTTATTTTTTTAAGTAAAAATTGGTATCTATAGGATCATGAATATATTTCTTAAGCTTTCAGAGCCGGTTTTCTTATATATAAGTTTATGATCAATTCTGCAAAGTCTTGGTGTGATTATAAATTGTGTTCCTATTTATAAAAACACCTAGTGAGTTGCAGATATTTTATTATGTAAATAAATTATCTTAGCTCTCCTTACCACAATGTCTTGAGCAAGGTAGGTATTAAATTTTCTTTTTAACATTCAAACAGATCATTGTCATGTCAACATAGATTTTAAGAAATTGTAAACTTGAATACATATAGATAATTAATTTAATTATCATCTTGTTATCTTTCTTCAGAAGAATGTACTCTATTCACAGAAGTAACTATCATTCATATATAAAAATGAAACTGACTTAGATGAATCATTGCCTCAGGACTGAAAATAAAATCTCTTTATAGAGAAAAATGTTTGCATTCAGGCAAGCTGTGTACAGCAGCTAATGGGGTAGAATTCAGAGGAAAAGATCTTTAAGTTTAAAAATATCTATAATAATAAAAGCATAATATCCTAATTAGACCAGACGTCCTCTGGACATACTCTGGACGACCTTCTGTATGAAGCTGCGGCGGTGGGGGTCGAGGCAGAGGCAGCCGCCGGGGAGTCAGGGGCCAAGCCCCTTGCAGGAATTTCGTGCATCGGGCCTCTAGTCCTATATAATAAAAGTCTAATATGCTAAGTGTCTAACCATTCATTCAACCGTTAGACCAGTTGCTGTGACGTGCACTGACCACCAGGGGACAGATGCTCTGACCGGTAGGTTAGCTTGCTGCGGGGGGACATGCCCTGGAGCCCTCTTATGGTCCCTCCCCAGCTGGCCAGCCCTGATGGGCCCTGATCAGGACTGAGTGAGATGGCCCCGATAAGCCCGATCGGCCCCAACCAGGACTGGGAGAGATGGGCCGGACACGCCCTGGCCTCGATCGTGCACTGGTGGGGTCTCTCGGTCTGGCCTGTGCCCTCTTGCAATCCAGGACCCCTTGGGGGATGTTGGAGAGCTAGTTTTGGCTTGATCCCTGCAGGCCAGGCCAAGGGACCCCACCAGTGCATGAATTCGTGCACCAGGCCTCTAGTCTTTCTATAAAAAAGGAAGAAGGGAGAGAATAGAAAAATTGTCTCATGGTGCAGTATACAATAACATTTGAGCCTGATAGTGAGAAAGGCTGTGGAAGTCAGTGAATAACAAGAGTTTCCTGATTAATGGCATCCACATAGCTTTTGCAGACCCATCTGACATTTCTCTGTGTGAAGCATTCAATTTGAAATCAGGTTGGAACCAGAATCTATACAGTTGTGTGGTTCTTTTACTTTCTTGTTTTTATTCAATGGCATAGGTAAATTTAAGAAAGCCTATATGAAATAGAGAAGCACTAAGTAAAAACTGTAAGTCATTTTCAAGAGCAGTGTTAAAAACTTAGCTGCAGAAAAAAATAAAAAAGGAAGATACAGGATTGGTTATTGTAAAGCCCTGAATTTTTGTATGAATGTTTATTTTGACATTGTACATCTCAAGAATTTGCCTGAAGAAAATTAAGGGAATAGTATTATTTATTCTGTCATTTCAATCACAATAAAAGTGTTCTCAAAGCTATAATCCTACCAAGAAAATCATTTACAAGTGTTGGGTATACAAGAAGAAAAATTCCACCTTTCAAGTAGGAAAAATTGGTAGTTTGTATCTAGTCTCACTGGTATTTATGATTTAAAACCTTGCCTAATATTCAACTTTAAAAAAAACTAATATATAAAATGTCATATTGAGTCAATCCAAACCATCATTCCTATCACCATTTATTCTTTTAGAAATTCAGGATTTTACTAGGCAGATGTTTTTACATTGCAGGAACATCTGTCAATTAGTACTATTTTGTGCCTTTCTAATAATATCTGCAGATAAATAATATTAGAAACAAAATAGAAACTGATATATATTCCCACAGTGCTCTGGAAAGATTCACTGTTTAGTAATTGTAAAGAAATTTTTCAAATTTCATGCTTCATTTTGTTTTTTATAAAAGTCTTAGGCATTAATCAATTTTAAGATAATTATTGAAATAATGTATATAGATATTTCCCAAATTAAAAAAGCACGATAGCCCAGCCGTGTAGCTTAGTTGGTTGAGTGTCATCCCATGCACCAAAAGGTTGCAGGTTCTATTTCTGGACAGGGCACATGCCTGGGTTTCAGTCTTGATGCCCAGTAGGAGGTGTGCAGGAAACAGCCAATCAATGTTTCTCTCTCATTGATGTTTCTCTCTCTCTTCCTCTCCCTTCCTCTCTCTCTAAAAATCAATAAAAACATATTTTTTAAAAAGCACTGTTGCTTCCCTCACACATATATCCTTACGATGAAATTGTTTAAAATGTTAAAACATTGTGAAACTAGCCGAAACTGGTTTGGCTCAGTGGATAGAGCGTCGGCCTGCGGACTGAAGGGTCCCAGGTTCGATTCCGGTCAAGGGCATGTACCTGAGTTGCGGGCACATCCCCAGTAGGAGATGTGCAGGAGGCAGCTGATCGATGTTTCTCTCTCATCGATGTTTCTAACTCTCTATCTCTCTCCCTTCCTCTCTGTAAAAAATCAATAAAATATATTTTAAAAAAACATTGTGAAACTAGATAGAAATTTGATGAATCATATAAGAAAAGTTGGCAATTGAGAATTATATATTTGTAGTATTTGCAAAATTAGTAATGTATAGAAAATTATGGTCAAGTATTTTAATTTGAATAATATATATGAGTTTAAAATCTTTGATAATTGTACACATTTTTTATGTTTATTCTTTTTAAACCTTTGTAATCTGAAATCAGTTATACATCTTGAATTTTCTTTCCTAAGTGTAAATTTATTCAACATCAAGTCTAGAAAACAGATTATTTTCTGAGGAAGATAAGATCTTGGATATTTAAAAAAGTAATAAAGTATCCTTGAGTAGTTAGGTTCACATGTTCTTAACTTTAGCACAACTAGAGTGTACAAATTTCAAAAAATAACAGTAACTTTTTACAGCCATGAATTGGTTTATTATGTGTTTGGTATTTATATATGTTTGTGGATAGTTTGGGGAAAGGGGTTGAATGAGAGAGGTGAACGCCTTATGAAATGTGATTAGTTTGAAAAAAGTCTGGGAAGGAATTTTGATAAGTTTCCTATTATTAATCTTCAAACAGGATTGAGAACTACATAGTACAATTAATTTTTCAGTGCTTTTATTTTGAAGATTATAATATCAATCTGCTGTTTTATTTAATATCTATCTATCTATCTATCTATCTATCTATCTATCTATCTATCTATCATCTATCTAAAACCCTAATATGCAAATAGACCGAACGGCAGAATACCTGAACAACTGAACAACCGAACAACCATATAACCGTTTGCTATGACATGCGCTGACCACCAGGGGGCATGTGCGGAACATGGCAGGTGTCAACAGCAGGTGTCAGAGCATGGAACATGGTAAGCGTCAGCCATGGTGGGATGGTGGAGCAGGTGAGTGAGGATGCCAGACCAAAGCAGGGCGCTGGTCGCTGTCATCAGGGCGAGCCTCTGGTGGTTACTGAAAATTCTTTGCTCCCGTGCACCATGGGCCTGCCCGGCACTCACACCTTGCTGGTGCTGGCCCCACTCGCACCAGCTGCTGGCATCAGAGTTGCTGCTCGTACCCGCTATTGGTGCCCAGTGCCGGCCCCAACAGCCGGCGCCGGAGCCTCCGCTCACACCCACTGCCAGCACTGGCCCTGATCGCCCCTGAGGTTTCTTCACCTCCCCCTGCTCTTGAGGGACAATTGGGCAGCAGCCGCTGCTCACACCCACTCCCGGAGCTGGCCCCAATCGTTCCATGCTGTCAGTGGGTGTGAGCAGGGCCGCTGCCGTCAGTGCATGGGAGCGGTGGCAACAGGAGCGGGTCTGCCAGCAAACAGGGGACCCAGAGCTGTGGTGGGAGGGGCCGGGCTGGGGCGCAGAGGATGGGGCAAGACCTGCCCATGTGCCCACTGCAGCCTCGCATACCACAGTCCCTTTCAAAGTGCATGAATTCATGCACTGGGCCCCTACTGTGTGTGTGTGTGTGTGTGTGTGTGTGTGTGTGTGTGTGTGTGTGTGATGTTCTGTAAGAGAACTCGAATAGCATCTTGATCATATGTTCAAGCCTGGAATCATACCATGTGGGTTTGCATAGAAAACATTGGAAGGCTATTTATTCTGGTGACTTGTTCTTGGCCTGATGTTGATACAATTGTGTCAGGGAGCTACATAGCTGCCTTCCTTTGTCTTTACTATGGCTCAGAGGTTCAGCTGTGGCTAGAGGTTATAGTGGAAAGAATGGACAGTTTTGAGAGTTGACAGTTCTGGAGCTGTATGTTAATGTACTTTACTAGCAGAATTACAAAGAGACTTGGATTCCCAGAATTGCATTTCTCTTATGTTGAAGTTAGGGCAATCATTGGGTAAGAATGGAACTCTAAAAATTGAGTTGGAGACACATGGGCAAATTTATAGAAAGACAATTTTAACTCTGAATTTCTCCTGAGGCTCTTTGCCATTAGAAACAGAGCCACTTTTCTGTTTGAGTAGGTGAATTTTCATTTGTCTGAAGAAATTATAATGACCAGTCATGAGGTAGTTACTTTACCAGAGATACCAGTCTTCCTTAAACTCTCCCCTCACCATCTCTCCTTTACCTATAATCATTCTAAAAAGGTTATCCACACTTCACTCCAAGAACTACCAGCACTGATTTTCAGTTGTGTTCTTTCCAAGTCCCCAACCACATGTACTGTTTTAAATTCTGTCTACTGGAAGGATTCCTTTTCAACATTGTCTGTAATACAAACCCTGAGTGGGATTGTAATGCTACTGCTATTTGCTTTTGGGTAATGCAAGCATATTGTGCAGAACCCTTAGTTAATTAACCCAATTTTTTATTTTTCAAATAGGAATAATGAACACCTCAGGAGACCATAGATGTAGACTGAGATACATCAATATTTCAGGAGAAGCAGACATATGAATTGGAGTCCCTTGCTAATGCAAATTATGTGTGCCTTATGGAACTGTGCAAGCCAAATCTTATGAATATCATTTTACTCAATGACAGAGTGATACTTCGTCTCCCCAACTTTATGGCTGGATGTGTCAGATTATACCAAATTCATGATGTGTAACTCAGGTTACATAAAATCTTGACGATCAATGGCAAAGCATTTAGTGCTGGCTAGAGTCAAAACCACATTTTCAGAAAGAGAATAGTTATCTGCCTAGGGTAGAATTACTTTGCTTAAAAATTCTAAAGGTCTGTACCATTATTCACTTATAGCAACCTACAAAAGTTCCATACAGCCTTGCTGTCTCATCAATAGATTTGCTGAGTCATATAACTCAAGAAGTTTGCTTGGCAATCATGAGCTATTGCGGTCTTCTCTTTGTTTCACTCCCCACCCCAAAAATGTTTTTATGTCATTACACTAAGATAAAAAATGAAGGGAATACTTTGCTTTCTGGATTGGTTATTCTTGAAAATCAAGGTAGAATGAGTTGTTTCTGCATAATGGAGAGAAAGTTATGTGTCTAGACCTTAGAACATCCTTTGGAGATCTTTTTGGTAGCATTTTAAATAGTGTTACCCCAATTCATTGCTCTAATTGTTTAATAAAATGTTGCCTCCCTTGTGTCTGTGGTCATTGAAGAAAATAAAAGAATCACAGTGTTAGCTGACAGTGATACATGCACAAAAGAAAAATGTACAAGAGACAAAATAAATATAGAAAATGCTGCAGAAATATTAGTCTCAAGTCAGAAAAAAACAAGAAGAAACATCAGCAATACACTACTCTTTGAAGGCCACCCACAAACATTTCATGATAGCCTTGCTATATTTTATTTTGTGCTAGTTATTTGTGAATATCCCATATCTTTCTAACTAAATTATCAGCATTTATATACCTCAAAGAAAGAATGTGCCATACATGTCTTTCTATTGGCTAACTGCCTGCTCACCCTTCTGACTCACACCAAGCATCTAAGGCTGTATCTTGCATTGTGAATATCCCATATCTTTCTAACTAAATTATCAGCGTAATGTGTCATACATATCTTTCTATTGGCTAACCGCCTGCTCACCTTTCTGACTCACACTAAGCATCTAAGGCTGTATCTTGCCCAGAGTAACTCTAGTGACCACATGTTGCTTTTGTCTGGGAACATACTTCTGTAGATATCTATTCCTCTCCTATGGCATAGGTTTCTTCTGGGGCTATCAATCACTTGATTCAAGTTGTCTTGTTATATTGCTTGTGTATGTGCATGTGTGTGTATCTATATGTGTGTGTATTTATGAGAGAAAGAGCTTTGAGAAAACTATGGATAGTGCTATAACATAATTTGGAAAGCTTTGCCTAAGCTTTTCTCTAAACTCAGTTTTCATGTTAGCCTAGGTAGCTAGCTAGTTATTAATAAAGGAAGGGAGCAAATGTAATCAGACATTAAGCCTAATAAACTAGGGAGCTGAATTGGATATTAAGCCTGATTTACGAGGAAGCTACAACATTCACAGGCTCCCAAAGGGACTGTAGCATCCTCTACTAAAGAGACTTAATCCCCTGCAATCTCCTAGCAGGCAGGAAGTATCCCTTTCCAATCTCCCCGGGGTGGGCAACCAGCCAGGAGCAAGGATTATGGGAGACAGGAATAGAACCTTGGAGGGGGGATTCCTTTGCTAGGTATAGGGACAGTAGAAACCAAGATGGAGCAGGGGGAGGTGAGTGTATGTGTAGTGGAAACCAGATAACAACAGAACTTTGAAGCATGCACAGTAGGAGCCAAAATGGGACATAAAGAGGTAGAGTCTAATCTGGGAAAATTTGGGGAAAGAATCATATTGAATAAAGGTACAAAACCCATGAAGATCTAGGAAAAGGATCGGTTAGGGGGAGGGCCCAGCACAAGCCTGGGAAAACCCAGGAAGTATGTTAGATAATTTGAAAGAAAGCTTGGTTATTTCCTCAAACCGAGAAAATATATGGAGGACTATCAAGGATCTTGGAGCAGTTGCTACTAGAGCTTGCAGGACCTCAACATCCCCAAGGGCGTATTATTACCTCCACCCCAATAAATCTTGCCCCTGCGCTTAACTTTCTCCCACACATGTGCCCTTTGAAATTCCACCGAAGAACCCATTTTCACTGGCAACAGTCACCCCTATGTGAGTCAATGAATTATCTTTTGTTTATGCTGTTTACTTATATTTTCTAACTCGCCCTCCAGTTCTGTCCAACATAAACAGTATTATGAGAAGTGTGAAGTTACAAGTGATGACTTCTAAACTACAGAATTAACGAAATGAATTTGATTTGACAATTTTGCAGTATTTATTTGTGAAAAATTATATCAGAATTTAGAGTATGCATCTATGGCATAGAACAGTTTAGATGTTTTGTTGAAAAATTAGTCTTGAACTCTTTCCTATCTGTTTCCACCTGCAATTGAATGTTTCAAAAAAGTTTTAGGCTCCTTTTAGACTAAGCCTTTCTAGAGAAGAGAAGGAAGCAGTGTGATACTGCCTTTGAAAATTGGCACACATTATGCCTACAATCAAAGATCTGAAATTGCAGAATTTATTTTTTTAAGATAATCATATCCTCACAGAAATATGAGTCTGTATTTCAGGCAAAATTTAGTGTGAAGTAGGGAAACAGAAATACAAACCGGAGACACAGGATGAATAAAACAAATGGTAAATTTAATTCTCCAACTGGATGACATTATTAAAGTAGGGGAAATGTTACTTCTTACTATTTTAGCCCCTGGCAAGATAGGATCTATTAGGCTAAGGGTTTTGGACATGTACAGCACATAAAGACTTGTTTCTAAGGGACAGAATCTCATCATCAGTTTCCAAATTCAAGATTTCTGACTCCACTAAATCTCTGACTGGTTACAGCATCTGAAATAGGCAGAAACAAAGCTGAACACAGACTTTCTGTTTTCCAGAGATATATTACCAGAGGAAGGCTTGTGAATGGGTGATTATTAACGTTCAGTCCTTAAAGCATCCTCCTTCATAGTACACTTAGGCAGCAGACAGAAAACTCTGAATACCTCCCTGAAGAAAAATCCACCTCTGCTTATCTCAGATTAGTTCATGGTGCACCATAGGTAAGATTTCTCAATTATCCTAAGTGAGAAATCTAATAGGAGGACCTTCACTACTTAGGAAGAAAATTCTTATTGAACCTTGCCCCCAAAATATGGTGTATGCTAAAATTATTAAATGCCTTATATTTCTTTCTCCCCTAAATTATTATTCTTCATGGCATATTGACTATGGATCGTGGTTAAATTCTTTATTTAATCATAGATTGCAGATTATTGAAAAGGGGTCACCACAGAATTAAAGGTGTATCTTGGGCCCACTATGTTATAATCTTAGAATGAGGCAACTAGTGAGTACTTGGATTAGATTCTGTTGTGTAGATGGCAAGATAGTTTCTAGTTGTATAGAGGATAGTCATATTATGGTAACATGAATATATTGGAATAAGTGTATCCTATGTTAGTGATGAACAATAAAAGGATTTGATATTCTGCACTTTGAGCTCTATTACAGCTATTTTATCTATCATATGAAGAGATTATACACAATGACTGAAGTTAGGCCAAACTATACAGAGCTTATATATGGACAAAGGCTTCTTGTTATAGGAGTTAAGCCTCTGAATACAGTTCTAGCTGAAGACAGGTCCTTCCTTGGAAAATTATGAGTGATAAGCCAATAAATTTTCCTTGTTAAGAGTACTTTACATTCTCATGGTTAAATATTATGTTGCATAAATAAATTGCAAATCATCCTTAAGATATTAGAACAGGTGTGGATAGGACCCTATATACTGGCTCAGAAACAAGGAATCCAGTGAAATACTTTTTGATGCAGTAGCTGGATGTGACCTTGGGTGGTCTATTTGGGAAAGGACCAAGTACACGATCTGCTTGCTGAATAAACAGAAGCAATTGTTATAGTCAGAAAGATAGATTATAATGGTTGGCCTGTCCTTAGTGACATGCTTATCCTTAGGGAGCTGAAGACTGATACTAGACACATTTGCTTAGTGTCTGCTGAGTTTTTTTACATCTGCACCTGAAAGTCTTGATTAATATAATATGAAAATTTTAAAAAATTAAATAGGTTTCTTATTATGCACTGTACCAAATTCTACAAGAGCCTAATGCTATACTTTCAATAAACGAATGAATCCATTGAATTCTAAGTGAAGAAGTAGCAGAAGAAGATAGTTCTCATTTCAATAAAGAGTTTAAAAATAAATGAGAACCACTAGCTGTGGAATGACCTAAAATGTAAATGAAGAGCCCAGACCTAGGACATCAGAGTCAAGCATTGAAGTATACTGGCTCCATTTAAGAAAGGGAGTTGGGAACCAAAGCCTAGGAATGATGCCTATTAAGATTTTAGCTGAAGGGAACATTTATCTTCCCTCTGTGATGTACAAAAATGTGTACTTGTACTCATTAATTAATAAGTAGAGCATTATTTTTTATAATGAGTGATTTCTTTGCCTATAGTCTTTCAGGAAATATGACTTGTCTGCATATTTATTACTTAAATATTTTTTCAGATTAAAATAGAAAGAATTTATATGTATTTATATGTTTTATTTTAATTTATAGGTGTATAGTAAATTATTTGGGTTTGTTTACCAGTTAACCACACACACACACACACACACAGAGTCAAGACATAATCTCATTTTAAAAATCTGTAATTTTGTAGTATCTCAGCCCCTTACCCTCCACTACTAGTACCATATAATATTAGCTGTGTTCTCACTGTGTCAGAGGTAGTGTACTTGATGTGTTTTAAAGTTTATCTTAAACATCGTAGAGATTTGGTATTGTTACTATTCCTGTTATTGAAGAAATTGGGGTAATCCTCTTCCCCACTGAGTGCTGGGGGTGGGGTCCTTACAATACCTTGAGAAAAAGAATTTTCTGAGACTCACTCAGGAGGATGAGTGATTTTTATTTGCATGGAATTATATCCCTGGGTGTCCAAAGTCCTATTCATCTTATCCCAGTCATAGAAGGAATGTAGCTGGGGTTTCAGTAGAGCTAGAAGCAAAGCCAGTGTCCGGAGTTTTCTTTCCATGTTGGAGCCAAGTCCAGTTCAGCATCAGGCTACTTGCAGTCCATTAGTCCATTTCCTATGGGGTCTGCATGGCCACGGGCCACGTGGGAAAATGCCGGGAAGCAGGGTCCAGAGAGTCCTGCAAGCTGGGAGTGAAGCCCAACACGCCAAGAGGAACCAAGAGAGAGAACTTTGATTCGGGAATTAAATATCCCAAGTTCCCATGTGTTTGCAGTGGCCAAACCCATTCTGGCCAGGGACCTGTTCCTGATACCGTTGTACTGGGTTGTTTATTATCGAGAAGGGAGTAAAGGGAAGGCCGGATGGTATAGGTATGCCATTTGTACAGCTGTGCCAGGAAACTAACATTCTCCAGTTCTGTTGCCCGCAGATGGATGGGGGAAGGGGCTGAAAAATGGACACATGCCCAGTAAGATCTGGGTGACATGGAAGGTGCTTAGCAGTTAGTCACACCTGGGAACAGGTCATTGGCCAGAGTAGGCATGCAGGCATGGCCACTACACACACAGGAAGGTTTGAACTCCGGTACAGAGGGAGTTCTCTCTCTTGGCTCTTGGCTCTCTTGCACAACTGGCTCTCTTATTGCAGGGGGCACACTCCCCTGCATTTGCCCGCATGGCCCATATCCATGTGGACTCCAAACACAATGGACTGATGGACTGAAATTAGCTTAATGCTGTGCCGGACTTAACTCCTTCATGGAGCAGAAACTCTGGACACTGACTTTGCTTCTGGCTCTTCCAATCCCCCAGCTGCATATTTTCCAGGACTGGTTGAAGGGAAATAGGACTTTGCACACAGAGGGATATAATTTCACACAAATAAACCTTTCTACTGCATCTCATTCTCCCATGCCAGTCTTAGAAAATTCATTTTCTCAAGATGTCCCATGAACCCTACTTCCACTAGCATCAGACAAATCCCACCCAGGCAATCCTCTAATGACATTCCCAGGTGTGACTGACAGACAAGTACCTTCCTGATGTCACCACAACTTACTGTGCATGCACCCATCTTCCCTTTGTCTAGTCCCCTGGGCAGTGTAAAATTGTAGCTTCCTAGAGAAGATGCCCAAGATGGCTGTAATATCTGGTCTTTCCTGTGCTCTTTTTCTGTTATTAATAGCTAGTAATTATTATGGTATCATTCCTACTCAACACATAAGACTGAGGCCCAAGAGAGGGAAAATGATGTTCAGAGAAAATTCTTCATCAGACTCACCTTTTTCTTCAAAGCTGTGAGACATGCTGATAGACTGTGTTTCAGACTATATTTGCCTTAAAAGAGACAGTATCTCCCCCGGGAAGAGAGGGCAGCTGTATTTCCTCTCTAGTATAATAAACAAAACGTCTCCCTCTGGGGAAAGCTTGGGCAGGTTTTTATAGCTCATCATAAAAGAGTGGGGATTTCTAAACTTTATCATTGTTGTCTCAGATGCAACTCTATTGGGTGTGCTGAATGAATCTAGGCCCACCCATGTCTCCACCATGGGACTGGGAGGCATAAAATGATGGTGTTTCCATGAAGCTCATGCTACTCACTACACCAGGAGACATAAAGACTTTTGTCATTGACCTGGAATCTTGTGTCAGTGTTGTGAAACAGTGAGATAGAAGGTTAACTTGTTAGTTTGAAAGTAGGGTACGATCCCAAATCCTTCATAATTCTTGTCAAGCAACATGCTTAAGACTACCAGCTACAGTCCACCAGAGAGCCAAATCTTATTCCCATAAGAAACTGTCTCTGGATCCCTTTTTATTTAATAATTGTATTGTGTTGGTTCCTATACCAGGTACAGAGGATTACTATAGAAATATATTAGTATATTAAGGTTAAATTGTATGAATAAACAATTATATTAAAATGATATTATTTTTACTTTTACTTATCATTCCACCTCAGAACAACAACAACAAAAGAAATATAAAATCTAAGCTTTAAGAAAATCCTATATTGCTTTTAAGAGGATATGAAACAAAGACATAGATTTTAAAAGCCATTTCTTTCTAGAATAGCATTTTGAGAATGTATCTTTCAATTTGGTGGCTAGCATTGTAAATTTTTAGAAAGGGAGAGCCAAAAAGAGTTTTTGAGATGTAGAATAAGTTGGCTGATTTAGTTAAATAATAAGTTGACTAAGAAATGGAAATGGTATCTGCAGTAACTGATATTTTATAATCTAGGTATTTGCTTTATAAATATTTTGTCCCACTGAAAATTTGTGTGTATACATATTTTCTATAATCCCATTTTGGCACTATATAATGAGAAATATTTTATTCTGGTTTTAATATGCAAAAGATAGTTTAAAATTTGAAAGAATATGACTTAGATAACATCAGCATGCATGGAGAACTGAGGACCTCCAACAGTTATCTTCTCCTCTGGTGAATTCTACCAAATGTTTACAGAGGAAGTAACAACAGTATTTCATAATTCTTTCCCTCAAAAAACAGAACATAGAGGAATTTATCATTCACTCGATAAAACAAGTAGTAACCTAATATCAAAACTAGCTAAAGATATCACAGGAAAAAAATTACAGCCAACATTCTTTATGAATATAGGTGTAAAATATGCAATAATATGGTTGCAAATTGAATATGGAAACCTACAGAAAGAATTATAAACCATGACTAAATGGTATTTGTTCCAGTAAGGCATAGTTGTTTTAATATACAAAACAATTAGTGTCAAAGAAGATGGCAGAGTAGAAAATACCAGAAATCTCTATCTCCAATTAAACAACAATTTCACTGGCAGAATCTGTCTGATGTAACTAACTCTGGAGTCTATTGAGGTCTTATACTTTTTTTAAAAATATAATTTATTGATTTTTTACAGAGAGGAAGGGAGAGAGATAGAGAGTTAGAAACATCGATGAGAGAGAAACATCGATCAGCTGCCTCCTGCACATCTCCTACTGGGGATGTGCCCGCAACCCAGGTACATGCCCTTGACCGGAATCGAACCTGGGACCTTTGAGTCTGCAGGCCGATGCTCTATCCACTGAGCCAAACCGGTTTTGGCAGAGGTCTTATACTTTTTAAAAGAAGGCTTAGATGGTAAAGTGAGGTTAATTTTAGCTCTTGATACTGTAGCAGCTATCCATCCCCCCCCCCTCCCCTCCCTCCCGCCCCCGCCATGTGGCATGCAGCTGTCATGTGTTCCTAGAGCAGCTTGCACACATATTACTGGAGCCAGGCTGGGCAAAAAAGGACCCTATCCTCCAACTTTCGGGTATCCATACTCTGTTGATTGCTGCTTCTGATCACAGAGGTGCAGACAAATAGGTGGGTGGCTATTGCTGTTACACTTCCCCCCATTGTTGAAAGTTCCTCCTCCAACTGAGGTGACTCTCAGGAGATTTAGAGGCTGGCACCCTTGCCCATCAATTCATTTTTCTCTTATCCCCCTTTTGGGAGCCAGACATTAACTAATGAGACATTAAAAAAGCAACTGCATATACGGGGGAAATTAGAAAGTAACCACAAATGGCAAAGGAAAGGCTCATAAAAGACCTGAGATAGACTTAAAGTTTACACTTAAGGCTGACTGGCATGGAGACTGCAATAATCCAAAAAGTGAAAACAATTTTAAAAAAATCAGTAAGCCCTGGGAAGAATCTGATTACCAAATTATTTGATTCAAATGTCTAGTTTTCAACAACAAAAGCACACACTATACATTCAATGACAAAAGAAAGTACAGGAAATAAGTAAATCAACTAAAATCAATCAATCAACAGAAACTGTTATAGAAAAAGACTTGATGGTCAGGAATAAAACAATGGTGTCTACCAACTCAACTTCTCTTCAACACTAAACTAGAAGATCTAGGTAAAGCAATAAGACAAAATTGTATTTTCTTAAAAAGCAAAATAATAATTTAGGCATTTTAAAGAAAAATTTATTTTTCAGAGATTGTTATATTACAATCAGAATACAAAAGAACCTATAATAAAATTAAATCAAGAAGAATTTAATGTTTGCTACATATATTAAAAAAATCAATTAGAATTTTATTTTATACTCTATCAACAGAAGTATATTAAAATTTTACATAATTTAAAAGCTATAAACTTTTCAGAATATAATTAAAATATTTATAAAGCAATTCCAAATTACATGGAGAGATATAGTGGAGTCATTATTTAGAAAGATTCTATTTTTCTAATGGTGTCTATTTTGCTTATATTAACTTATACATTCAGTGAAATTTCATTCAAATTCTAAAATTATTATTTGTGATGCAACTTTGCAATCTTTTTTCTACTTTTTAAATGGAAGATCAAAGAACTAAGAGCAAGAAGACCTATTACATAGCAATGATGGGTGATGCCATGTGGTTTTGTAACAGAATATAGACCAAGTAAGACCAATGGGACAAAATAGACAGCCCAGAACACAACACATGCATAAATGAAACTTAATAGAACAGTGGTAGCCACATAAATCAGTGGAGAGGAGAGGGCCTAGTCAATGAATAGTGCTGGAGCAATGATTTTCCATATACATATTACATACACACACATACACACAAGCACATATATATACACAGAACTATAAAAAAACATTAGGAGCAATAAAAGTTTCCAAATGCATTAACATTTCTTATGCAGTCTCTACTTTTATGGCTTCTGTTCTTTTTTAATAAATCCTTATAAATCATGGCAAGATACAGGTATATTTTATGTTTTTAGAAAAGCTATATACTTTGCAGATTTATGTGCTAAATTTTATGTGTATGGATATGGTAATCTTAATATTATGCATTATTTCTTTTTTCCATATACTATCTTGAATACAGGGATGAGCAACGAAGGTTAAATTACTAGTCATCATTACCTAAAAGATAAATCATGGTAAGGATACAAAATAATAACAATAATAAGACAAATGGTATAAATAAATAATGCATTCATTAATAAGTAATAATATACAAATAAACTCTTGTGTTACATGTACTCACAACTGCAAACTTTTTGGCCCCATCCTGTATTAAGTATTTTCCTAACTAATCTTCAATGCCTGCTATTACATGTCATGTAGGAAGTTTTCTTTTATGTTGTTACTATACTACTTATTCTCATTTCTAAAAATTACAATGGTTAACCATTTTATTATCTTAATCTATGAATGAGGTCTCTCTCACATTCTTAATGAGAAACCAAAGATCTTTACTGCCCAGTTATGACAAATCTGATCCTTGAATTTGTTTTGCACGAGAGCTTCAGATTGCGTATGGTAGTGATTCTTCCCCACTCCATCACCGTTAGATCTGTATTAAAATTCACCTCTTGGAATACATAGTGTGTGCTGTCTTATGCATCTGGTTCTGAAGTTCTCAATTATAAGCCTTCTTTGAGTCGATATTTACTAATTAAACTATAATATATTTTTCAAAGCACACTGGGATCCATTTATCTCACATAAAATTACCATCTTTATCTGACTCATATTTTATCAAAATGTCTATAACCTAATAAGCATTTTGCCAAGCAACTATGCAAATGAATGAATGAATGAATGAAAGAAGCCTCCAGATTGATGTGATTGCTGTTGTTCTTATTCAATATTAGTTTATTAAGATAAAAATTTACATTTTAAAATATCGGTGCCTCTGACTATGGGCCACTTATTTTCACATCTATTTTGTTTTGAGTGGGGTTTTAGGGATAGGTTTTTCCTCCACAAAATGATATAAAGGTCAAATGGAATTTTTCATTCTGTCTGCTGTCATCTCACCTACAAATCTAAAAATAGTACATTAATAGATTTATCTAGTGTTCCCCTTGGGGTGATTTGATTTTAACAGAAGGATATGGCATATATAAACCATACTAGAAATTTCCCTAGAGAGACTTCAAAACTGACCTTTTATGAAAATAATTTAAAATACTACATTATGATTTTACTGGTACAGTTCCTTATGATTCCCAAATAATGGTGATGTATATTTGTAGGCTTAATAATGGTTATGGCAGAAGAAATATGTGAATGATGGTAATTAATTAAAAAATATGAGATTTACCAATAAAATTCAATGTTCCAAAAATGTTCATATCAATGGTAGCAGCACTGGGACAACTTGGCAGCCATTTCAGATGACTATTTTGAATAAATTTACTCTATTTGGATGACTAATTTTTGTACAGCTTTGAAAATTCAACTTAGCAATTTATAGTTATGATTTAGATATTGCTTTTTGTCCAAAGAATTTTACCATCTCTTTCCATCCAAGATGACAATGCTATAATTTTGACCCAAGTGCCATTACTACCCAAGTTCACTAGTAAGCAAAAGACAGCTACCACTGTGAGTTAAATATATTGTGTATCTTTCCAAGAGAGAATTCTGGAGAAGCACGTTGAATAAATACCAAGTCAGCAAAGCACTTCTGAGGTTCTCAGTTCATTGGGGAAATCAGCAGAAGGGCTGGCTACAACTGGAACACATGCTAATCACTTTGGCATCAGTTCCAATTTCTGCCAAGAGGTAGCTCAGGGTTGCCATTATTAAAACTGCATCAGCCTCCAGTAGTCAGTCACTTTTTAGCTCTTAGATTCAAAAGGCCATGCCAGCAACATAGAGGAGTTTGACTTTAAGGATAATGAGATACTGACCAGTTGTTTGGTTCAGTGGATGGAGTATCGGCCTGCGGACTGAGGGGTCCCAGGTTCAATTTCGGTCAAGGGCATGTACCTTGGTTGCAGGCACATCCCCAGTAGGGGGTGTGCAGGAGACAGCTGATCGATGTTTCTCTCTCATCGATGTTTCTAACTCTCTATCTCTCTCCCTTCCTCTCTGTAAAAATCAATAAAATATATATTTTTTAAAAAAGGATAATGAGATGACTCAACTCAGAAGGTCTGTTTTATGAGGGTCTTACCTCCAATGTAGGAAGTAAGGTATAGCCTACTTTGACTTCCTTACTCATATTCATCAGAAATCCCATATTTGTACTGTCTACATCTTTGTTAATGGGCAGGCACTTTCCCAGTAAAATTAAACGTTTTACATTTCTAACAAGGTTGATGATTTTCCTACAGGATAAGGCCACAGAGGAAGTACAAAATAGCTTGGTAAATTATCTAGAAATTACCCATGATATGATCCTGTACTTCTTACTTTACATTTTATATTGACACAGTTGCCTGATCAGGGCTTCCAAAATATCCTAACTTTTATATAAAAATAATTATCAAATACTGATTAGAGAACACTGTGCCCAGTATCAATTCAATATTTGATTAATGAACTAAACAGGAACATGGTCTTTCCAATATTCTTGCCTCCAAAGCATGTGAAGCCACAGTAAACTTTCTTCAAAGGCTTGTGTTGACATCAATAGCAAAACCACTGAAAAAGTACAAGTTATTACTGAACTGTGTCCAGCATGGCCAGGGGTGAACCTGAGGAGGGGTGGTGAAGGATTAAAGACAGACAGACAAGAAAATATAGTTGGGACCAGGTGGATCACTGTGCCTGGGTGAGGAAACAGTGACACAGCCTATAAGCCAAATATTTATTTTATAGTCAGATCACACAAAACAAAACAAGGGCAAGATGTTTACAATGTTCTTGCGAATTTCAAATCTGCTTCTTTCCTGTTGTTGCCATTCTCTGAACTCTATCAAGCTTTGTTTAGGCAGCACTTGCTGCACTCCCCACAGCCCACATCCCTTAGCTACCTAGGACTGCAGGGTCAGACTATAAGGTCAGCTTACAACCATAGCCTTTTGGCTATAATTGTGCTGGGAGGGCTTTGCCCTCCAAGCTGGGACTTGTATGTGGCTTTGCCACAAATCAGTCCAAGCCTTGATCCTGTCCAAATGCTATAGCCGGTCTCCACAATTACTTCTGAATGAATCATAGTTCCATCTTCCTTTTCTTTTGCTCTTGGTAAATCTTGGGCTTTAAAAGGAAATTCAAGTAATTCTTAAATCAAAAATATTAAGAAGCATTTTGTGTAGATTTAGTTTTTTTCATTTTTACCACCTGACAAAGTTTTGTCACAGATGAAGAAACATGGCTTAGTGTTGAAGATCTCCCCGATGTCTAGGGATGGGTGCCCAGCAGCTCTGAGAGCCCAGCAGCACATGTAGTGTCACAGGGGGAACTAGACAACAGTGACCCCTCCAGGTTGTAAACTAAGCACTAAGGATCTAGCTCCACATGGATGAAACAGATCACTGCACCATTGCAGGAAAAGAATGTTCATGCAAAATTACTGCTGCTTATAATTGTGCTTTGGTGATGTTTGTCCCCATTTCCATAGTAATGTTAAATGTTGCTCTAAATTTGCCCGGAAAGAAATGTCTAAGAACAAAAGGAAACTGTGAGTTTGTACTCCAGGAGCCACTCCTTAGAAATGGCTCTTGCCAGCAGCTAGGTCCACTATGTCATGAAGAGGAAAGTTGGAAATGCAGAAGTTCCAGAGACTTGTATGCAGATGGATGCAGGTGGCTACAGATGGGTGGCTTATTTCTGTTCAAGGATAAAGATTTCATAACATATTTATTTTGCCAGAAAAATATGAGGCTCTAAGTAAGAATGTCAGGGTCTTCATTCTGGGAAATTTTTTTTAAAACATATGGTCTTTCTTACGGCATTATGCTTTTCTGTGGTATAAGCTTTTTCACTGAATATTATGGGCATTATTCTAGTAGAATGGGAGGATAGCTAGGTCACTGAGTTCAATCCAACTACATCCAAAAAGAATATGCCATCTGTACAAAATAGGCAGAGGACATTGTTGGAAATTGGATTTTTCATCTCTTAAACCATGTGGATTGGTATATGTGTATATTGATATACATGTGTGGACAATTAAAATGGAATATATTTTTAGAATATATAGCACACACAGTTCTACAATGGTTTTCAAGATGCATTTAAATCTCATTTGCTATGACTTTAAGTATGAAAATGTAATGCAATACTTGTCACACAAGTAGCATTATTGTAAATCAATCTGATCCTCAAGTTGAGAAAATGTGAGGGAAAAGGAAAAATTGATAGATGAAGAATTGAGATTTTAGGAAGATTTCAGTTTATGCCCCAGGGTTTCAATTTGCCCATCTGCTTTTGTACTGTATTAGATGATGACATGCAGTTGTGAAATTGCATCTATAAATATTTAACACAAACCATGATGTCAGGAAAGTGCTCGATGAAGGTTTGCACTTTCCATTCTTTAGTTACATTTGGATAAAATCCTAACTCCTCAAATTCTAATATACTTTGTTAAGTTTTAATTTTTTCCAATTATAGTGGATTTTACATATACTAATTTGTAGCTTCTTGGGGGTAGGTGGAAACATTTGTTCCAAAAAAGTGTCTCTTTAGGTCTTCCAAAGATATATAGGATACATATGATCATTATTATCATACTAGAGGCCCGGTGCATTAAATTCGTGCACTGGGGGGCAGTGTCCCTCAGTTCAGCCTGCACCTTCTCCAATCTGGGACCCTTTGGGGGATGTCCAACTGCCGGCAGTCGGACATCTCTCTCACAATCCAGGACTGCTGGTTCCTGCTGGCTCCTAACCCCTCCCCTGCCTGCCTGCCTGCCTGATTGCCCCTAACTGCTTCTGCCTGCTAGTCTGATCACCCCCTAACTGCTCCCCTGCCGGCCCGATCACCCCCAAATGCCCTCCCCTGCTGGCCTGGTCACCCTGGTGGAAGCCGCTTGGAGCAGCAGCCGGGACCTACACACCTTCCCCCACTGCCGGCGGGGCTGAGGGAACTCTGGGGATGCCACAGGGAGCACAAGTGGGGACCTTCCCCCCAGCAGGGATGAGGGAATTCTGGTGGCAGGTGCCAGGCCCCGCCCCCTGGTGCGGCTGCAGGAACCCCAGCAGCAGGTGCATGGAGCGGCCCC